>NC_048218.1:111324792-111381730 GCF_002007445.2 Ailuropoda melanoleuca | reverse complement strand
CCCCACCCCCTACCCCCTCGTTCTGGACCATCCAGACCACCCAGACCCTTTGAGCCCAACCTGACTTGCACCTGCACAGATGGACCCTGGGGTCACCTCTGGAAAGACCTACAATCACCTTCGCCTCATTATAATACTAAAATCTCCCCCCAGGGAGAGCACAAGCCTCATTTACCAACACACAATGTACATCCAGGCATGCTTCCTCCAGGCCATGCACGGCTGTATGCCAGCCTCTACCTAGGATGACAAGGATCCCCTACTGAAATATTCATCCTGGGGCGCCTGGGGCTCAGTCGGTGAAGTGTCTGCATTCAGCTCTTTCATGATCCCAGAGTCCTGGGATCGAGCCCCGCATCAGGCTCCCTGCTCAGCGGGGAGTCTGCTTCTCCCTCCGCCCCTGCTCGTACTCTCTCTTGTATCTCTGTCTCTCTCTCTCAAATAAATAAAGAAAATCTTATAAATAAATAAGTAAATAAACAAATACTCATCCTAACCCCAAACAAAAGGAACCCATCCACCCTCACCTGGGACGTCCAGGGCTTTGGAAGCCATTCCCCGGGGTCTCCTTATTTGCCGAAAATAAAAGTTTTCTTTATGCGACAAATTCACCTGGTGCAGTTTCAGACTCAGCAAGGAGCAAACTCGTTTTGATTCCGTTAAAAGGATGGGGGCTCCAGGCAGTAGCTGGATCTCCAAGGAGAATTCTGGTGCAGGAATCAGCCAGGCAGGCACTCCAGGTCTGGCCTGGGGGTCCTTAGCTGTGTGATGCTGGCCAGCCACGGCCTCACGGGTCGTGAAGGGAACACCGCGACACAGCCCCTAGCACGAAGGCGTTCTCAGAGGTGGCTACTCTGAAACCAAAATTTGCAAGCAGGGGTCCTCCAATCCTGCCAGCCTCCCAGATTCCCCTGCACCAAGGTCAACTCACCTCTTCCCAGCACGCTAATGCCAGCCTGCTGCCCGGACGGCCCCCTGCTCCACCTCCCTCCATTTAGTGGCCAAGGCATACAGAGGGCAGAGGAAAAGTTCAAATGTCACCGTGACAGTCAGAGAAATCATGAGAGCCAGGTCAAGCTCCTCCAATAGGAATTAGAAAATGGGAACTTTCCAATGAAACCTATATAATGGGGCTCCTGGGGGGCTCAGTTGTTGAAGCATCTCCCTTCAGTTCCGGTCATGATCTCAGGGTCCTGGGATCGAGTCCCACATCGGGCTCCCTGCTCAGCGGGGAGTTTGCTTCTCCCTCTCCCTCTGTCCCTCCCCCTGCTTGTGCACTCTCTCTCTCTCTCTCAAATTAAAACAGGAAGAAAGAAAGAAACCTACATCATACGGAGAGTGGAGGAAGAAAAGGAGGGAGTCACAGATTGAGCTGTGCCCCCCCAAATTCCCATGTTGAAGCCCTCACCCCCTGTATTTGGGGATGGGGCCCCATGGGAGGTAATTAGGGTGAAATACAATCCTCAGGGGAGGCAGGGACACTGGAGGTGGATCTCTTTCCACGCGTGCCCAGAGGAAAGTCCACACGGACACAGCGAGAAGGCAGCCATCTACAAGCCAGGAAGAAACCGACCTGCCCACACCTTGATCTTAGACTCCCAGCTTCTGTCAGGGTGACATAAAAGGCATGTGGGCACCCCACTGGCCCAGGGTGCTTTGTTACGGCCACCCCAGGAAACTCATACGGAGGCTTTACAAAGGCGGGTGGGGTTGGGAGTTGAATTTGCCTGTATACCTGCAGGTGAGGCTGGCCAAGCCCTCCGGGTCCATGCTTGCACCTTACCCAGATTGGGTAGATTCTTTGACTCTGCAAGACACAGACAAAGCCACAGAGCTGCCAGAAAGGTCTCTGTATAATAGGATCCTGACAAGGAAACTGCCTAGTCACCTCTCAGATTGAGGTCACCGGGCACTCTGTTAATTTGGTGTCATGAAGGATCTGTGCAGGGTAGACGGTCCCTGCAGACCCCAACGCCTTAGCTATTGACCCTTTGTTGGAAGACGTCTACCACTGGTTTATAAAAAGAATGCTTGGCCTTCTAGTTGGTTCGACTTGTCCCCACTGCCTGCTCTTCTCCACCCTCACCCCAGCCCGGCATCCCAACCCCATGATCCTTTGCACTGAGGTTTGCTTTCCTGGCGAGGTGGGTAGGGAGCCAGGCACGCATACAGCAGGGAAGGGGGACTGAACCAGGAACAGAGGGCAAGAAGAACAAGGCACTCAGAGGGCCGAAAACCACCCCCACCTCTTGCCCAGGCCACCACTGTTTGAATGCACCCTTTCCAGCATGGATTCCTCTCCCTGGGGCCAGCGGACTGTGCCCGAAAAGCCAACCACAGCCTCAGATGAGCGTGCCCCGAACCTGAATGTAGGAGATTATCACACACACATTTGGCTGGTCCCTTTGAAAGGTTATGGTAATGCAGGTTGAAAGTTATAATGTAAATTATTCCAGATTTTCAGGTAAAATCCCCTCTTTGTCTCCATTAAAAAGCTTTCTTAAAATTACAGACAATCGGAGATTAAAAGTTTCATCGTTTAAAGAACTTTCATCAGCCAGTTGTTTCTTATTTAATTGTAATTTCTAAGTCTTGCGGGGGAAAAAAAACCTTGCGGGTAATTTAAATAACGTACTTTTTTCTAGTCCTAAAATCCTATCTTGCTCATTTCAATTATTTCTCATGGATCTGAATTCTTTTCTCTTCTTGCTCCAATAGAAAACCATAATTACAACTTGTCTCTAAAGGATATTTGTTCAAAAGACAAGAAGTTGATAGGAAAATGTGGTTTTCACCTTCTGGTGTTAGCTGGTGCCCACTGAGCTAAGAAAATTAACGAGGAATCCTCCAAAATCGACTAACAATATTGAGAAGAAAGTTGCACAAACCTGTTGGCCTGAATCTCAGGGCAGTGAGTAAAATTCTCCCGAGTGCCCTCTGGGGGGAGACTGACATCAGTCGGTTTCTCGCACCTGTTGAACGCTTGGAGTTGCATTTCTCCAGGTGAGATGGTGATAGCTAATTTCTGTTTACACTGAGGCCAGAGAGTGTCCGTGTAATTCGGGAGCAAAGACAGCGTGACCAAACGCAAAATGCAAAATCCAAGGTAACCATGGACTCAAGATCACCATTCTCGCCGCGTCTGGGTGAGGGCGGTAAGGGGCTGAAGAGAAGGGGCAGGAAGCCTCCCATTGGGGAGGGAACAACTCGGCCGCGTCTGTACCGACAGTCTTGGGCTTTTCAAAATCCCTTTGCATGCCCTGCATCTCCTGGGGGGCTCACGACCCAGCAAAGGAGGCAGTTGGCAGGTGCTGTGGTGTCATTTTCCGGGTGCAACACACTGAGGCTCCGGGCTTCCCGGGGAGGGTAGGGGGCAGCCCCTCCCGGCTTTCTTCGGACTCCCAGAGCGCCCCACGCGCCTCCCCGCCCCGCCGCCCGCTCCGGGGTCGTCCCCGTGAGCGCGCACACATACATGAGCGTGCACACGCGCGCACTCCCACGAGCGAGCCTCTCTGCAGCCTCCACGAACCAAGCCCACAGCTAAGGCGCAGGACTTTGTTTGCGGGTGTCCAAACCCTTGCAGAGGTTGCCCACACCCTCTCAGCTCTCCTTGCCTCGGTCCCAGACCCTCCGCAGTCAGGCTCCGTCCTCACACTCCAACCACATTTGCTCTGCAAGCCCCGCGCTCTTCCGAATCTAAGGCCACTCGGAGCCAGGCCCTCCCTAGCTGCGGGGTCGTGCGCGCCGCGGCCGCGCTCCCTCTCCTCTCCTCCCGCCTCTCTGGCGGTCCTTCCCAGCCTCAGCCGCCCGGACGTCCTGCTCGTCTTGCCGTGTCCTGGACGTCAGGGCCCAGCGCCGTCTCCCTGCGCTCAGCCTGCGCGGGTGCACCTGCTCCCTGGGCGATCCCAGCCGGGCTCGGGGCCTCGGTACCCGTGCGCACGGCCGGCTCCCAGATCCCGGCCCCGCTGCGCCCTCTTTCCTCGCCGCTTGCCCGACGAGGACCCCGCTGGCATTTCCGACAAGGAACCCCCGCCTCCAGGTCCCTTCCACCTCATTTCCGATGAGGATCCCCTGGCTTTCCCGACAAGGACCCTTCCTGGCACTCCGGATGAGGACCACCCCTTGTCCCCCCACTGCGTTCCCGATAAGGTCTGCCCGCAGGCCTGGGCACCACTGCGCCTCTGTCACACTTTCCTGTGGTGCCTGCATTCCCCTGTGGCCTCGGGTCCCCACCCCACGCCCCCCTCTGCCCCCTGGTGGCTGTGTCCTCGCGTTCGGACTGGGCCCCTCCCTCCCTCACTTCCAGACTCCTCCCAGGAGCTCAGGGACCGCGCCTCTGCTCTCAGCGCGGTCAGCCTCGCTGGGTGACTCGGTGGGCTCGCTGCCCCAGGGCCCCACTGCCGTCTCTGCCACCCTCGCGCGGTGAGGGCGCAGGTTCTCTGGCAGGTTTCTGCCTCCCAGGCAGGACTAAGGGGTCTGGTTCTAGTTAGGACGGATTAAGCACATTCCACCCTACCTCTTACACTTTTTGCAACTAAAACCTCTGGACAGAATATAAAAACCAGCCCTTGGAGAACTCTGAGAAGTAAGTAAGAGCAGACATCAAAATCGAACAATGGGTAAAGACCTCAGATTCGACCAATGACCCATATGGTGGTGAGTTTCCTTTTTGCTGGGGGGCGGGGGTTCCTTCCATGTTGCCTGACTTGGAGTTTAGGGCAGCCCAAATCCTGAAAGTGTGAACAAACACAAACGGGTAAAATTCCAAAAAGGGGACCTCTAGCCAGAGGCCACACAAAGAGATCCTGTGGTATGCAGCTCTGCTCCCTCTCCCCACCCTACTTTGGGGTCCCCGCAGGTGAGAGGTGGTAAAAAAAAAAAAAAGTCATGGAAGCATCTATCTTTAAAAATTCATGGCACTGTATGCAAAACAAAAGAAAACAAAACAGCCACCAGCAGGCAGGGATCCCCTCTTACTGCTGGGGTGCCCCCAGTCCTGCCCCCTGGGACTGGAAGAGAGGAAACCCCTCAGGCTTCAGAAGCAAAAGTCGGCTGTGTGCGCAGCCCCGGGGCTAGCACAGGACTGCGAAGGGGTCTCCTGTGGCCCCGGGCTCATGGAGAAGACATCTGGGGAGGGGTGTTCTGCGGCATCCACAGGCAGGGGCAAGGGTCTCTTCATGAGCAGGGAACCAACTTGATTCTCCTTGGTCTGGGACCTTGTTCTGACCCTTGAGCGTGTCTCAGTTGCCCACGGGGCTGTTGAACTTTAGATGGTGGTTCTCACCCACAGATTTTTTTAATTCAGGAAGTCCAGGGCCTGAGGATTTGCATTTTTAACAAGTTTTTAAAGTATGGCTCCTGTCCGTGGTCGAGAACCATCTGCGGAGAGCCGCTGTTTCCGGTTTACCGAGCGTCTCTGAGCTCACCGCCAGGGCAGCCCCGCTGCGAGACGGGAACACACTTGAGTCCTCCGTGACTCAGGGTGACTCAGCCCTTCCCCCAGGACGACGCCCTCCCTCGGTGCAGGACAATAGGGCAGTCAACAATTCTTAGATGATCTCAGCGGTCACTGAGCAGGTCCTCAGGGTTGCGGTGAAAATCACAGTAATTGAATTCACTTTGACATGAAGCCCTACAGCTGAACCCCGAGAATTACGTGCTCCTACTGGGCCAAGTCAGGGAGAGGTTTCCACACCCCTCGCGCTCTGCCGAACACTGATGATAAAGGAGAGCCAGGCCCCCTCGGCGGGGGGGGGGGGGAACCTAAATATTGACAATGCAACGTGGCCATCTCTCAAGGGGGAGCAGACAGCAGGCAGCGAGCTACCAGCCTGCAGGAGGGACGCGCCCCCTCCCCGGAAGCCGGTCAAGCCTCCTGTTCAGCAAGCTGCAGACAGCCCACGAGCCCCTGTTATTCCGGGGAGGCCGGTGCTCAGAGAGGGCAGCCACGTGTGGCTCGGCACATGCGATGTCAGGGGAACCCAAGCTCTGGCTCCTGAGCCCACTCTCTGGAGAGGGGCAGGCGGTGATGGGAACTGGCCACTGCCTGACACTGCCCCGCTCACCCCAGCCGTTCCGCACCGAGCCCCTCGGGCTCAGACACCCCCGGCTGCTCCCCTGACCAAGGATGAAAGCACAGGTGGTTCTAGCAGACAGCAGGGGACAGGCAGGGACTGGCTCCACGGTCACAGAGGGTCCATGAAGGAGCCAACCCCAAGAGCTGCCCTGGGGAACAGCAGATTAACTCCCTAACCTCGGTCTCCACAGAGGCTTTCTGATCTTTTTTTTTTTTTTTAAGATTTTATTTCTTTAGGGCACCTGCGTGGCTCAGTCGGCAAAGTGTCTGCCTTTGGCTCAGATCCTGGGATCAAGTCCCGCATCAGGCTCCGTGCTCCACTGGGAACCTGCTTCTCCCTCTGCCTCTGCCGCGCGCTCTCTCTCTCTCTCTCTCTCTCTCATGAATAAATACATAAAAATCTTTTTTAAAAAAGATTTTTATTGGGGCGCCTGGGTAGCTCAGTCGGTTAAGCATCTGCCTTTGGCTTAGGGCATGATCCCAGCATCCTGGGATCCAGCTAGCATCAGGCTCCCTGCTCAGCAGGAGGCCATCTTCTCCCCCTCCCACTCCCCCTGCCTGTGTTCCCTCTCTCGCTGCCTGTCTCTCTCTCCATCAAATAAATAAATAAAATCTTTAAAAAATATATTTTTATTTATTTAGAGAGAGAGAGCAAGCGGGGAGGGGCAGAGGGAGAGAGAGACTCTTTAGGCAGGCTCCCCACTGAGCTCAGAGCCCAACAAGGACATGCAGCTCGATCCCAGGACCTGAGTTCATGACCTCAGCCGAAACCAATGGCTGGATGCTCAACCGACTGAGCCATCAGGCGCCCCTGCCTTTCCGATCTTACCACGTGGAAAGCTGGAGCCTGTCTCTGGAGGCACAGAGTTGGCTTCCCTGTCTCTTTAAGCAAGCTTTTCCTTGATTTCCTCGTTTGTCAAAGGAGACACTGAGACCTCCTTTAGGGGCGCCTTTCTGCCCTCAGGCTGTATCCCCGCAGGTGGCTTGGTCAGGGACAAGTTGCCTCCCCTGCTCAGCACCAGACTGTGTAGACGTTCTCTTCCATTCTCTGGCTCTGTAGGACCGCGTAACTCAAGTCTGTTCATTAGACGCAAAGTGAATTCTCTTGGCTTTTCATTATATTGCAAAATGAGAGAAACCCTTCCGGTTTTGCAAAGTGTGCTAGACTGCATGCTAAAGACTGTTTAGCACTTTTCAGACGGGAAGTTCATTTCAGAGTCATTGACAGGCATAACTTACTCATTCTCAGCTGTTTTAAAGATATGTCACAAAGGTGCACTATGGTCCAATACAAAAAGGAAGGGAGGAAAGGAAGGGGAAAGGGAGAGAGAGGGAAGGGAGGGAGGGAGGGAGGGAAGGAAGGGGGAAAGAAGAGAGGAGAGAAGGGAGGAGGGAAGAAAGGAAGGGGAAAGGGAGGGAGGGAGGGAAAGAGGGAAGGAAGGAGGAGGGAGGGAGGGAGGGAAGGAAAGAAAGAGGGCCAACATGGTCATTAGGTAGCAAAGCAGCAGGATGGGGAAGGCACGCGTCTTCTTGCTCGCAAAGCCGTCTGTGACCTCTCCCCCCTGCACCAGGGACCACCTGATTGTTCACACCTGGCCCCCGACCTGTGCCAGGGCCTTGGGCCTGCAGTCTGAGTCTAGGCTCTTTCCCCGCCGGTAGGGGCGGCCTCTCGGCAGGGAAGGCTGGGAACTGCAAGTCTGCAGCTGCTCCACACGCCTACCCCACCACCCGGGGCCACGGGAGCCACGGCCATCCACCAAGAACAGAGAGAGAGCAGCAGGTCTGAAGACATGCAGTGGGACCCATGCCCTCAGAGCTGAGATCGTCCATCCCAGGGGGCTCGTGGCTCGGGGGTTCAGGAAGACACTGCTATCCCTCAGCCTCCGCCGGAGAAGAAGCATGCGGCCCAGCCATCCCGGCGTCAAGAGGATACCCGGCCCTTTGGTGTAAGGACCTCCAGAGCCAAACCTAGCGGGGCCGTGAGAAGGTGTGACAGCTGCTGAGGGAGAATCCAGAGACTTGCAAGTCAGGAGGGTTGGAGGGAGAAATAGGAAGCACTAACTATGTCATTTTCTCCAGGTGACCAAGGCTGGCGAGTCTTAGTGCCTTGTGCACCGGTCTGTCTGGTCACACCCCCACGGAAGTGTTCAGAGCAGGAGGGATTCCGTGCCAGTGAATAGTAACAACTTTATGTGAATAGAATTTCCAATAGATTTCTATCCAAGTAGAAATGTGAACAGATTTGAAAAGAATCTTCTTTTTTTCCAACAGGAAGTCGATTATGACTGATCGGGCAATCAGATGAGTTTTGTCATTTGGAGTATATGACACATACCTGAAAATTGACTGTGTTTTTAGCTCTGAGGCTTTAAAGCAAAGGTACAATAGGGGGGCACCTGGGTGGCTCAGTCGTTGGGCGTCTGACTCTTGGTTTCAGCTCGGGTCGTGATCTTGAGGTTGGGGGATCGAGCCCTGTGTCGGGCAGCATGCTCCACTCGGAGTCTGCTTGAGCTTCTCTCTCTCCCCCTCTGTCCCTCCCCCTGCTCACACACTCTCTCTCTCTTTCTCTAAAATAAATAAATAAATCTTTTTTAAAAAAATAAAATAAGGCAAAGTTACAACAGGGGCTCCTGGCTGACTCAGTCGGTGGAGGATGGGACTCTTGATCTCAGGGTCATGAGTTCGAGCCCCATGTTGCGTGTGGAGATTACTTTAAAAAAAAAAAGGAAATGAAACAAAGGTACAAAAAAAAAAAAATCCCAGAAATCACATCCTTTGTGTCTGCTATACTTATGATAAAAGTTGACATAAGCTTACAATTTCACCAAGGATACACAGATTTTCAAACTTATTCTCAGGAATACATGATCAAAAATTCAAAGGCCGAAGATACAGACATAATGAAAAGAGGGGCCATATGCACCCCAATGTTCACAGCAGCATTGTCCACAATAGCTAAATCGTGGAAGGAGCCAAGATGCCCTTCAACAGATGACTGGATTAAGAAGCTGTGGTCCATATATACAATGGAATATTACTCAGCTATCAGAAAGAATGAATTCTCAACATTTGCTGCAACATGGACGGCACTGGAGGAGATAATGCTAAGTGAAATAAGTCAAGCAGAGAAAGACAATTATCATATGGTTTCTCTCATCTATGGAACATAAGAACTAGGAAGATCAGTAGGAGAAGAAAGGGATAAAGAAAGGGGGGGTAATCAGAAGGGGGAATGAAACATGAGAGACTATGGACTATGAGAAACAAACTGGGTGCCTCAGAGGGGAGGGGCGTGTGGGAATGGGATAGGCTGGTGATGGGTGGTAAGGAGGGCACGTATTGTATGGTGCACTGGGTGTTATTCGCAAACAATGAATCGTGGAACATTGCATCAAAAACTAGGGATGTGCTGTATGGTGACTAACAAAACAAAAATTCAAAGGCTGCCGCCTTAAGTAGATTTCGCCGTAGCAACATTTAAACGTGTGTGGTACTGCGCTGTAATAACACGACATATCTCGTCTGTGTCCCAGCCCCCCCCCACTTCACAGAGCTTCCAAAACCCTGAGTGATAAGACTGGTTTCTGTTACTCACCCCCATGAGTGACAGAACGTCTGTGTCCCTCCCAAATCCATGTGTTGAAGCCCGCCCACCGTGTGATGGTTTAGGAGGCGTGGCCCCTGGGAGGCGATCAGGGCTAGATGAGGTTATGAGGGTGCGGCCCCATGATGGGATCAGTGCCCTTGTAAGCTGAGGAGACCAGAGCCCTCGCCCCCCCCATGCCAGGACACAGGGGAAGGCAGCCGGCTGCAAGGCAGGAAGGGGGTCCTCACCGGGCACCGAGTCCACAGGCGTCCTGATCTTGGACTTCCAGCCTCTAGAACTTCCAGAAGTAAATTCCTATTGTTTAGGGGAACCAACCACGTGATTAGAGGTTTGGACACTCAGCTCCCCGACCCTGACCTCCAGGAAGGGCAGGGGAGCCGCAGACTGAGTTCAGTCGTGTGGCCAATGATTTATTCCATCGTGTCTAGCTAATGAAAACAGGATTAGCAAAAACTCTGAACGCCAGGCTCGAGGGAGTGTCATCCGTGCCTCGAACCTATGAACGCACCAGGAGGGAGGCTCACGCTGACCCCACGGGGCCAGAAGCTCCTACACCTGGGACCCACCAGGCCTGGCCCCATGCACGTGCCCTTTCTGGTTGCTCACTTGTATCCTTTGTAATAAAACCGTATCCAGAAGTGTAGTCTTGCCCCAAGTTGCGTGAGTCATTCTAACAAATCAGCAAATCTGAAGGGGTTGTGGGAAACCCCAGATCTGAAGTGTGGGTATCCTGGGACCCTCCTTGCAGCTGGCATCTCAGGTAAGGGCCATGTTGTCAAGTCAAGACCTTGCCCTTGAACTTGTGGGATCTGACGTGACTGCAAGTAGCTCGTGTTGGAATCGAGGTGAATCGTAGGATCCCCCGCTGGTGGTGGAGAGCTACCAGAGAGCAGGGGCTGACTCTGGGCCAGGCACCGTTAGAATCCTAGAATAGACACAGAGGCACGGCTATTATGTAAAATTCGGAAATTCATGTGTCAAGGAAAAACAACTGTCTTTTTTTTTTTTTTAAGATTTTATTTATTTATTAGAGAGAGAGAGAGAGCACAAGAAGGGGTAGCAGCAGGGGGAGAGGGAGAAGCAGACTCCCCGCTGAGCAGGGAGCTGATGTGAGATTCCATCCCAGGACCCTGGGATCATGACCTGAGCCAAAGGCAGACGCTTCACTGACTGAGCCCCCCAGGCGCCCCGAGAAAACAAGTTTCTTTTTTTTTTTTAAAGATTTTATTTATTTATTTGACAGAGATAGAGACAGCCAGCGAGAGAGGGAACACAAGCAGGGGGAGTAGGAGAGGAAGAAGCAGGCTCATAGAGGAGGAGCCTGATGTGGGGCTCGATCCCATAACGGCGGGATCATGCCCTGAGCTGAAGGCAGACGCTTAACCGCTGTGCTACCCAGGCGTCCCGAGAAAATAAGTTTCTAACAAGAAATCTGTGGCAGCCCCTTTGCCGGCCAGCAACACTGACCGGAGTTGCACGAGGCTTTGTGGTTTTGATTTATCCCTGTCTCGGGAACATTGTAGGGTTTGCTGCCCCAGACCTCGCCGTGTCTGCTGCGTATGCACCCTTCACCTTTCCAAAATGCAAACATTTCTCCACTCCAAAGCATGTCGTTCCAGAATAACTTCCAATCAAGAAGGTAAAATCCTGGCTCTCCTGCATATGAAGAAGGAACCCGTGTCAAGGATCCGAATCCAGTAATTCAGGAGGGAAAGCCTAGAAAGTCGCATCGGCTCCAAAGAGCTTTTAGGAGGTCAGGGTTCCCAGGCTGGATGTAAAACTTCTGCTTAGTGTCCTACAGGGCCCACCTTCTGTGTCAGCTCCCCCCGCCCCCCGACAGAAACCGTTTGCAGCTCTACCGGAAACAGTCCCCAGTGAGGCTGGGACTTCACGGAGTCTGGGACGCCTACCCAAGAATAGCCCTGAGTCAACCCAGCCCTTTCCCTTGACAGTCCTTGTGTCGTCTGTACCCCCCAGGGACATTGACAGGTCATGACACCCAGCTTTGGGCCTCATTTCCGTGATCTGCATAATGTGTCATAGCAATGCCTAACTTGGTGGGGTTTAGATAGAAGACTGGGGCCCAGTGCAGAGGCCTCCCTGTCTCCCAGGCTGTTCTCATGGTGCTTCTGGAAAGCTGAGTGGTCCTCCTGACCCCTCACCTGTCCGATACCCCACAGCGTTCTCCATGTCTGCGCACACTTTGCCTCTTTTGACCCTCACCCTGTAAATCTCAACAGATCACACCAGGTGAGTCGGGTCTGCCCTCCTCTGCTCCCCCACTGCCCCTCACTCTCCCCTCCCATCCACCTGAGCTCTCATTCCCTCCTCTGGGCCCCTCTCCAGCTCCAGCTCCCCTGGCCTTCTGGTACAAATGGGCCCGGCAGGCTCCTAAGGGGTCTAAAGAGCCCTTGTGACATTGTTGAGATTTTTACCAACCAGTTGTTAACCACGTTCTGAAAATTTGAATTAACTCACTATGACATATAATTATGTGAAAAGCAAAAGTGAGAAATACTCAAGACTCATTACTTTGCAATCATCTTGCTACATTTTACTGCTTTTATTTTACGTAAAACGTGAGTGGGTATTTCTATCCATTGAATCGGTAGGATGCAAATATGCCCCTGTGTGCCTCTCGTCCCCAATCCACTGCGTGTCCAGAGACCGACGCTGAAGGCTTGTAATCCAACGTGGCTGGAGTATGTACACCGTGGAAACAGGCAAACACCATAGTTGGGACTTGATTTATTGATTACAAATTGATTTATTGATTACAAATATGATTGGGACTATTGATTATCTAGACTTAAGAAAATGATAGGGTTGGGGCTCCTGGGTGGCTCAGTCGGTTAGCGTCCGACTGGATTTTAGCACAGGTCATGACCTCAGGGTCATGGGATCAAGCCCCACGTTGGGATCCAAGCTCAGCAGAGTCTGCTTGAGATTCTCTCTGTCCCTGTCCCCCTCTCCCACATTTGCTCACGCACGCTCGCGCTCTCTCTCAAATAAATAAACCTTAAAAAAAAGAAAATGATAGGGACGTGCTGACAGTACAGATTAAATGTCAAAGCCTCTCATGTCTGCAGCTATCACCTGGCGAATGATAGAAAAAGGAGAGAAAATGCTCTCCAAGTGTTTGAGGACGATTAACTATTTAGCAACGAAGCGGGTCGTGTGGTGATGGAGCAGGGGAGCCCCACATATGAATGCTGAAGAGGAGGGAGGTTTCGGTTTAATCAGTGTAAATTGGGATTAGAAATCATCCGCCAGCAGGTTGCACATTGGATTCAACCATAATAGATGCGTTAAGAAGTTCGCAGATGGGGCTCAACTCCACCTGTCAGGCTGGGGCTGCCTCGAGACACCACGGTGGCTAAGATTTCAGGGACAGCGTTCTGTGAGAACCAGAAATTTACAGTAGAGATTATTGCCTGTTTTGTTGCTATTTCTAAGTTGTATATGACACGTTCTTACTGACGTAGGGAAGACGTTAGGGCTCGAGCCCAATGGCCAAGAAAGAATGCTTGAGACGTCTTTGATGCAAAAAGGTGGTTTTATTAAAGCACGGGGACAGGACTTGTGGGCAGAAAGAGCTGCACTGGGGTCAGCTCTATACTTTCAAGTTGGGAGGGAGTTATGGATCTCATGAGTCTCGAAGGCATTTGGAAGCAAGGTTTCCAGGACCTTTAGGAAGCTAATTGTTGAGAAAAGGTCATTTATTATTGTCTAATAAAACCCTTAGTCGTGAGACCCTTCAGATGTATGTTAGTGGGCCATTTGCTTGGGGGATGATTGCCAACAAGTACCTTGGGGGATTTAGAGATAAAGGAAATTTCTACAGGAATTTTTGTATGTTAAAGTTACAGGATCCTGGAGTGGGGGTGGGGGGCTAAGATTGCCTTTTGCCCTTAGCAAAGTATTAACATGGAGGCAGCTGAGTCCCTAGAGAAAGGTCACTCTGCCTGTTTCAAGGGCTTGTCAGTAGGCTGTAGGTAGTAAGGACATTCAATAATTTCTCTTCTGCTTTTGTTTCTCACATCAAGTATAATGCATGATAAACACAGACTTATCTTTTTTTTAAGATTTTATTTATTTGTCTGCAAGAGAGAGAGAAAGAAAGAGAAGACAAGCAGGGGGAGCAGCAGGCAGAGGGAGAGGGAGAAGCAGGGAGCCCCACGCAAGACTCAGTCCCAAGACCCTGGGATCATGGCCTGAGCCAAAGGCAGATGCTTCACTGACTGAGCCACTTAGGCGCCCCCAAACACAGACTTATATACACACAGGATTTGGGGAGAAAAAAACTGAAATACAGAGAATTTAGTAATCGTCCAAAGTCAGATAAAGCGGCTTTGGAGGAAAGGGGGCATCACATTACAAAGAGACGGCTTTGAGCGCGAGCAGGCCTGCTTCCACACGCTTGACCCACACTTTACAGGGGATGTGACTGTGTCTCTCTCGAACCCAGGTCAGTGCCCTGTGTGGGGACAGCACACTACCTCACCGGGTCCCATGCAGGTCACCCAACTTCTGTGAGTGCCGGTCCCCACGTGGGAAATCCACACGGCCCCTCGGGTCAAAGCCGGGGAGCTTCTCTGGCCCCTGGCCCCCCACTACAGCCTGGGGAGGGTCCAGAGCAGTGGACAGAGGGTCCCAGGGCTCCCTAGTTCCCTCCTCCTCCTCTCGACCTGGGATCTGCCTGAGGCAAAGCCAGACTGGCAGGCTGGCCCCTCTCGGTTTCTTCCCAGTACAGGGAGGGAGACACCCATACAAACAGAGATTTCCCTGCTGGACGGAAATTTCCCTCACAAAAAGCCAAGTTCTACTCTTTCGGGGAGCTTCCCCTGTCTCTGCCATTTCTCCATCCTTTGGCCAAAGGGGCAATTTCTGGGGTGGCTCCCAGTGCCACCTTCGCAGACACACTGATGCCCATTCAGGTCTCTCGGAACGAGACAGATGGCATCTCTCTAGACTTCGCATCAGGCCCAGTGGGCGCCTGACGTAGGGACCACCTTGCCGCACCTGCTAAACACTCCACGGGGGGGCAGCTCAAAACCCCTCGAGAAAGGCTGTTCCGTGGCTGAATGTCCACACCATGGCCCGTAAACACCACTCCTAGCTCAAGCCCATAACCTCCGGGACACTGCGAGTACAGCGCGTTTCTGGAAGACGGGCATTTACAGACCGCCCTGCACACACAGGGAGCCCAGCCGCGGACTGTCACAGGCCAGGGCCGGATCCTTCTAGCTTCCTCTTTTAGGGACCTTGCTAGGGCTTTGTTAATACAGAGGGCTCCTGGCGGGCTCAGATGGTAGAGCATGTGACTCTTGATCTCAGGGTCCTGACTTCAAGGCCCATGTTGGGTGTTGAGCCTACTTAAAATAAAAATTTTTTAAAATATACAAAATTTGGAGTAGCCTCACCCTCTCCAGAAGGGACGAGGTGTGAGAAGGTGAGCTGCAGAAAAGGGTCAACCTAATGACAATTGTCCCTCGGCTTCCTGCATGGAGATAAAATTAGGCCCACGTGGTTTTTCAAAGAGGTAAACATAGAAATGCCATATGACCCAGCAGCTCCACTCCCAATTCACACCCAAAAGAATTAAAAGCAAGAACTGGGGGGCTCCATCTTAAGCGTCTGCCTTCGGCTCGGGTCATGATCCCGGAGTCCCAAGATCGAGTCCCGCGTGGGGCTCCCTACTCAGCGGGAAGCCTGCTTCTCCCTCTGCCCCTCACCCCACTTTCTCTCTCTCTCTCTCTCACTCTCTCAAATAAATAAATAACAAAAAAAATCTTTTAAAAAATTAAAAATAAAATAAAGGCAAGGACTGGGCTGACTATCTGCACACCCGTTTTCTCAGCAGCATTACCAACAGTAGGCGGAAGGTGGATAGAACACAGGCATCCATCAACGGATAAATGGATAAACAAATACATATACGTACAATGGAACATTATTTCGTCTTAGGAAGGAATAAGGTTTTGATCTATGCCATACATGCATGGACCTGGGAATCAGTGAAATAAAGCCAAACAAACAAAAGACAAATACTGTATGATTCCACCTTCATGAGGGACTTAGAACAGGCAAATTCATAGAGACAGAGAGTAGATTCGTGGGTACCAGGGGCTGGGGGCAAAGGGATAGAATTCGTGTGTGTGGGTACAGAGCTATGTCAGGGATGACAGAAGATTTCTGGGCGTAAAAAGTGCTGATTGCACAACATTGCAAAATTAATGCCACTGAATCATGCGTATGGATGATTACAATGGCAGACATTACGTGAGGTATATTTCACCGCAAAAAAAAAAAAAAAAAGAAGGGGAGGGGGGGGGAGGGAAGGGGAGGGGAGGGCAAGAAAGCCGCCTACTGCTCTGTGAACCCCCACGTCCCACGCAGGGTGACCAGGGCTCAGACAGAGGGACCCAGCAGCCAAGATCCCATCACAAGGAAGAGGCAAGAAGAGCAAAACCGGAGCCTTTGTCCCAAACCAGAGCCGCCTTGTCTCTCTGCCACGTTTCTTACTTGATGGGCAGTAAACAGATTTCCTTCTATAGAAAAAAAAAAAAAAAGTGTTTGCATAGAAAACTCTGCGGTGTCTGCAGCACACCTTCGCGGCCATGTGCTCTGCGACCCTGTAGGGCACCCACAGC
Source organism: Ailuropoda melanoleuca (assembly GCF_002007445.2). NCBI lineage: Eukaryota > Metazoa > Chordata > Mammalia > Carnivora > Ursidae > Ailuropoda > Ailuropoda melanoleuca. The sequence continues at coordinate 111,365,394 of NC_048218.1, read as the reverse complement.
CTGGCCCCTGGGAGAGCTCTGAGCAACTTCTCCCCGGGGCCTCCTGGAGGTCAGCTGCTCCCCGCCCTGCATTGCACCTGTTTCAACATGCCCCGGGCTCTCCTGGGGCAGCGCGTGCTTTTCCCATTCTCTGAGCCCTTTAGTTCTTCTTTAAACTTTATTTATTTTAAGTGATCTCTACACCCAACGTGAGGCTCGAACTCAGGACCCCAAGATCCAGAGTTGCCTGCTCCGCTGGCTAAGCCAGCCAGATGCCCCCCGTTCTCCGAACCCTTGAGAGTGTCTGCCCCATTCCCTCACACCAGTGAAATGTGCTCTTTACCACAGGCTTGTTTTTAGACCTGTGGGAGAGTCCGGATTTTCTTTTTCCTGAAAATTCTCTTCCCCACAGTGGGAGGGAGGGTGCCCCTGAAAGGCTGGGGTCGGGCAGGGCTTCCTGGACCCAAAGCCTGAGATTCTGGCTTAACCGACTGAGCCACCCAGGGCCCCTGGGGTTTACAGCACCTTGCCCTGTGACATGTAGAAGGGGATTCGACAGGAACCTCAGCAAGAGGAAGTTTTCCTGGTGGGTGGGGGCTGTGTAATCCCGGCATGCAGAGAGGCCCGTTCAGGAAGCTGAGTTTGGGAAATGTCTTCTGTGTCTCCTAAGCCTGGGTTGCAGGTTCTGTCCTCAGTTTACCCCTGACATGTCTGCTCCTCCAAGACTCACCCCTGGGGCGTCTGTCTTACAGCCTATAGGATGGGATGACAGTAGCTTCCTGGGAGAGTCCCAGCAGATTTGTTGAACTGACTTCCTATGGCACCTGGACAAACCCACACCCAATTATGGACTGCAAAGACCTGTGATGTCCGCGGGGGGCCTGTGTGCCCCGGAGGGACCTATAGGGTACAAGTATCTCCTTGAAACATAGTCAGCTGGTAGGAGGCCTGACCTTTGGATTTTACAATGTAAGATCCAGTGCCCCTTGGAACTGGGAATGCATACCCCCCAAAAAAGCTCCCAAGCCCATCAGAGGGCGTGCACTTTCAAGGAGAGGAGAGGAACTCTCACTGACCCCGCACGTTCCTGGACACAACATGGTGAGATTCTGCGCAGAGGCTAGAGCCCCTGGCCTGGCCTTGTGCACAGGCAGTCTTGTGACAGCGTGTGACAAGTCTGGCTTCTCGGACCGGGAGCAGAAGGGTCTTTCATCAGCAACACTGTTTTATTTCCAGCACACGTGTCTTCCTATCTGTATGATCGGCAGGATTTTACCTTTTAAAAAATTCTTTTAACAAAGCTCTCTCTGGAGGGGACCCTGACTTGAGGGCGTGTGCCCCACCCCTGCAGCAGGGGCTACGCCAGAAACAGCGATGAGGACCGGAATTGCTGCCTGACTTCTTCCTCTGGGAAGCCTGGAGAAATGAGTGCTGTTCCTTTCTTATCAGGTAAACGCCTACCTGCACGCGCGTGTGTGTACACATGTGCGTGGTATGTGCTCACACTCACATCCAAAGGACATGGCACTCGACACAGGCCACGCGTTCACGCATCACGCCGTCAGCCGCCCTACAACTCGGTGCCTTCCCCGGAGTTCCCGGATAACGCAAGTCCATGCGGGGCGGGCAGGGGAATTCACGTAGGTTCCACGTGGTGCCTCCCGCACATTAACTGATAAATGTTAGTTATCGCTAACAGTGCGCATGTGCAGAGCCCATCCCCCTACACGAACATCTGTCAGAAATCTCTTTCACTGACTCCCTAATTGCAAAAGTACTTGGGGAGAGGCATCTGGGGGGCTCAGTCGGTGAAGCATCTGCCTTCAGCTCAGGTCATGATCCCAGGGTCGTGGGATCGAGTCCACGTCGGGCTCCCTGCTCAGCGGGGTGTCTGCTTCTCCCTCTCCCTCTGCTGCTCCCCCTGCTTGTGCTCTCACTCTCTCTCTCAAATAAATGAATACAATCTTAAAAAAACATTAAGAAAAAAAGAGTACTTCGGGGGCAGTGGAGATGTTTCCATGCGCTATAAATAAGTCCCCGGGTTCTCAATCCGCGATGCCACGGTTGCCCCTATCTTGCTGCTGGGAGCTTGTATTCTGAAACAAGATGTTGTTTTGCCTGTTTTTGAACTTCATGTAAATGAAATCAGATACATGTATTATCCTCCACTTCGCAGCACTGCATCATCTGATACACCGAACTCTATGCACCCCTTCCCCACTCAGGGAGGCCAGAGGCCACGGGGTCACTGATCCACTCGGGGTCGATATTTGGCCCGCAGATGTGCACCCAGTGGGGTCTGGTGACGTACAGCTGCAGTCTGGGAACTTGGGGGCCACTGACTGCACTGCGACAGTGGCCTGGGGGCGGAGGGGACAGCCCAGCTCCTGCAGCTCGTGCCGGGGTTAGACGCCATGGAGCACCAGTGGACACGCCCGTTCGGGGACCTGCCAGCCTCCCCGGAGGCTCCGGCTGGACCTCTGGCCTTCGGCTCATGGACAGCCTCACGTAGTGGTGCTGCAGACCACCGCTTCAGGGTGCCGAGTGAAACCTCAGGCGATTTGCTCTGTAGACCGCCTGTCGCCGGGAGGTGGGAGGGCGAAAGGCCCCTTGCTCCTGGCGCTCGAACAGGTGCATTGGCTCAGCGCAGAGAGTGACCTGATAATCCGCCTTCAACTTGGGGTGAATCTCAGAATCTCAGGGATGGGCCTCTTTGAGGAGGGCATAGACGACACACACACCCATCAGGTGCATGGTCGTGACATAACTTCCCGTGCCCACAAAGTCACGTGGCTAGCCGCCAAGCAGGGGCCAACAGCACAGGGCATGCCCCAGGGTGTGACCAGGGGACAGCCCACCTCAAGCGTTTAAGATTTTACTTATTTATTTGACAGACAGTGTGAGAGCACAGGCAGGCGGAGTGGCAGGGAGCCCGATGTGGGGCGCGATCCCAGGACCCTGAGATCATGACCTGAGCAGGAAGGCAGACACTTAACCGACTGAGCCATCCAGGTGCCCCGCACCTCAAGTATTTAAAGCAGAACTGAATACCAGAAATTAGCCACATTTATGCAAAAGTATAGAGAAGTCACCTGGGACAAACGGCAGCTGGGGATGTCCCAAGACCCAACCACCCCTAGGATGGGGGGGCTGGGACACCCCAGAAGTGGCTGCTACCACTCACCTGAGACAGGAAGGGACATGCTGGGTTCTCCCTGCAGGCACCCTCAGCATCCCAGCCAGGGCCACTCTGTGACCGATCCCAGAAGGACGCTAGGGGACATGGAGGCCGCCCGTGCACCTTGCAGGGGAGCCTGGGCCCAATGCACCAGGGAGGACGCACAGAACAAGGGGTTTTGGAGCCAGGACGTGTCATTCCTGCAGGTGCTTGGACCCAGACCCGTCTAGCCGGCAGTCATCACTGCGTAATTACACGGGGGTGGAATGTTCCAGAAAGCTATATGCGTAAGTGCATTTATTTCTCAAACTCCTGCTTCTTGGTCATCTCTCACTACAAGTGGTGAAAGAATTCCAAAAATATATCAGAGAATGAGTTTTGTGGAACTATAGTCAGATTTCCTGCTTAGTGATGTGAAATCTGACAACCACTAGAATTGAAAAGTCTGAAAATTTTCTCTGGAAATATTTCAAATATTCAGAGGACTGTCCTCAAACAAAACCCACCCCCAGCCTAATGTGGTCAAAAACACTCCAGGACAGCTTTTAAAAAAATCTTCTGTGTTGTTAATGCAGGATTCTTAGCTTCTGAAATGCAACCCACTTCCCTAAATTCTTATGTAAAGTGCGCATGAAGATATACAAAACGAGTCTCTTTTTTAAGATTTTATTTATTTGACAGAGAGAGCACAAGCAGGGGGAACAGCAAAGGGAGAGGGAGAAGAACACTCCCTGCTGAGCAGGGAGCCTGATGTGGGACCGGTGGGACTCGATCCCAGGACCCTGAGATCATGCCCTGAGTTGAAGGCAGACGCGTCACCGACTGAGCCACCCAGGTGCCCCACAAAAGGAGATTCTGAGGGTGATTTTTTAAAAAGTTTGTTTATTTATTAAGTAATCTCTATGCCCAAGGTGGGGCTCGAACTCAGGACCTGGAGATCTCAAGAGTCATGTGTGTTCTCCAGAACCGAGGTCATCCAGGCGCCTGACGGTGACTTGAATTGCAGTGATTGTACCCGCACATCTTCAGAGATTTGGGGGGTTTCGGGCGGCCGCGAGGCGCTTCTTGATGAAGTGGCTCACCAGGCGCTGTGGCCGCTGCTGGTACTCGACCAGCACCTCGTGGGGGCTGCTGACCTGGTCCCCTTCCAGGCGGTTGAGTAGAGTGACACACACCACGGCCACTGCAGAGAGCAAACACCACGTCACGGCGAAGCGCCCGCTTTCTAACAGGTTCCCCAAGACAGACAAGGTGTCCCCTCGGCTGTCCCGCAGGCCTGTCCTGTTCTCGCCTGATTCCTCCCAGCCTTCACTTCCAAAAGAACGTTTAAAGCAGGTCCCTTGAAAGTCAGGCTTCCAGGAGTTCTGGAAGGCCACGCTGGACGCTGAAAGGGAGCCCAGGAACTCGGGAGTGGATTAACCCCAAGTCAGAACTCTAAGGAGCTTGGAAAGCAGGTTCAGGGAAGCGTCAGCTGCCTCCTGACCTGAGCCAAGGTGGGTCTTTCTCATCCCACTTAGTGGCGGGCAAGCCACTGCACGGCCACCGAGGACCCTGCCCTGGACGGTGTGACAGTCAAAGGTGTCCGAGTGCAGGGATGGATGATGCCACCCCGTCCAGAAACTTGCCTTGGGGCAGGGTGGTTGGAAGGCAGACGCTGCTGGTAGGTGCTGGGTGGTGGGTAATGGGGGCGGGAGGAGGACCTGGAGGCTGAGCCCCGGACAAGGGACCCCAGCGACCGGACGCTCACCTACCTGGGATGCTACATGCACCACATATGGCAGCCAAGACCGAAGACTCCATCTCAATGTTGCAGACGCCGGCCGAGTGGGCCGCCTGCAAGTACTTCTGCTTGTCCTTCTCTGTGTAGGAGCAGAGAGCACCATCCAGACGGCCTTGCCCTAAAGACACGTGGAGATGTGCCAACGCTGACCTGGGTGTGCTCACCACTTGCACCACTGCGTGCCAGCACTGCTACCCGCCAGGATACAGAGATACTTCGGATCCCTCCAGGCCCTGCCCCCCATCAGCAGAGCACTCCAGGCACCACGGAAACACGGAAGAGATGGGAGCCCCGGGCAGGACGGAGACCCCTCCCTGTCACCTTCATAGAAGTCGGAGGTGCACATGGTGTTCCCCAGGACCGTGGGGAAGTCTAGCAGTTCCAAAGAGCACTGCATCAGCTCCTGTGCAAGCTCCTCGTCCAGGTGCGTCCTCTGAACCACCCGTTTCCCTAGGACCACCTGCTCGAACACTGGCTTGAAGGAGGCATCCACTGCCTGCCGGGTGATGACCACAGAGCCAGGCTTCAGACCTGAAGAGAGAAGCAGGTGTCATGGCCACACAGGGCAGACGGGGAGGGCACAGCCCAGCACGCACAGAAAGGAAAATGACCCGTCTACACACCAAAATACCGGGACACCCGGTAATGTTCTAAAAGGAAATCGCTAAGGATCCATTTTCGGCATCGAATTCTTTTTTCTGATGATAGAAGTAATGCATAAGCATTGCAGAGAATACGGAAGAGAAAAGAGCAAAGAGAATGAAACTGCCGGGGACCCGTCTCCGTTACATGTGCGGAGTCCTCCAGTCCTTGCTGATTTTAACTGGCACACCACCGCTCAGGTGACCACAGTGTGCTTGCCTGGTCCCCGCTTTGTGCTTTTTCATTATTTAAGATTTCAAATAACTACAGAAGTAGAATAGTCTAAGGAACCCCTGTGCACCCCAAACCCAGCTCTGGCACCTCCCGACTCCCGGCCGAGCCCGTCTTCCTTTGATCCCTGCGATACTGCGTTTCACTTCTCGTGTTTCGTGGGGCCTACCTTCCTGGGGCATTTTCACATTTGTAGGGACGTCACTCTGCTCCTATTCTTTGATCTTCTAATAACTTTGTGTGGGATGTGGCCATGAGCCTTTCCGGATACTTACCCAAATGGGAAGTTGGGTTTCTTAAACATTTAGGAAGGACGGAGGAGAAAGCCAAGGGATGGTTCTAGAGTCCCCACGTCGCCCGTTTCCATAAAACCTTACAAAGCATGTCATGCCCCCCTGCATTTTTAGCTGGACTTTCTCTCCCGTGCTGTTCTGGTTCCAGTTTTGGCCCTCTCTGCAGCTGCTCCCACCCTGGGGCTGAACCTGCTTGACTATCGGCTCTCATTCCTGCACAAGCCCAGGGACTTCACGCCCCTTCTGCTGTCAGCGTCATCCTCAAGCTGGGGCCGGCCAGTAGCAGGGAGGCTACCGCAAGCCCCTCTCCGGCAGCTCCAAGCCCCCAGGCGGGAACGTCAGAGTCAGAGAGCGGCAGCCTACCTAGCAAATGTGCCCCAGCTTTCTCACTGCCTCTTGTCCTCTCTTTGCTCTCTCTGCAGCTTCCTGGGATAAAACAAAACACCATGCTCAGGACCAGCCTGGGGACCCTTTAGGCAACTTAAGGACACTTAACTTTGTGTTCCATCTCTCTCTTTGATTTTCCTGTTGGTTTTCTCCTAGAGTGGTTCGAATCCTTGCAGGAATAGGGAAGCGCAGAGGACAGGAGAAAGGCAGAGAAGCGGTTAGAAGGAAGGGAGAGAGGCATGCAGAAGAGGGGGGTCCCAGCGCATCACCGCGAAAGGACGAGGCCCTGCGATGCTGGGCCCTGCACCTTTCTGTGACCCACTTCTGCAGTGGGGTGGGGGTGGGGGTTGGGAGAATCCGCTGGACGAAAAGTAACAAAACGAGCTTCTTTTCATGCCTGGTGCTAATGCGCTTCCTGGCACAAAGCTGGGTAGAGGCTCTGAGTACCCGAGCCCACCCTGCACCGGGCCTGCGGCAGCGAGGCCCCGGGTCCTCGTGCGCGGGATGCGGGCCCCCAGCGGAGGCCCTCGGCGCACTCACCGATCCCGCCGGACGTGCCGATGCGGATGACCGTGACGTCGGAGCAGTGGGCGTGGTAGAGCAGCTTGATGAGCTCGTGCAGCATAACCGAGGTGGAGGGGATGCCTATGCCGTGCTGGGACAGGGAGAAAGGCCCGCGTGACGTCAGGGCGGGGGTGCCCGGCGTCCTCTGCGCATGTCAAACTGCAGGCAGAGAAGAGGACTTCCAAGCAGAAATTTTAAAACCATGAACACTTTGGGAGACGCGCAAGTTTGCACAAAGCCCTCACAGCTGGGAAGCAGGTGGCTGCCCCCAGAGGCTCCGTGGGGAAGCAGCGGCCTGCTCCCTTTATCTGGAACCGAACACTGTCTCTGCGCCCCAGCGTGCTCTGGACAGTCGCTCGCCATGCCCCCGGCCTGACAGAGGACACAGGTGTTGAGGGAGCCCGGCCCGTGGGTGCAGAGGGCAGGGGAGGGGCTGGCAGAGCCCAAGGTCCGAGCCCAGCGCTGGGGCAGGTACTCACGCTGACAGACAGCACAGGGCCCACTTTGAACATGGCGAAGCGGTCGGTCCCCCTGCAGATGTTGGGGTACTCTGCACCTGGGTGGTCAAGGCCCAGCTCCTTGGCCATGTATTTGGCGAAGGCCTCCATCCGGGTAGGGCTTCCCCCGACACACACGAACTGCAGCCAGAGAACAGAGCCCCATCAGTCAGGCACGGTGTACCGTCTTCATAGCAGGGGTCCCTCCAAGGGGGGCCCCCCCACCAACACCAGCATCACCTAGATGTTGTGGGAAATGAAAGTCCCTGGCCCCAGCCCAGAGCTACCGTGTCTGGGGAGCCCCATTATGGGTGCTTCTGTGAGTGATTTGGATGCTCGGCCAGTTTGAGAAGCACTGACTGGGTCATGGGATCACAGTTCCGCGCAGGAGGCCCCTGTGTAATCTGACCCACGCAACCCAGGAAACCAGACCCTTGCTCTCTCTGGGGAGCTAATTCCGGGTTCCATGGCTGCCCAGTCTCTGTCCATCGTGTACACAGCTCGGTCGGTGTCCTGGAAGGCCTAGCTTTGGAATAAAATGATACAGGCTCCTCGCTGTGCAATCAGGGCCCTGAGTCCCTCTGTAAAATGGGCTTCTAACCAACACCACCCCAGCCGTCCAAGAGCCAGGGGCCCAGTGGGGGCTGGGGAATTGGGAGCTATCACGTGGGCGGGTGGCTCTCAGAGATGGAAAACCTTTCATCTGCAAAGTGCCACATACAAAAGCTTATTTTTCATTTTGTTTTACCCAAGAAGGAAATGTACATAAGCCAGTTTTAAGGAGTTTGATGATCAAAGAATGATTCGTCTCAAAACACGACAAACAGCGTTTCCATAGCCTAGGAAAAATTAGAGGTTAAGTTCTAACATATGGAAAGCATATAAATTCAGACTCCAATGAACAGCAAAGGCAGCCATCAACACAACGACAAGGCCACTGAGTGGGAGACGATGTTTGCAACGACATGTCTGAGACGGGTTCGTACCCAAAACATATGAAGAACTCATACCTCTCAAGAGCAAAAGTACCAAATAATCTGATTTTTAAAATGACCTGAATAGACATTTCTCCAAAGAAGACACCCAGAGGGCCAACAGACGCATGAAACGACACTCCATATCACTCAGCATCAGGGACATTGCAAATCAAAAGCACAATGAGACACCACCTCACACCTGTCAGAGTGGCTAAAGTGAACAACACAAGAAACGGCAGATGTTGGCGAGGATGCGGAGAAAGGGGATCCCTCATGCACTGTTGGTGGGAACGCAAACTGGTGCAGCCACTGTGGACAACAGTATGGAGGGTCCTGAAACAATTAAAAATAGAAATGCCAGGGGCGCCTGGGTGGCACAGAGGTTAAGCGTCTGCCTTCAGCTCAGGGTGTGATCCCAGCTTTATGGGATCGAGCCCCACATCAGGCTCCTCCGCTATGAGCCTGCTTCTTCCTCTCCCACTCCCCCTGCTTGTGTTCCCTCTCTCGCTGGCTGTCTCTATGTCTGTCAAATAAATAAATAAAATCTTTAAAAAAAAAATAGAAATGCCATAGGGTCTAGTAATTCTACTACTGGGCATTTACCCAAGGAAAATGGAGACACTAATCAAGAAGTTATATGCAGCCCTATGTTTATTGCAGCATTATACACAGTAGCCAAGATATGGAAGCAATCCAAGTGTCCACTGATTGATGAATGGAGAAAGAAGATGTGATACACACACACACACACACACACACACACACACACACACACAGGAATATTATGCAGCCATAAAAAAAGAATGACATTTGTCATTTGCAACAACATGGATGGAGCTAGAGGGTATAATGCTAAGTGAAATAAGTCAGTCAGAGAAAGACAAAACCATACGGTTTCACTCACATGTGGAATCTGAGAAACAAAACTAAGAAAAAGGAGACAAACAGAAAACCAGACTCTTAAATACAGAGAACAAACTGGTGGTTGCCAGGGACTCCTGGGGGGCTCAGTCGGTGAAGTGTCTGCCTTCGGCTCAGGTCATGATCTCAGGGTCCTGGAATGGAGTCCTGCATCGGGCTCCCTGCTCAGCGGGGAGCCTGCTTCTCCCTCCCCCTCCAGCACCCCCTGCTTGTGCTCACTCTCTCTCTCTTTCCCCCAAACATGTGGTTGCCAGAGGGGAAAGGGTAGGCGGAAGAGTGAAAGAGAGAAAGTGGATTTAGAGATACAAACTTTCACTTGTGAAGTAAATAAGTCATAGAGATGAAAGGTACAGCATAGGGAATATACTCAAAAGGGTGGTAATAACATCGTTTGGTCACAGATGATGACTACGTTACCCTGGTGAGCACCGAGCAGTGCGTGGAATTGCTGAATCACTATATTGTGGGCCTGAAACTAATATTAGACCATCTATCAATTATGCCTCAATTCGTAAACTACTACTAGCTGTAAGTCACCAGATTAAACCCCTCTTATAAAAGCAGAACACATGGGGAGTCGTCTTATGGTTTGACATGAGCACGGTGGCTGCTGGGACAGACCCCACGGAGCAGCAAGGGATGCTGAGTCCCTGACTGTTCTGACTTTGAATCTAAACATTGGTCCATCTGTACCCACAGGGATCAGACATTTCAAAAGTCCTGGGCCAGGACAGACCAGCCCTGAGGAACTCAGGACTCGGGGTGGAGGGGGGTTGGAGGGGTAGGACTAGAAGCAAAAGTAGCCATTACAAGGATAAATATGCACCTTAAATCACAAACAGACACATGAAATTACTCACTTATTATCCCTTGGGCCTGTACACAATGTTCTGTACCCCCTCTTTCCTTGTCTCTCAGGGGAGCATTAGGAAATTTATTGCATATGGTTCCCATTACACGCTGAATTTATAAGAGATGATTTAGGGACCAGTATGGCAGAACTTACAAGTTTTCCTTCACTCATTATTTTACATATTTTAAAAGCAACGATTTGCAAAAATCTGGTGAAGATATAACTTTTTCTTTTAAAGATTTTATTTTTACGTACTGTCCACACCCAACCTGGGGCTTGAACTCATGACCCCAAGATCAAGACCCACACGCCAGCCACTCTTGATCGCATGCCAGCCAAGTGGCCCCTTGGTGAAGATATAACTTGATGATTGACTCCTCTGTCACCAAGCCTACCCGTATTATCTATGTGGAGATAAGACAAACCCCAGGATCAAAAGCCCTTCTTTTTACCTTCACATCTCCGAACATCGCGGGGAAATCATGCGTGCTGGTGCTGAGACTGAAATGGTAGAGGACGTCTTCTTGCATTGCTGCTACGTTTGGGTTGGTGGGTTGTACGAGGTGGTCACTATTACGAAATAGGAAGGCGAAAGGTTTATAGAGCACCAGCGCCCAGTGGCCACCGTAACAGAAGTGCTCTGTGTCAGCGAGACGCGTGTGGCTCACAGTGGGGTGAGATAGGCCACCCCAGCACCACAAATGCTCCCACTTTCCTGTCTCCATTCTGCCCCCTCCTCCTTCCACATCTCCCCTCCTCACCCCTCGGGCCCCTGTTTGGAGGCTGATCAGAAAGGCTTGGAAGAGCACAAGAAAGTACAAAGAGCAAGATGCTAAATCACCCCACAGAAAGAGTATAGCCAGCTGCTACCCAGCTCAAGTTCATTCGACACGTGACCTTGGCTTTATTTTGAAAACAATACATTCACATAGGATATACACGAAAAAGAATTGCCTCGAGGTCTCCCTTGCAGAGATAACCTTTCCAGTCTGTACATCTTGTATTTAATTTTTCTTGCCTTGTTGCATTGGCCAGTGCTTCTGTGCCATGTCCAGTGGGAGGGATGCGATAAGACATCTTTCCATTTTGGTTTTCTTTTCAGCGGTTTCCACTTTCACCTTGAAAGTGCGTGTGGCTCCCATTAGTATTTCTGTTGGACAGCACGCTACTGGCCTACAATAGGGGTCAGCAAACTTTTTTCATGAAAGGCCAGATAGTGAATATTTTTGGTTTTGCAGCTCACAGGGGCCCTGTCACAACTCAAGCCAGCTGTTGTCATGTGAAAGGGACCACAGACAACATGCAAGCGAGTGGGGTTGTGTTCCCATAAAACATTATTTACACTGCATCTCCAGCTTGCCAACCTTGCATGCGCCTCCTTCGACATCTACGCCTGCCTGACTCCCATGGGCAGTGGTGCTCCCCCAAACCCTGGCCTGTTGGGCCCCAGGGGTGCAGAGACATGCCTGGATCCCTGAGTCAGGGCACTCAGGACCTTCTCGTTTTTCCTTCCAACTCTCACTTTCTGTCCAGAACCCACTGATCTGTTTCCTCCTCAATCTAACTCTGTACAAAAAAAAAAGAAAGAAGGAAAGAAAGAAAAGATCCAAGAGAAGCCGCTCTCAGCTCTCAGCTGCCTTGCAGGGCTCCCTGGGGAAATGCTTCCTGTGACTCAGGCCCCCAGGGCAGCGGCCACTTCCTTTGCTAGGGGTGGGGGGAATGTTCAGGAAATATGTCTAATATTTCAAAATCTAACTGGAAACACGTATTTCCCAACCAAACAGACGCTCTGGATAGCCATAATGCTCATTTCTTCTTTTTTTCTCTTTTTGTATTTTTTTCTTTGGGGGCGGCAACACGGGTGATTTCCCCGGAGAGCAAGCCATCTGTAAATTGCTATCAAGTCAGTCCTGATGAGTTCCCACTCGCGCTGAGCACCAGCCCTGCCCCAGTCACTCAAGATGCTGTTTGGCCCAAGGTGCTGGAAATCTGGTGGGGAAAACAGCTGTAAACTGTAATCAGAACAGCTGTAAGCCCGAGCACCCTGGTGACCGCCTGATTCTAGTATACGTGCTGCCGAAGCGAGCACCAGGGAGGTCCAGGGAAGGACAGGATCTGTCTTGCTCTTGGGCAGACAGACACACAGACGTCAGTGACAGCCGCCTGTCGGGCAGATCCAGCCCCAGCCCCAGCCCCGGAGTCGGTTTGGGGTTTTGCTGGCACTCTGCCTCGCTCTCCATTCACATACTCCCTACAGCGGCAAGGAAAATTCTGACATCACACCTTATGGTGTTTAAGCTCCTCTAGTGACAGCCACGATGCCGTAGGTGGTTGCTACACTCTTTCGGGATATTCTGAGCACAGGGGGGACCAAGTCAGGGCCGACGGGCAAGAGTCAAGAGCTGACAAAACAGGATGTTATTGAGACAACTTTGCCCCATATTTCAACACAGACAACTCTTTTTCTCTCTCTGATTCCAGGTAAAGAAGGAGAAGGAAATGGGTCTAATTCTGCAGAACAGCAATGGTTTTAAAATATAGTAATTGGGGGCGCCTGGGTGGCTCCGTCAGTGAAGCGTCTGCCTTCAGCTCAGGGAGTGATCTCAGGGTCCTGGGATCGAGTCCCACATGGGGCTCCCGGCTCAGCGGGGGAGCCTGCTGCTCCCCCTGCCCCCTGCTTGTGCTCTCTGAGTCAAATAAATAAATAAAATCTTTAAATATATGTATGTATAAAAATATATATATATATATAGGGCAGGTAGCATAATGAACCAGAACAGGTTCAAACTGGCTTTTTGAAAGGTTTTAAAATAACACACCAAAGACCTTAGCTGGTTCTCTACTCTAGGTACAGCTCCCACTTACTTTATCTGGCTTTATTTTGTCACTTTATTCATTTAACAAATATTCCCAGAGCACCTACTTCGTAAAGGAAATGAAAAATGAGTGACAATTGGCCGGTTCTAGAAGCTGCCCCAGTGGCTGGGGACAGGTGCTTGGGGACCAGAAGAGGTGAGGGCGGGGAATCTGGGGCAGGGAAGGAGGGAGAGCTGGATCCCACACAGGCCCCACACCCGGCCCTGTGCTGGGCACAAAGAATAATACAGAGTAGTACCTGGGAGGCACTCGACTTTTCGGTAGGTATTCTGAGCTGGTACGTAATACTGCATTTAAAGCTCACAAGCACCACAAAACCTGGGTGCCAGCAGTATCCCCACCTTAGAGGCTCACTTTAAAGATCAGTATCTTTCTTTTTTTTTTTTAAGATTTTATTTATTTATTTGACAGAGTGACAGCCAGTGAGAGAGGGGACACAAGCAGGGGGAGTGGGAGAGGAAGAAGCAGGCTCCCAGCGGAGGAGCCTGATGTGGGGCTTGATCCCAGAACGCTGGGATCACGCCCTGAGCCGAAGGCAGACGCCTAACCGCTGTGCCACCCAGGCACCCCAAAGATCAGTATCTTTCCAAAAAAAAAAAAAGGAGGGTCACCTTGGTTTCAGCTCGGGTCATAATCTCAGGGTCCTGGGATCAAGCCACCCCCAGCTCCGTGCTCAGTGGGGAGTGTGCTGGGGATTTTCTCTCTCTCCCTCTGTGTACCGCCCCCCCGGGCTCTTTCTTTCTCTAAAATAAATACATACTTTAAAAAATTCCTGTCTGTCCACTTTTCCAATGATGACATACAAATGGCTAACAGACACATGAAAAAATGTTCAAAATCATTAGCCATCAGGGAAATTCAAATCAAAACCACACTGAGATACCACCTTACGCCAGTTAGAATGGCAAAGATAGACAAGGCAAGAAACAACAATTGTTGGAGAGGATGTGGAGAAAGGGGATCCCTCCTACATTGTTGGTGGGAATGCAAGTTGGTACAGCCACTCTGGAAAACAGTGTGGAGGTCCCTTAAAAAGTTAAAAATTGAACTACCCTATGACCCAGCCATTGCACTACTGGGTGTTTACCCCAAAGATACAGACGTAGTAAAGAGAAGGGCCATATGCACCCCAATGTTCATAGCTGCATTGTCCACAATAGCCAAATCATGGAAGGAGCCGAGATGCCCTTCAACAGATGACTGGATTAAGAAGCTGTGGTCCATATATACAATGGAATATTACTCAGCTATCAGAAAGAACGAATTCTCAACATTTGCTGCAACATGGACGGCACTGGAGGAGATAATGCTAAGTGAAATAAGTCAAGCAGAGAAAGACAATTATCATATGATTTCTCTCATCTATGGAACATAAGAACTAGGATGATCGGTAGGGGAAGAAAGGGATAAAGAAAGGGGGGTAATCAGAAGGGGGAATGAAACATGAGAGACTGTGGACTATGAGAAGCAAACTGAAGACTTCAGTGGGGAGGGGGGTGGGGGAATGGGATAGACTGGTGATGGGTAGTAAGGAGGGCACGTATTGCATGGCGCACTGGGTGTTATACGCAACTAATGAATCATCGAACTTTACATCGGAATCCGGGGATGTACTGTATGGTGACTAACATAAGATAATAAAAAAACATTAAAAAAAAAAATTCCTGTCTGTCACAAGAAGCCGCACCCATGAGCCTTTGAGCTCCCGACACCACATGGCCTCTCAGCTGGGAGGGAGGGTGGTGAGAAGCCAGGGGCTGGCGATGACACCAGTGAGGGAGGGCAGGGTCGTCACCAAGCACGGGGCAGGGCAGGGACACTCCAGCTGAGTCCTGTCCATGGCCTTCGTTGCCCTGCGCTCCCTTCTCAGCCTCATTTCAACCCCACCCTCCACCAGCGCCCGAGAGGCCTGGAAACGGGACAGGGCAGTTGGCTTCCAGTGCCTTAGAACACTTAGAACTTTATCTCTGCAGTCCTGTCCCCAAGGCAGCCTGAAGTGTGAGAACAGCCCTCACATTCTCCAGGGAAGGAGTGGGGAGGACAGGTGTCCATGTGGGATCGCCACCAGGTGAGAGCCCAGGGAGGCCCGAGGAGGTCATGGGGATGCCTGAGAATCATCCCCCCTGAGAGACAACCGAGGATCCCAGCTCCAGGGCTCCCCGAGGGCCACACACAACCGCGGGGCTGTCGAGGAAGGAGGTGAGCAGGGCTGGGATATCCCCTGCAGCAGGACAGAGTACCCCTGGTAACCCCCGCAGAGGTGGGGGACTCAGAGAGGGGGGGCGAGGAAACCAAAATCCTGTTCGATTCGAAGCCCATGTAGGAATCAGGATGAAGGCAGGAAATTCTCGCTTTGCCCGCAATGCACAAATACGCACACAAGCGGGGCCAGCAGGATAACAAAGTGGAGTTCCGGAGCACCGTAAAGTATTTACGATTCAGAGCCCCGACATCGCTGGGTGACAGCATTCTGTGCTGCAGAAAAGCGGCCTGCCCGGGTAAGACCACGTATCCTGGGGCCAAGGGCGGAGGACCAGAGCTCCTAGAGTCTCAGTCCTGAGCCTCCGGACCTATCCTGCCCTATCCTGCCCTATCCTGCCAGGCCCCAATCTGCATCACAAAATTCAAGCGTGTTCCTGTTGGTGGCTCTCGGGAAAATGTGTGTCACGAAGGAATCACGATAAACCCCCAAATCCAACCCAGCGTGAGGTTGGCTGGAGCCTCACCTGTGACTGTCACCCTTCTTTGTTTGGAGCCCTGAGGAAGCCATTCTTTCAGCAGGGGCAGGACGCTAGGAGAAAACAACACAGAATATTATTTAAGAATTAAGTCGGGCATATACCAAATCTCACGAGTTTATTTGGCAGAACTCGACTGGAACGGGTCAGCGCCAAGCGGAAAGTACTTAGCAATACATCTTCAGGATCTGGGAGAGACGTTTCATTTCATTTTATTGTTTTTATTTATATATGTAAGAGAGAGAGCATGACCAGGGAGAGCGGGAGAGGCAGAGGGAGAAGCAGAGTCCCCGCTGAGCAGGGAGCCCGATATGGGGCTCGATCCCGGGACACTGAGATCATAACCTGAGCGGAAGGCAGATGCTTCACCAACTGAGCCACCCAGGCGCCCAGCAGGTGAACTCAGTTAATAAAGCCCATGTCCTGCCATGGGGACAGGAAACAGAAATCAGGTTAACCCAGTGACCCAGGGGTCATCAAGCCCGAGAGTGGAGTTTGCCCCGTGCAGCCAGGATAGGTTCTCAACCTGCCAGCTCACCAGCCACAGACCAAAACACTAGAGCCCACCAAGGTAGCTCCCCAAAGACCCTTTTTGGAGAAAGGGATCGATAACCATTATCACTGACCATTTTTAGCAAATTCTGGACCCAGAGAAAATGAGAAGCCACAACACTTCCAACCCCCAGCTTATTCCGATGGGCTTTAGTCCCTAACAGCCTCCCAACGGACCCCTTTCCTCCTTAGTAATCGCCTCTCCTTGGTCTCCCAGACCCGCTGTGTCCTGAATTAGAATTCTCTTTCATTCAGTCTGATTCGGACTGTGTCTGATGGAACGCGCTGGTCTTCGGTTTGAGTTCTGTTTGGGACTAGGCCGTCCTTCCAGAAACTGTGTGGCCTTTGGTCTGATTCCTTCTGGAACCAGACTGTTCCCCAAAAACCTCAAAGAAATGGGATCCTAGTTGTCAAAATGCTTTGAGGGGTGTCCTCCTTCCCCCCACTACTGGGACCATGGCCAGTTTTATGTTTAAAAACGATGGTCCTTCTGCATGTGCATTTATAAATAAATAGACAGGCTTAACAAGAAGTAATTTAGACCTACATTTCCAATGGCCATTATGGGGAACTTTCCATCTCCCCAAACTTAATTTTCTCAAAACTGAATTGGACAACCATGGTCCTAAAATTGACAAAACTAAACGGGATTCCTTCTACAACTGGTATTTTGAAGCTTCTAAGGGCTATCAGGAATCCAAAATTGCCTCTCTCCAAAATACAGTTTGCAAACTAAATGAGGCAGACAATTAAAAAGGAGAAAAGAAGGGCACCTGCGGGGCTCAGTCGATTAAGCAACCAACTCTTGATTTCGGCTCAGGTCATGATCTCAGGGTCACGAGATCGAGCCCCGGGGTCGGGCTCTGCACTCAGCCTGGAGTCTGCTTGTCTCTCTCCCTCTGCTCCTCTCCCCACTCTGTCTGTCAAATAAATAACTAAAATCTTTTTTTTTAAGATTTTATTTATTTATCTGACAGAGAGAGGGAGAGAGCACAAGCAGAGGGAGCAGCAGAAGGAGAGGGAGAAGCAGACACCCCATCGAGCAAGGAGCCTGATGTGGGGCCCAATCCCAGGACCCTGGGATCATGACCTGAGCCAAAGGCAGATGCCTAAGTAACCATCTGAGCCACCCAAGCGCCCCTCAAATAAATAAATAAAATCTTTCAAAAAAAAATAACAAATAAAAAGGAAAAAGGGGGGGGCTTCTGAGGCCTCTTCCCCTCCCCCATTTCTCCGTCCATAGAGGCGAGGCCACCATCTTGCGCTCAGGCCCTGGCGCCATGGGTCCTATCTTCAGCCTGGCCTTGTCATCCTTAAGTCAAACCTTCTTTTCCTCTGACGCTCCCTCCGTTCCCTCTTCTCCTGAACCTATTAAAACCTCACTCCTTCAAAGTTAAGTCTTCTGAGGATCTAAATAGACCCCCGGGTTCCTAAGTTCCCTGGACTAAGGCTGAACTTAGAGCCAGAGGCAAGGAGGTTCCCCTAAGTGACTGAGGACCCCCACGGGTTCCATGGGTTTGCTGAAGAATTTAAGAGAGTTACTCAAACTTACCAGCCTGGTTTCTGGGATTCATAGCAGTTGGGCCACAGGCTTGTGGCAGAGGGCCAGCCCAAGCACGGGATGAAACCAGCCCAATGGGAACATCCTGGGCAGGATTTGGAGAAAGAGACCCCTGAATTTTGGCAAGATGCTCGAACACTCGCTGGAAATCTCCACCAAACACTTAGAATGGCTTTTCCGAAGCTGGTTGACTAGAACAAAATTCAGGCTTGCACGCAAAAGCCTGATGAATCTGTTCCCGATTATTACAATCAACTCCAAACTGACTTTAACGAATATTCTGGTCTTCCTTTTAATTTTCTGTTCATTACCAGGCTGATTTAGGATCTTTTCCTTTTCATTAAAAAGCCCAGGATGGAATGGGAAACTAGGTCCCCCAGTTTCAATTACCCTGGCAAACCAGCTTGCTTGCACTCTCACTGGAAAGACCTACAGGAAAGACCACTAAAGGAAAGACCACTAAAATTTCCAACGTTCAACTCCATCAAGGCCCCCAAGCAAAAAGCCTAGTTTCTGCTGTTCCCGCCGGGAACCAGGACATTGGATAAAGGACTCTTACAGATTTACGCTCTTCTGGCGCCTTCTCATTCCCAGTGTTGGGCTCTGCCAGACCTCCCTCTTAATCAACTCAGGGAAACCACTCTCCCGATTCAGAATGGATCTCTGTCCTCCATTACACAGGACCTATACTCTCAGTGCCCAGCCCCACAGCTGCAAAGCAGCCCCTCAGGGCCCAAAATGGTTCAAATAGTGGGGGTCTCCAACCAACCTCAACAGGTTCCCACCTCTGAACCTATTCCCTTTGAAAGGTACTCTTTTCCCTACCCATTTACTGAGTTGAGATCTGTAGAGAAGTATCATGCCAGAATTCCTTTCTTCCCAAAGGGAAGATCATTCTGGAATCTGACAGTAGCGATCAGAATAGCCAACCAGGGGAATTCAATGACCCTCTGATGTCTTTTGTTTGCTCTGTCCCTGGCAGGACCATAGCCGAGTCTGGGGACACCGATCATTTAGTCTTATTGGATCGGCTACCACCCTCTTTCTGGGCACAATTCTCAAATGATACGGTAAAATCCACAGTGCACCTGGCAACAAGATTCAGGTAGATCCCTCAAAACCTCTCCCTAGAATTAATCGATGCCCTCTAAATAAAGAAGCCCTTTGGGGCATCAAGCCCATGGTGGAGAATTTCGAGGCTCAGGGCCTCGTGATCCCCTGTACTAGTCCCTGTCACATCCCTACTTTATCTGGGAGGAAACCCGATGGCCGGGGACGGAGCTCTGTCTGTGACCTCTGATGCAGTCAGTAACACTGTCACCCCTCCGGCCCCTGTTGTTTCTAACTCCCATGTGCTACTGGTACCCATTCCCACTGACAGCAAAGTGTCCACAGTAATTGGCCTGTGGGGTGCAGGGTTAGTATTCCAGTCCAGAAGGACAGCCAGGGTCTTTCTGCCTTCACGTGGGAAGAACAGCAGGAAGGCTGGGCAGTCATGCCCCAGGGTGACACAAAGGGGCCTTCAAAGGCTGATTTGCATGACACAGAGTTTTCTGCAGGCTCCACTTGGTCACTTGGTTACAATGATTGCTCTTCTGCTCCCTTCTCAGACCTCTTCACAGGAAGGTAGCATCCCCCATCAAAACTTTTGGCCTGAAAGAGACCTATAGTCTCCAACGAAAAGTTGCAATTTGCACCAAGTCAGGTTCGATATTTATGGCACCTGATCTCTGAAGGAGGACTTGATGTGGATCCAGGCTGACTCAAAGGTAGCCCGAATTTCCCCAAACCAAAAACCAAACACCAGTTAGGAGGCTTTCTTGGGCTGGTGGACATTGGATTCCAAAGTTGTCTCTCATGGCTTGGCCCAGTCCATATAAACTTTACTAAAAAAGGACAAACCTGGACTTGGGGCTGGTATGGGGGAGGGAGTGGTGCTGGGGGACTGACCCTCGACCTGTGGGTCTGACTCTGTCTCTGGGTAGATGGTGTCCCAAGCAAGTTGCATTGGGTCGTCGCAGAATTAGCAGTAGGAAACCCACACACGCGTCCAAATTGTCATAGGTGATCAGAATCCTAGGTCCTAAATCCAGGCATGCAAGCACAGCACCCATCAAACAAATCCACACAGACAGCTGGGCTTCTGCCCAAGTCTGGTTTCCAGGAAATGCAACCCCAGCAGCCCCTGCAGGGACTGGCCCCAGGCTGCCCGCTGGGTCCGCCCCTCCTGCCCTCCCCCTTGGGGGCTCTCACTTCTCCATGGAGATCCCCAGAAGCTTGGGGTCTCACAGCTGCGTCCCCAGGGCCACAGCTGGCAGGCAGGCAGTATTCCTCAGGGACAGCAGTAGCGCTCACAGTGACCCCCTTCCCCCAAACAATCAGGACCCTCCAGGATGCTAATTTTTCCTCTGCGGGAGCCGGTGGGCTGGCAGAGAGCTCAAAAGAGGAAGAGTTAGACGTGCCTTCCCAGGGGACAGCAGACAGAATCCAAAAAAGGAAACCAAGCCGCAGAGAAAGCATCCTGTCTGGCCTTGCCTAGAAAGTGCTGCTGTGCACACCTGATCCCTTTTCTTGCCTCTGAACCAGAAAAACCATCTCCCCACCCAGTCCCTGCCCTGCGCTGCCCCTCAGCGCTTCCTGAGCCCACCCAGCCTGCTTCCCTTGGCATCCTTCATGCTCGCAGACACCCCTTTCAGCCTGTGAGCCTCCCCAAAACTGACCCCTCTTCATGCCCCCACCCTGCACTCAGTAAAAGATCAAACCAACTGGGAGCAGAGAAAACCACAGACTTTTGCAATGCTCTGATTGGAAAGGTCCCTGCTAACTCACGGGGGATGCTGGCAGGCAGAGTGGCTCTGTGGGCAGGTTTGCATGGCCAGTCCCGGCATAAGGACCAGAGATGCATTTCACTCTCCAAAGGATACGTTCTACCATCGCCCCCGCTGCCCACAGAAAGGTCGAAGCCAGGAGGAGGTAAAGGAGGTGTCTCACTTCTCGGGAGACGCAGAGGCGGAAACCAGGAGCCCATCCATCCTCTTGGGCAGCTGCCTACTCACCTAGACTCTTCCAGTGGCCACAGGTGAACAGGCAGTGGTGGGGAGCAGGTGTTCGCTCTTGGACAAGAAGCCCCTGGTGATGAGAAGCAAAGAGGTGATAGCTATTGAGGGACGTGGTGCTGCGTTTGCATCCCAAAGAAGTTTCCCAGTTGGCAGAAAATGAACGAAGCCACGTTATGTTTTTCCAACCTTCAAAGGGATCAGGAACTAGGGGTAATCAGTGGTGCAGTCCTGTTCACATTGAAGCCAGAGTTTGGCCAGTGGGGTTTAGTGTAGAAAAGGAGGAGGAGCCCCTGCTTGCAGGATCCACTGCCACCCAGCGTCCAGCTGGGTGCTCAGTGAGAAAGGGCTGATGGGGATTTCCAAACAACCCCCCGGTGCAATTTAGCCAAGAAAGGTCATCGGTATTTGGGGCAGATTTCTGATGACGGCTGTTTCAACTTTTGGCTGATTTAAAATTTTTGCACACCCCGGACATTTTCTCTTCCACAGATAATGCCAATAATGCATTTCCTAACAATACGTGCTTGATGGTATAAAATGGGACTTCCAGTCTGGGCATCTCAGAACGAACCCCAGTGCCCATTCCACTTCTGTCTCCCGCATGGCCCAGAGACGCCAACTTGCAAAACATGGTCCCTGATTTAGCCCACTCTGCACTGCCCATCCATGAGAGGCTCGGGCCGGCCTTCTCCCTCCTCACCCCCCACGAACGAGGCTGCTAGTGCAAAGCAAGGTGCATGGATGTGCTTACGAGCTGCATTTAGCTCTCTGGGGGAAAGCTTCATCTATTTACTGACATAACTAGAAAAGGCATTAACTCTCTGTAAGATGCTGGGAAGCGCTAAGCATGGCCTGCATCAGTCACTGACCTTGGGGAAAGGTCAAAGGCCAAGTGCTCAGGCACTGTGTCCATTCACTCTGAGCACTATCTGGAAGTGACCGGGGGCCTCTGGAAGGCTGAGGTAGAGAATGACAGAGATTTGAGCTCCTGAAATCCCTTGTCTGCCTACAGGTAGAGCCTCTTAAAAGAACTCAGTTGTTAAGAATTATCTCCTAGGCAGCAACTGTAATCTCTTCTCTGAGAAAAATCCAAATAGACACTGTCACTCTCCTATCTATTTTCCTAAGAAATCATTTACCTTTCCAAAGTCCTTTGTTTCCCTAAGTGCCCTTTCTGTACTGCCCCAGAAGTCATTTGTTCCCCCAGAAGTGTCCCTCTGTGCCCCTCGTGCCCTATTAAAATGGTAAATAAGCCCCCAAATTCTAACCATCTCCTGGAGCCACAGTTTTGTTAACTCCCTTTGTAGAGACGTCAATAAAAACCCACCTTTTCTCTTGCTATTCCGTCTTTTCTCATTTTAATTTGCAGCCCCCAAGAACAACACGTAAGAGGATAGAAGTTTTTCTCCCCAACACGTGATTCCAGCACAGCTGGAGGGACGCACAGCCTGGGCAGAGATGTGCTAAGAACAGAAAAGTGGGATATGCTCTGCATCCCCGGGATGAAATCTTAAGGAGTAACTAGAAGGTGGTATTAGGAGAAGGCTGGCAGGGATGCTGTGTCTAGCCGAGCTGATAGGGAACGACACAGTGTCATCCCCTAGGCATGGGGCTAAGGCGGACTGTTTCATTCAAGACGCCATGGTTTAGCACAAGGTGGCTGTGGGCATCACCCCATGGGGGAAATAAAGCTTGAGGTGTCTTCATGAAGTGGGTTTGAAAAGTGAGAGATAGGGCTCCCTAGGGGAAAACAGGGCAGGTGGGGATTTGGGGTCAAAGGCAAATTCCCAGAACCCACAATTGAGGGGAGCCCAGGACATG
This sequence comes from Ailuropoda melanoleuca, assembly GCF_002007445.2. Classification (NCBI taxonomy): domain Eukaryota; kingdom Metazoa; phylum Chordata; class Mammalia; order Carnivora; family Ursidae; genus Ailuropoda; species Ailuropoda melanoleuca. The sequence continues at coordinate 111,342,484 of NC_048218.1, read as the reverse complement.
AGAGGGGCATCAAGGGAGCAAGGGGGTGACCAGGGCAACGTCCTGTCACTGCATCACCGGCACTGGATGACGGATGACACCTGGTGTCCCTTTGTCCTGAGGGATGGAGTTTCCATGGAGACCAGACAGCTCTTCCACAGCACAGCCAACAGCTCGGGTGTTGGGACCCAGGTGGGCCCCGGGTGGGCCCGGCACCCAAGGAGGAGGCCAAGCCGGGGGCTGTTTGAGGCAGCATTCCTTCTAACATTGCACTATGGGCCTCCAACTTCACACCCAGGGAAGGCTACATCCACTTCCTGAAGAGAAGTCTCCTCTCACCTCCCCAGGACCTCATGTGCTTCTCTACACAATCGGAGGGTGTCCCTAAATTCCTGCCCCGGAGGTTCAGCCTCGCAGAGAAATCGGGCTTGGTTCTGGCTCTTGGGCTCTCTGGGGAGGAGCCCACTCACCTGTTGCCTGATTCAACTTGTAAAAACAAAAACCCCGCAGTTGATGTTGGTGTTCTTGGGGTTTTCGTTTTAACCTATTAAACTAAAAATCAGATAGGTGGGCTACTCAGTGGTATATAAATGTTTATAAAACTTTTTTTTTTTAAGACTATTTGAGAGAGAGAGAGAGAGCAGGTGGAGGGGGAGGGGCAGAGGGAGAAGCAGACTCCCCCTTGAGCAGGGAGCCAGACATGGGCTCAGTCCCAGGACACTGGGATCATGACCTGAGCCAAAGGCAGTCGCTTCACCAACTGAACCACCCGGGTGCCCCTACAAAACTTTCTCAAACGAACACAGTTCAAAAGAAATGCGTGTGAATGTCTGTCTGTGTGTGGGGGGAGAAAGAGAGGGAGGAAAACGATCAATGCTTATCTTTAGGGACTCAGAAAAGTTGCAAGTTTCACTTCCGGTTTTATAGTTGTGGCTTTCTTTTTATTAAGCTTTATTTATTTAAGCAATCTCTATACCCAACATGGGGCTTGAACGCAGGGCCCCGAGATCAAGAGTCACACTCTCCACGGACGGAGCCAGCCAGGCGCCCCAAGTTTTGTTTTCTTAACAATGAGTTTGTATTTATTTTATGATCAGCAAAGATAACAAAGTCCTCTTGGACAAAGGCCCATGTAAAAAGCTGAGTTATTATTATTTATAACTAAAATGTTACTGCAGTGCCCACCAGCGTGGAAAGCCCTGCAGCTAACAATGTGATTTGTGGGATCATGAAGCTTATGCGGAAAGAGCTAGAAAGAAATCTGGCCTCCAAAACGGGGAGGAAAAGGGCAGATTGGCTGAGCCTAAGGGAGTTTGCGGCAGGCAGGAGGCCTGACTCAGAGAAAGGTGGGACACAGGATTGCAGCCGGGAAGGGCGGGGCACGGTGTGAAAACTTCAAGAGTTTAAGATTTAGACTTCACTCAGTTCCTCCAAAATCACTAATCCTTCAAAAGCCAAGCTCAGAACCCATGAAAGGAACCAAAAATCTCTAGATTTAGGAGGGGGCAATGGGCCAGAGGGGTGGGGCAGGGCAGGGCTAGACAGGGTGGAGGGCAGACAATGGCACAAGGAAGCATAGAGGGAGGGAGGACTGGGGGGGGGGGACACTGCAGCCTGAAGACTGCCTCAGTGGCCTTCAAAGTAGCCCAGCTCCGGATTTTTGTATTTCTAGGTCACTCCCCATTGAGGGGAGCAGCCTGGTGCAGGGCTGAGCTCTGGCATGGGCGGCCAGTTCCAAGCTGGCCAGGAAGGCTGCCACCAGCAGCCTTGAGTCATCTGGACAAGCCAGTCACCTGGCCAAGCCCTAACCTGGAAGGGAGACAGACCTGTGGACAGCCTCTAAGGCTGTGCGATGGCCCCTCTGTGGGCGCTTCCATGTAAAAGGACCCATGCCCCATGCCAGTTCTATCTCTGCCCTATAATTTTTGACTGTGGTTTCTCTTTACACTTGCTGGACTAACAGATGTCAGTATTCATACTGTAACACTTGTTCAATGTTGGTTCAATGGACACTTTCTTTCACCCACTGGGGCTGTCAAGGTTTGGGAAAGAAAGGGAAAGAAAGGGAAAGAGAAAGAAGAGAAGAAAAGAGAAGAGTAGAAAAGAGGAAGGGAAGGGAAGGGAAGGGAAGGGAAGGGAAGGAAAGGAAAGGAAAGGAAAGGAAAGGAAAGGAAAGGAAAGGAAAGGAAAAGAAAAGAAAAGAAAAGAAAAGAAAAGGAAAGAAGAAAGGAAAGGAAAGGGAAAGAAAGAAAAGAAAAGAAAAGAGAAAAGAAAAAAGAAAAGAAAAGAAAAAGGAAGGAAGGGGGCGCCTGGGTGGCACAGCGGTTAAGCGTCTGCCTTCGGCTCAGGGCGTGATCCCAGCGTTGTGGGATCGAGCCCCACATCAGGCTCTTCTGCTATGAGCCTGCTTCTTCCTCTCCCACTCCCCCTGCTTGTGTTCCCTCTCTCGCTGCCTGTCTCTATCTCTGTCAAATAAATAAATAAAATCTTTAAAAAAAAAAAAAAAAAAAAAAGAAAAAGGAAGGAAGGAAGAAAGGCGGGAGGGAGGAAGGGAGGAAAGATGGGGGAAGGAAAGAAGGAGAGAGAAAGAAAGGGAAAGGAAAGAAAGAGAGAGAGAGAGAAAGAAAAAAGGAAAGAAAGAGAAAGGGAGAAGGAAAAGAAAATAAATAAAAAAAGAAAAGAGTCCCAAAATGGACTCACTTGTCCCAGGACAGCAAACCGAGACTTAATACCCTTAAAACCAAATCGGAGACCAGCCTTAAAAAAAAATCTGAGCAGAAGAAAAGGTTAGTCATAGGAAGTTTCTTTTGCAAGACTAACTTGACCCCAGCCACTTCTTCCTTATGCCTCTGGAAATGGAGAGTGAAACATAACAGTTTCCCGGTGATGGGTATGAGGTAACAGGGTACCAATTCCCTACCATTGAAGAAGATTCTAACATGGTAGCCAAGCCCTGTGAAGAACAGTGGCTGCCTTCCCGCTGCTTTAAAACCCTATGTACCTTGAAGCCCGGGTTCATGTTCTAGTTTGAGCGCCCCCTGTTTGCAAACTGTCTCTTAGCGGCGCGCCCATGATAAACTTGTACTAATTACTACCCTGGTGAAATCAGTGCCTTTATTTCTGTTCTTTCTGAAATTCTGACAGTTCTAACCCATTAGCCTCTCAGAGGTTTGACCTTCAACCAGTCCACCTGCGATCACCTGGTCACAAGAGTGAGAGACTCCCGCCCTTCCCCCAAAGGAAGATGACCTTGCCTTAGCAATCCTTTCCTTTTACAGTAACTTTTGTCTAGTCCGGTCAGGTCAGGTCCCTATCCCCTCACCCTCAGGCCCCCTCCCTCCCCCTCCCACTTCTACCTGTAAAAGTCTTTCGTTTGTACAGCTCCCAGCTGCTCCTTTCTGCTTGTTGGATGGGATGCTGCTGCACTGGTAAGTGACCAAATAAAGCCAATGGATCCTCAAACCTACTCAGTGGAATTTTGTTTTTCAAGAGTAAAAATCATCCTCCAAAAAGTAACTTTACTTACCACCCCCAAAGGAAAGGGAGGAGTTCTAGGCGTTCTCTGGTTTGGGCTGCGGAGAAGCCAGTCCCCACTCTGCCCACCACCACTGGCGGTCACACCGGCTGCGCTCTGCGGCGGCCGGGGTCCCGGAGCGAGGCGGCTGTGGCGGGGTCAGGAAGCACATCCTTCTCCCCGCACCCCCGCGCCCTCTGAGCGCTCTCCCTGTGCACCCTGCGCCCAAATGCACCCCCCAACCCCTCTCCCAGAACATTCTCCCCACGCACCGTCTGAGCGCCCTCCCAGCATCCTCCGGGATGGCACATCCCCCGAGCACCCTACTCATCCTCCCTGCGCGCCCTGCTCCCGGCGCACCATCCCCGCCGCCCTCTCCGTGGACTGCGCTCCCTGAAACCTGCTCCCCCCCAACCTCTCACTCGGCCCCACGCGCGCCCATCTTATGCTCCTTGCGCGCCCTCTCCGTGTACTCCCCTCATCGCGCAACTGCGCATCCTCCCCGCGCGCGCTGCTCCCGGGGCACCTTCCCCGCACGCCTTCACCGTATACTCCTCTCCTTGCACCTTCTCCCTATCTCTCCCTGCCCCCTGTTCATCCTCCCCGCACCCTGCTCGTCCTCCTCGCGCGCCCTGTTCATCCTCCTCGAGCATCCTGTTCAATCTCCCCGCGCACCCCGTGAGCCCTCTCCTCTCCGTATATTCCCCTCCCCGCTCGCTCTTCTCCCCGCACATCCTTCCCAGCCAATGGCTGAGTCACCTCCCCAGCAGGTGACACGAAAGCACGGCTCCGGAAAGCGGAACCCCAGCGTGGACCACTCACCTGAGCAAGGGACCGGCAGGGTCTATTTCGGATCTGGGTCTGCGCGCTGAGTCCGGGTCACCGCCCTGCCGCTGCCCCCTCTCCGCCCCGTTCCGGGAAGGCTACCCCCAACTCCGCCCAAAGTTCTTCCCTCCTAGGGCGGGTGGGTGGTGCGCCACCAGGAACATCCCTGTTACTCATTAAGCCGCTCCACCGCGCAGGAAACCTCTCGTCAACTTTAAAAAGTAAACAGCAGAGGTTACCCAGCGAGCGGCAGATGGCTTATTCTGGAAAGGGCAGACAAGCTGCCATTGTGGCAAGCCGATTCTGCACACCATAGGCAAACCCCGAGCACAGGGGAGAGAGTACCCTCTTCCAGAGGAAGGGGGGAGTTGGGAGGAGTGCCTTTGAACGAACGTTCATTGGAGGAAAAATGAGCTGGAGGTGGCCTCTCATTGGTTGCGGGTGAGGGAGCTGGAGGCGGAGGTGGCCTCCCATTGGCTGCAGGCACGGGCCGCAGGCTGTTGCCAGGGCGAGAGGAAATCTTCTCTCTTCCTACTGGACTAGACAAGATGCAGCAGGTGGTTTTGAGGGACTGCGGTGGAGGAGCCCACGTCTGTCCGGAGTAGCCCCACCTCCAGCTCCAGAGCCGCTGGAGAGAACAGGCGGAAGCAGCCCCGGGAGGGGCAGCAGGGCTGATGTCAGGGAAAGGGGGCTGGGCCATGTCTGCCCCGGTCCCTTGATCTCTCCAGCCCCTTATCCGGGGTGTTTTTTTTTTCTGGGACCTTCTGGGTACCCGGAGCTCGCTAGTAACTGGGGAAAACCAGGAGATGCTGGCTCAGGCAGGGAAATGACTCATTCAGTCAGTCGCCAGCTGAGACTGCAGGGCCTGGCAGCAGCCAACACTGCAGGCTGACCAGAGCAGCAGGGCAGGTGCCCTGGACCGCCATCCCGCACCCGGGAGCTCGGCGCGTGAGCATCTCTGGAGTAGTGCCCACCAGGGGCCCGATGACCTCGGGCAGACTAATGGACTTTAGCTTCCATTTCCAAGAGGCACCCATGAAAGGGCAAATCGAATACCGAAGACATATTTGTCAAGGTAACACCTCGTGAATGAGACAGACTGGAAAGGAAACTGGGGCCATTTCTAAACCACACCTGAAAGCCCCGCCCACCAGTCGGCCACCCTCCAGGCCCCGCTGCTCCCCACGGAGAGGCCAAGGACACACAGGCGAGGCCTCACCTCGGCCAGGCCAGCCCCAGGGGCCTGGGACTTCTGCATACAAGTGCTCTGAGTGGCCTCACACACAAGCAAGTCACGCCACAGGGGCCCCTGAAGAATAAGGGACGCCCACTCCTCTCCGGGTCACCGGGACCAAGGACTAATTTCACACTATTCGAATTCTCCCAGAAGGAGCTGAGAGGCTTGGAGAGCTGTTAGCTGAGGCTTCTTCACTGCTTGGCCCCACACCCCAAGTCCGAGTGCCAGCCACCCCTCCCTTCCCATCTCAGGGCTCTCCTGCATTCTAGAGCACTCAGTGGGCAGAAACCTCCAAGAGCGGAGAACAGTGATTTTCAGACAGCCAGCAGGCCATGAAAGACGGTCACGGGGCACAGCCGTCGTTTGGATTGTCAATGAGGAAGAACGGAGAAGGAGAGCATCTGCAGACATGCACCTCTGTGTCACGCACGGTATTCTCAGACGCCCCCAGCAGAACGTGTCTAAGTGGCCCTGGATGCCAGCAGCTCGTTCCTGCCCTCTGGGACCTTACCCGTCCAGGTGCTGCTGCCAGATACAGTTGTCTCCGAAAGGGGCCTCCTCAGCAGGAAAGCCAGGACCTCCGGGAACTCTCCAGCCTGAGACCCCAGATGCAGACAGTAACCGTGTACCCACGCTGTCGCCTGCCCCTCTGCTGTCACACAGCTCTGCGTGCTCTCAGTGTTCCACACACCCTCCCACCTGACTGCTTTTGCTCTGAACCCTTACCCCACACAGCTGTTCTTCCCCCCTCCACCCAGGAATCATGAGAGTTCCTTTCTTAACTGGTGTTCAGCCCTTAGTGCCCTTTCCCGCGTGGGAAATCACACCGGTGTTGGGGCCATGCCGCATGCCAGCTCCTGGCTTTCTGCAAGTTACCAGATGGGGCCCACCTGAGCTCAGTCTAGGTCTATCAGATGGGAATGCTGCCCCCATTAAACTTCTATTGTGTATTAGGTCACCTAGTCTGTACTATTTTTGTTACAGCAGCTCAAACGACTACGATAAAGTTGTAAGGAGTAATGCAGAATGATATCTTGTGCCCTTTACCCAGTTTCCCCCAATGGGAGCATTTTGCAGAACTAGGGTACCGAGGGCGCCTGGGTGGCTCAGTTGGTTAAGCATCTGCCTTCGGCTCAAGGCGTGATCCCAGGGTCCTGGGATCGAGCCCCACAGCTGACTCCCTGCTCAGCAGGGCATCTGCTTGACCCTCTTGCTCTGGTCCTCCCCCCTACTCATGCTCGCTTGCTCTCTCCTCTCTCTCAAATAAATAAATAAAATCTTGAAGAAAAAAAAAGAGAACTAGAGTTGGGGTTTACACCCAGGGTATGACATTAACACAACCTACCAATGCTCTTCAGATTACCTGTTTTTCTTATGCTCGTTTTCCTGTTGGGTTTAGTTTTATACAACTTTGTCACATGTGTGACATCGCCACAGTCAAGATACTGAGCCATCCGTTATCAAAAGAACCCCCCTGATGCCCTATTCCCACCCCTACTCATCATCCCCTAAACCCTAGCATCCTCTCAATTTCTAAAATGTGTCATTAAAAAAAAAAAAGCTATATACATGGAAACAAATCGTCTTTAGCCTTTCCGAACGGGCTTTTTCTACTCAGCAGAATTCCCTGGAGAGTTGTCCACATGTTGTGTGTGTGTGTGTATAATAAGTAGTTGGTTCTGTGAAAATGAATGAAAGGAAATTTCATTCAGAATGGAGTGGGACGGCCAACAGGGGGAGCTCTCACACACTACCATTTGTTATCGAGTACCCACCCAATGGGAAGAGAGGCACCTTGCACCTGGATACTATTTTAGCTACTACTTTGCTGCCCCAGTAGAAAGAAGGAGATTACACGAAGGACCCCTCTTTACCCCCGCAACAGACCAGCCAATGAGAGGCAGACATAGCCCAGCCAATGAGAAACTGTCCCAGCTTGGCCAATGAGAGGCAGTCCCAGCTCAGCCAATGAGAAACTGTCCCAGCTCAGCCAATGAGAAGCCAGTATATTTTGAGTTTCCAGTTTATTCCAATGGACTTCTTGTTATGCCAACCCTCTCAAATTCCGCCTTCCTCTGTAAGAGTGGACCTTTCCTTTGTTTTAGGGATTCACCTCTGGTTTTGCCTGAACCTGGGTTGTCTCAGATCGCATTTCTCTTCTAGTCTTGAATAAAGCCATTATGCTAATAAAATAACCAGTAGTTTTATTTTTAAAAGCAGCAGGTCCTTTTGTTGCCAAGCATTGTGCCATGATGCGGGCGCTCCGGTGTGTTTAAAACCATTCACCCGCTGAGAGACAGCCAAGCTGTTTCCACTTATAAGCTATTAAGAATAAAGCTGCTATGAAATTTCATGTACAGGTTCTTGTGTGAACATACCTTTTCATTTCTCTGGGAAAAATACCAAGAATGCACTCGCTAGGTAGTAGGGTAATTACACATTTAGTCTTACAAGAAACTGCCAAATTGTTCCCTGCGGGGGCTGTAAGACTTTGCATTCTGGTTAGCGATGGATGAGAAATCCAGTTTCCGCACAACCTCACCAGTACTTGATGTTATAATTATTTTTTTTTATTTTAGCCGTTCGGATCATTGTGCACTGATCTCTCGTGGTGGTTTTAATTTGCACTTCCCTGGTGTCTAACGGTGTTGAGCACCTTTGGATGTGCATAAGACATCTGAAAAAGCCTCTTTGGGGGCAGAGTTTGTCTGCGTCTTTTCCTCATTTTTTAATTGGATCGTTTGGGGGGTTTGTTGTTTGGTGATTCTCGTTGAGATTTGAGAGTACTTTGCCTATTCTAGATGCAAGTTCTTTGTTGGGTAGACCGTTTGCTAATATGGCAAATATTTTCTTCCAGTCTGTAGCTCGTTTTGTTTTGTTTCGTTTTGTTCTCTTCATACGAACTTTCACTGGGAAAAATTCTTTCTGATCTTGATATCAGTTGATCAATTTTCTCTTTTGTAGATTCACGCTTTTGTTGCCAAACCTAAGAATTATTTGCCCTGCCCTAGATCCTGAGGATTTCCCCTATGCTTTTCTTTAAAGTTTTTTGGTGTTACATTTTGCATGTAAGTTCATGATCCATTTTTAGGTGGGATGGTTTGGTGAAGTTGGTTTCTGGCTTTTTGTGCTTTTTGCCTGTAAGACGTCTAATGGCTCCAGGAAGACCCTCCTTCCTCCAGTGAATTTTCCTTTGCTCCCTTGAGATACGTTAGTTGAGCATGTTTGTGTGGGTCTATTTCTGGCTTTTGTCTTCTGTTCTAGGCTTAACCACTAACAGCCTACCGTTGACTGGAATCCTTACCAATAATACAAACAATCAATGAACACATATTTTATATGTTCTATGGATCATATACTGTGTTCTTATAATAAAGAAAGCTCGAGAAGAGAAAATAAGAGTAAGAAAATCATAGGGAAAAGAGAACACATTTAGAGTGCTGTCCTGTAAAATATCCACCTATCAGGGTACCCACACGGTTCAAGTCCAGGTTGTTCAAGGGTTGACTATATAGTCTTTTCACTCGATACAACCAGACATCCATCCTGTCTCGCACTCACACTTGCTGGTGGCTCACACAGTCCAGATGCTCAGCTAAGTATCTCATTTAAAGAACCACAGTTCTGGAAACTTTGATTTTCAGTGAGCAGGTACATGATAAGTTTATTCTGGGAGAGACGTTAAAATGCCGAGACATTGGGGCACCTGGGTGGCTCAGACCAGCAAGTGTTGACTCTTGGTTTCTGCTCAGTTCATGATCTCAGGGTCGTGAGATCGAGCCCCACGTCGGACTCTGTGCTCAGTGGGGAGTCTGCTTGAGATTCTCTCTCTTCCTCTGTCCCTCCCTCTGCTCATGCTCCCTCTCTCCCTCTTTCTCTCTCCAATCAATCAATCAACCTTTTAAAAAAAATACTTGAGACCTTATTTGGCTTTCTGAAAATCTCCCAGCAAAAATTATTTTATTCATGAAATAAATGTACAAAATATAAAACTACATTGTCATGCTAATTAGTTACATACAAACATAGCAAAATTTATAAAATAAGAAAATTCAGTCTGATTATTTAAAAATTTTTGTTAAGACTACTAAATTAAATGTTAAAATTAAGCATAGTTTTACCTATATGATACAAAATAATAAATGTGTAATATTATGAATTTCAGTGTATGCAAAAAATATTAGCAAACATTTTAAACCGGCAAATGCTACCATGCTTTTACATTAAAAGCTTACAACCTTAAGGCATAATAAATCAATCTTTTTCTTAGTATAAACTATGACACAATATTCTGGAGTTAAATTTTTTTGAAACAGAAAAAATTATTTCTACAAAGATTGCAGAACCACATAAAGGAAAAGATTTTGAGTTTCTTCTGGGTAGAGTCTAAATAGTTGATCATAATCGAAATGCCACGAACGGAGACTTGCACGTCAGATGATGGTGGGATGGGGAGGAAGTGGATGGTTCCAAGACACTGGGACATCCCAGACCAGCGAGGCTCGGTGCTTCACATCCCAGAGAGATACACGAAGCAACGCCCAACGCTTGTACCATCTATGCAACATGATGTCAAATCGGCTCTAAGATAAATTATCGCATAAGAATCTATGTTCATAAAATAGAGCAGGAGCCCCATAAGTATAGCCGTCATGTCGTCCAATCCTACTCGGCCATCAGAAAGTGATCCTAGGTGCATATTAGCGGGGGGTTTAGTTGAGCTCTCCTGGCGTGGATGCCGATGGAGATGGGGTTCCTCCTGTAATGCCAAGGGAAGAGATGGGTCGATGGGGAAAGAGACATAAAGATGACATTTTTTTACAAATTAAGAATTTTTACCTATTAATTTTAAGGAACAAAGAGCGCGTATTTCTGTCCTTATTTTTCAGGACCACTCCTGAAGTCTACATAAAAATGTAACGCACGGTCCTACCTGCCCGCCCGTTTCATACCTGGGGACCCTCCATCAACACCTTGTGCGCAGCTAGAACGGCAGGGGCCCCGACCAAACTCTGGGCTGTGCCTGCACATGCTGGAAGCCCCCCTGACAGGGACATCAGTGTGCTGAGCGGGAAGGGGAGGGAGTGGGCAGGAGAGAGGGGACGGGGTCTCAGGGTCCCTGCGCCTCCCCAGCCCCAGAGGTCACCGCATGGCTCCTGTCTCCACACCAAGTCCTGGGCACTGTCATCAGTGTTGGCTCTTGCAAACTAGAAATTTGGGCCAGTGGCTACGGGCCAGCTTTCCAGCATGCCAAAAACACCAAGATCGGCAGCAAAAGTTGCAGTAAGGGAAAAAAAAAGAAAAAAGAAAAAAGCGATCCTGTGTCTCAAGGAGGGAAACAAGGATCCATAAGAAGACCGGCTGAGAAAGGGGCAGCACCAGGCTGTCAGCGCGAGCTCTTTCCAGCCAGATGGAAAACGCAAGCTCTGGGTTGGCTGTCCTTGCGGATCACGTTAAAAGCCAAGGCGGGCAGGAGAAGGAACAGGAAACAGAAGGGAAGAGCACAAGGCCTCCGGGAAATTCCAGTGAGGCTGGGAGCTGGGAGCTTCCGTGGGGACCCCTCAGCTACCCAGAGCATGGAAGCAGGTGCACCCAGCCCCGTGCAGATCCTGCCCATTACAGGGGCTCTGATGCTTCCCAGCCTTTCCGTTCCTCTCAGGTCAAGATAGCTTTGCTTATTGATTTATTTTCAAAGATTTCTTTATTTTAGAGAGAGAGCTGCAGGAGCAGGAGGGGCAGAGGGAGAGGGCGAATCTCAAGCAGACTCCGCGCTGAGCACGGAGCACACGGCAGGGCTCCATCTCACGACCCTGAGATCACGGGCAGAGCCAAAACCAAGAATCGGCCCCTCAACCGACAGAGCCACCCAGGCGCCCCAAGTTCACTAACTTAAACATGAATTACACAACACATGCAATGATTCCTTTCCTGATAGAAAGTTTATAAACTTACACTAATGTCAAATGATAACTCCTTGATTAGGTTATACATTTCGTTGGTGGTAAAGTAAATCCCACCTGCTTAAGGCAGTGCAGAAAAATCACGCTAAGCTTCCTGCAGTGTTGGGGGCGGGGAGCGTCTGCGCCCGTGGCACGTGAGGTGCTGGGCTGAAGATCCCCTCCCTCCATGGTGCTGTCATTCCTGCTCCATTCCTGAAACCCGCATCTGTCATGGTGCATAATAAGGTGCGCGTCTCTGAACTAACCCAGCGTATGTCTTACCTTGGGTAATACGTGTAATTAGAGAATAAAGTAATTCTGTACTGATGTACGTGGTCCTTCTCTTGCTACCACCAGACTGTGTTTCTAAGACTCTAATTTGTTTTAAAGGTTTCATTTATTTATTTGAGAGAGAGAGAGCGAGAGAGCAAGCATGAGCAGGGGGAGCTGCAGAAGGAGAGGGAGAAGCAGACTCCCCGCTGAGCAGGGAGCCGGATGCAGGGATCGATCTCACGAACCTGAGATCATGACCTGAGCTGAAACCAAGAGTCGGACACTGAACCGACTGAGCCCCCCAGATGCCCCCAGACTCTAATTTTTAAAAGCACAGCTGGCTCCGGCTTGTGGTTATAATACATGCAGTTTGGGGAAGGACGTCTCGGGCTGCCCAGCGGCGTCAGCTTCGTACTTGACTATGTCCATCGAGGTTTGTGTGTGTGAGACACTTCCCATATTTGGAAGCAGTGAGTGTCTCTAGAAATACTCACTTGGAGGAGGGGCATCTGTAATAAAGAACACGCATACAAGCTGTTCAACTGAATAGAAAGGAGTCGGTATTAAACGAATTAATACTTCTAATAATTACTTAAAATGACTAAAAGGCTGTATCGCTTAAAACAAGAAGCCACAGAACACAAGCAGTGTGGAAATGTTCACAGGCGCACCTTTCAGCGACAGGGAGCGTGAACTCGTCGCGCATCTGTCATGACCATGGAAACAGGACACGTCATTGACAGAGCAGCAGGGTCAGCGTGGGGCGGGCGCTGAGCAGGACATGGACGTCGCTGGGGTCATTTGGGGGCGGCGACCACCAGGGTAAGGGCTGGATGGGCAAGGCGGGCAGAGACCTTGCTGACAAATGTACGGCACGTGGAAGATGGAATAATTTCAAGTTTGAAGTGCGAGTTCTGCTTACAGAACTGAGGGCTTTTTATGAAGCTGCCCGGAGGGTACCAGCCAGGGAAACAGAGGTTCTCGCATCGTAGGGGCGAGGCTCCCGTACACTTGGTATTACTTGGTATCTTACTTGTTTGGTGTATCCAATGGAGTATCAGAGATTTTGACAGTTAAAAGAAAACGTAAAGCCACGGAAGTCATGACTGTCGCTATTCACAGGAAGAAAGAGGAGAGGGAAGCAGATATGATCCTTCTGTGTTGCTGTGGGTACCATACTTCTGTAGGGTTTTCCAGGGTTTGTAGATGACTCCATGTGGGATCCAAATGGACAAGAAATCTCAAAGAACAGAAGCCTCAGCAAACACGGTCTGCAGGGTGCACCTCACCTTGAATGTCCTCGGCGCCCCCAGGCATCTCCGGGTCTGGGTCCGACCCTGCATCCTGGCTGTCTTCGGGCTCCTGTGTGGACGGAGATGGGGGGGCCGCCCCGGAGGTCTGCAGGGTCCTCTTCTCTGAGTCAGCTCGCTGCTGTAGCCACTCATCCTTATACCCATTGCTGATAAGTTTGGAAAAGTTTGTGGGTGAACTGGCTTTTTGACCAGGCCTCAAAAAGAGAGAAATGAACGTCAAACCACTGTACAAAGGTTAATGATAGTCCAGACCAGGTCTCAGTGGGCGTGCTGATAATAATTGAGAAGCATTATTGTCCCTTAAACCATAAGGGAGATATTTTTCTCTTTCAATCTCAATGTCCCTCTCTCCATTTAAAAAATTTTTTTATTAAAAAAATTTTTTTAAAGATTTTATTTTCTTATTTGAGAGAGAGAGAGAGCACGAGCGAGAGAGCACAAGCAGGGGGAGCAGCAGAGTGAGAGGGAGAAGCAGTTTCCCCACTGAGCAGGGAGCCTGATGCGGGGCTCCATCCCAGGACGCAGGGATCATGACCTGAGCCGAAGCAGACGCTTAACCGACGGAGCCACCCAGGCACCCCTCTCTCCATTTGTTTAAACTCCATTTTATTTATTTATTTATTGAAGTCATCTCTACACCCAACGTGGGGTGCAAACTCACAACCCCGAGGTCAAGAGTCACACACTCTTCCCACGGAGCCAGCCGGGCACTGCCCCTTGTTCCCCGGGAGTTGCTTAGTTGTTTCTAAAACCTTCACTCATGACCGCCAATTAGAGGATAATGCTGCATTTCTCGGGGATGCCGTCTTCACAAAACACCGCCCTTCCCTGGGTGGTAATCGGTTGCTCGGATTCTACCATTTCTTTACCAAATTGTCACTTTCTTGATTAGCTCTTCCTTGACATTACAGATTATCTGTTGTAAACTGTAAGCCGGGGCGCCCGGCTGGCTCAGTTGGTGGAGCACATGACTCTTGATCTTGGGGTCGTGAGTTCGAACCCCACGAACTGGGGCGCAGGGTGGGGTGTAGAGATGACTCAATAAATAAAATTTAAAAAAATGAATTTAAATAAATAAGTTTTAAAAAAAAGATTATCTGGGGCGACTGGGTGGCTCAGTCGGTTAAGGGTCTGCCTTTGGCTCAGGTCATGATCTCAGGGTCCTGGGATTGAGCCCCACATCAAGCTCCCTACTCAGCGGGGAGTCTGCTTCTCCCTCTGCCCCTCCCCATGCTTGTGCTGTCTCTCTCTCTCTCTAATAAATAAATAAATAAATAACAAGTCTTGGTGAGGACAGGGTCCCCAGGGGGGTGTCCTGGGCAGGACACAGGCTCATGGGGGCAGAGCAGCTGGTTGGAGAAGTTCGGTGCCTGCATGGCACAGACATGGAGGGGGGACAGCTGTGCCCCACGGGGACACAACAGACACCAGGGGACGTGGCTGGGCCACGAGGGTGTGCCATCAAAGTCGCATCACCAAAACGTGTTCAAGGGAAGTGGGCATAATTAGGCTGCCATCAGCCCAGCACCTTGTCGTCATTACTGTACCTTTGTCCCCCAGACAGAGGACCAAAAAGCCCAAAGCTAAGCCCACCCCAGACACGTGGGCACTGCCGTGTACTTACATGGGAGGAAAGGAGAGTCTGCCTCCTGCAGGGTCTTTGGGGCCGAGCGGGGTCCCCACTTTGCTCGGGTACTTTGAGTTAATGGCTGGGAGCCTCACCTGTGCGAGGAAGCACACAGAACCATGGTTGAGGGACAGAAGCTCAGACGCTGAAGGAGGACAGTCCCAGACAAGGGACAAGACACATGGGACAGGATGACCCTGGGACGGGGTCATGACTCTAGGCCAAAACCATAGGAAAACACAGCTCAGCAAGCATCCCATGCGACAATCACGCCCCAGACATGACCCACGATGCCACGGCAGCAGCTCGGCCTCCCTATGAAGGGGCTCGGACCTTTGGGGGCGATGGAATAGCTCTGTGCCTTTGTGGCTCTGGTGGCTACACATTTGTCGACACCCACAGATCAGTGCTCAGTAAGAATGTGGATTTCCTCCATCTCAGTTACAGCGAAACTAAACGGGGAAAATGCTACAGGAAAACAGAATAAAAACAACAAAAAAGCAAAAAACCGAGCAAGCACACAGAGCCCACAGAGGTACTGCTGGCATTTACAGGGGGAGAAGGTCGCCTTTCAGAAAGGGAGACCCGCTCCAGCTCAGTCACCCCGGAGGCGAGTGCAACCCCACAATGCTGGTCATCCTCGGGGAACGTTTTGCCCTAAATATGGTCCCATGTCTGCCACATGCCGAGTGAAGGACCACAGCTGGGGAAGCTCTATGTCCCAGCTCTGCTCCCTGAGGCCCAGTCATGGGGGGGCCTGGGGGACACGGGGCAGGATAGCCAGGCCCTCAGGAGAGGCTAGGGACGGGCACATGTCAAATCCTAGCTTAATTTTGTACACGCGTCCAGCCACGTTCAAGTTCACACTCCGGTTGTGCCAAAGGTTCCGTGGGACACAAGAAGAAAATAACACAAGAACTCCCCCTGGTTTTGTGTAATTCGCTGTGTACAGAAGCGGGTGATGAAGATACATCCGGCCTATCCGAGCCCCCCAATGGGGTGCCCACACCCCCTGGCTGGCACCCACACTTCCCTCCTGGAACTCAACCATCCGCCGTGGTGGTGTCTTAAACCACAACCCATCGGCCACGGCCTCCTGAAGCACGGTGGCCGGCCCGGCCTTGCTTCCTTCCCCTGGGTTCAGCCACACACAGCTTCGGTCCGTGGCTCGGAGAGCCCACGGGCTTGGGGGCTGGTACAGCATCAGAGTTTCAAAGGGCCTCTAGATGCGCACTGTGGCTGTGCTACCCCCAAACACCCCCTTTGTCGCTTGACAGCGTGGTAGGCACTTACGTATCACTAAGACACGGACCTGGTCCTAAAAACAGTCCATTGCATTGAGCACACAGAGGTGCCACAGCCAGAGCCATGGCTGGAGGTTGGGGCTGTTCTGAGGAGGACCAGACAGCCGTGGCAGACCCTGACTTTCTACCTGCTGTCCAACGGCAGCATCCCCAAAACCAGCATTTCTCCCCAAAGCAGGACACCGAGAAGCCAAGCCTGGGAGTCAGGCACAGACGGTTCAGCCCAGGAAACCCACGGTTTCCCTCCCTGCGTCCCAAGAATGAAGACCCGGTACTGGAGGCTCGGTGGGCAATGCTCAGCCCCGGACAGTGGCACTCCAGCCTGGGGACTGGAAGGCCTTCGAATCGAGACATCCCGTCCCACATGGCCATGAACTAGAGATGGCCCTCGAGTTCCTAGCTGCTCTTTTAAAGGATGAATCCCCAGGGCACCTGGGGGGCTCAGTCGGTGAAGCGTCTGCCTTAGGCTCGGGTCATGATCCCAGGGTCCTGGGATCAAGTCCTGCATCAGGCTCCCTGCTCAGTGGGGAGTCTGCTTGTCCCTCTCCCTCTGCCCCTCTTTCCTCTGTGCCTCCCCCCTGCTTGTGCTTTCTCACTTGCTCTCTATCTGAAATAAATAAATACAATCTTTAAAAATAAGATCAAATAAAAATCCCCAAACAAGCCTCTCCTTTTGAAGCCAGCTGCTCCTTGGTGGTCCAATATCCCCCTGGAGGTTTGTACAGAGAAAAGCACCGTCTTCTCTTCTCTTATTATCAATACAGAGTATTCCAGGGAAATCTTCACTTAAGTACTTAAATACAGTAGACACATTTAGAGACTGAATAATGGGTAAATATAATATGTCCTTCCTATATGTGCTGAATAAGAAGGGGCAGGCCAAGGCTGCCCTAGGTAAGCATTAACTAGTTAAAACTCACTTAGTACAAGGTAATCTTACCTCATAGAGTCAACACTCATAAAAAGAAAAAAGTAATATTATCATGGCCTTTTGCCTTTCAGTAGATTCAAATGTAAAATACAGAACCGGGGCGCCTGGGGAGCTCAGTGGGTTCAGCGGCCGACTCTTGGCATCGGCTCAGGTCATGATCTCAGGGTCCTGGGACCCAGACTGTGTAGGGCTCCCTGCTCAGCGGGGAGTCAGCCTGAGACTCTCTCTCTGCCCCTCCCCTCCCACACATGTGCTCTCTCTCTAAAATAAATAAATCAATCTTTTTAAACAATAAAAACACAGAGCCATGGGAGTGTTGCAGGGACAAGAGACCCAGTGTCAGCTTATTCAGGGAATGGCAAGCACAGTGACACAGCCCGGCCCCCATCACCTTTTTCTTCTCCTTTTCGCGTTCCTCTGCCTCCCTTTGCCAAACTGTTTTCACGTCAAAGTCAAAAGGCCCTCTTCTGGACTCGTAGTTACCGTTGGTCTGATCGGGGTTGAACTCTTCGTAAACCATGTAATCAGGCATAGAGATGGCAGGGACCCTGCAGAGACAGGTGGGAGAGATCCAACCCGATGCCCCTTCCTCCCCTCCCCCTTCTCCCCTCTCCCTCCTCTTCCCTCCTCCATCCTTCTTCCTCCCCTCCCTCCTCCCTATTCCTTCCACTTTCCCTCTTCCCCTCCCTCTTCCCTCCGCCCTCCTCCCCCTCCCTCCCCTCCCTCCTCCATCCTTCCTATTCCTCTCCC
>NC_048218.1:111316476-111324692 GCF_002007445.2 Ailuropoda melanoleuca | reverse complement strand
CGGAGGTAGGAAGGGAGGGGAGGGAGGGGAGGGAGGGGAAGGTCAGCCCTCCAGGATGCATCGCCTGGCCAAGTCTGGCCTGCTCCGAGCAGGGGAATGGAGGGATGCCGATGGGATACTACAGAGAGAAAAGGGGCTCCCACTGCCCCTGACACGGAGGGAGGAAGGAGGCAGGCTGGAGGCCCCTGAGAAAGGTGGCAGAGAGGCCAGGAGCAGAAGTCAGAGGCTGGGAATGCAGGCTAGGGATGTGACCCCAATGCCCAGGAAGAGAAGCCCACAGGTGAGGCTCCACCTGCTTTACTGTGGGGGCGGCAGAGCCAGCCCTCCTATGTTTAGGGCTCTCTGTGGGCAGGGAGAAGCCCCAGAGACCCCAGAGACCGGAAGGAAGGGCTGGAACTCACGATGGAAGGACAATTTCCACTGCAGCTCCTGGGCTCCCAACCTATCTCTCTATACCTCCCACCCCCACCCCTTCTGAGCGCCACCAGGAGACCTGGAAGATTGACAGGGACATGCCAGATGGGAGGGGCAGCCGTGCTCCCTGCTTCCCCACTTGGGACAGGGACAGCCAGGGACACAGTGGGAGGGGCAGTCCACGTGGTCAGGAGGAAGGGAGGGGGACGTGCCTACTGACCTTTCCAGAACGTCCTGTCCACGGACTCAGGCCCAGCTGGAGCAGCCGTCTCCTGGGCTCTGCAGAGGCCTCAAGGAAGCTCAGTGTCCATGCAGCCACAGGACGGCTGGGCACCCCTTGGCCTCGTGTCCGGGTAAGGCACAGGCCACGGGATGGATAGAGAGCACAGAAACCCAGCCCCGCCGGTCCCATGTGGCACAGGGGTCTCTGGAAGCTCCCCCTGGGGCTTGCAAGCTCTCTCCCACCCCCTTCTCTCTCCTCTCTGCTTTGCTCAAATCAGAGGTCAGCTGTGTTGGCCGAGTGTAAGCTTTAAATTACAAGGGGACAGGAACCCGCAGGACAAATCTACATGTGACCACAGGCAGAGCCTTCCAGGGAGCAGGGGTGACAGCTCAGACACAAATTACTGCTCCTGCGTCCCAAGCCCCACCCGGAAGCCACTGGAAGTGGCTTTTCCCATTGCTCCCCAGTCCGAGAGAGGGGCTGTGGAGGCTACAGTGCGCATGCCCAAACACAGGAATTTCATAGACGCTGCAGACATTCTGGGGGACGGTGGCTCCCCACAGCTCTGTAATCACCATAGGAACTTGGGATTTCTGGAATTGCATTTCTGGTTTCGTGGGGCCCCTGCGCCCTTCAGGGGTGAGGAACGCTTTGCCGGCTGCTGGTTTCTAGGAGGCCTATGAGGCCACCAGCCTTGGAAACACTGGACAAAGCTTGAAGCCGTGTCCCCTAAGCAGCCCCAGAGGCCCAGCCCTGGGACCCCTGTGCTGGGATCCCTTTTGCTGCACCCCTGACCCACTGCTGGCTGTGGTACCAGTCTCAGCATCCCCAACCAAGATCTGCAGATTTAAAATTTAGAGTGAGGGGCGCCTGGGGGCGTCTGCCTTCAGCTCAGGTCATGATCTCGGGGTCCTGGGATCCAGCCTGGTGTTGGGCTCCCTGCTCAGCGAGGAGTCTGCTTCCCCCTCTCCCTCTCTGCTCTCTCTCTTGCTCTCCCTCTCAAATAAATGAATAAAATCTTTTTTAAAAAAATTTAAATGCAGCATGAGCTACCCGTCTCCCTGTAAAGACAAGCGAGGCGGCCTCGCGATACTCACTGTCTCTGCTCGGCCGTGGGCGGCTTGCTGTGGTGGGTGTACCAGTCCGGCAAGGAGTAGGCCACGGGGGAGCCTTTCCTGGTCCTGGGGACCAAGTGCTTCAACAGATCTCAAAGCCAAAAAGACGCCAGGGTGAGCACACAGCACAGGTAGCAGGCAGCTTACCGTAAAGCGGGGACTGGGACTTCTCCTAGGGTCAGCTCTGGGCCCCGCCCCCCGGTGCACAGGCTGGGATGGGCAGGTCCTGCGTGGTGTTCGGGAGGGGCAACCTTCGTGCTCCCCCGCGCCCAGAGCTTGCCCTGCTACTGAGATGGCATCTGTGCAAGCCGACGTCCACCGTTCCAGGGTGACGTCTGTGGGGACAAAAGTCCTCAGGTCTCTGGGAGGCTGCTTGCTGGCGGCCCCCTCAACAACCCCCATACGTCTGCTGACATTCTGGGGACAAGCTGCTCCTCCAGTTGCCAGGGGACATGGGTGAGGGGAGACGGTAATCAGGGCCCCCCTCTTGGAGCCCGCCGAGAGGGAAAGAGCACGAGGCTCCTTCTTCTCTGAGCCCCACCCAGCTCCCAGGCCACCTGCCTGCTCTGTGACTTCCGTACCCCCCAGGGTGTCCATGGGCAGGGAGTCAGGCAGGGAGTCGGGCGTGTCTGGCTCTGCCTGCTCACGAGCCAGCAGGCACTGAGCTCTTACCATCCGCAGGAAATGTTCAACATTTTATTTCACTTTTGATTTTGAAATATTTCAGACTAAGAGAAAAGTTGCAAGAATAGCAGGAAACGCCCCCATGCCCCTTCCCCAGCTTCCCCAGAGACTCACATCTGCTACATTTCTTCCCCCCTTCTCCTCCCCTTCATCAGTATCGTCACTGTCACTGCTGTTTGGGGCCAGTTTGGAAGCCTCTCGCAGACCTGAGGCCGCTTTGCCCCCATGGACTTGGGCAGAAGGTTCCGGAAGACAGGTGTTAACGTAATCACAGTGCCCGAATCCACACCGGGCAGTCAGTGCTGATGACACCCTCTCATCTAACTTGCAGAACCCATCCAGAATTTGCCCATCCTCCCGGGAACTTTCTCTTAACCCGAGGCTGGGAGGGAGGAGGAGGGTAGAGGAGCACTGCAGGTGCTGTCCTAGGCCTGACTTGGATGAACAGGACGGTGTGTTCTGGGCTCTTGAACAGCCGAGCCCGGGGGTTGTGGTGCTGTTTCCCACCGCCCGTGACAACGTCCTGGGGAAGTATGGCAGCCAGGCAACAGGACAGGAAAGAGGCGGCTCTCAGCAACCCTTACCACAGGCCTGACCCTGCGCTCATGAGCGATCCGCATGAGCACAAGCAGGGAGCGCATTCTCGCTGGAACCACGGGCCAAAGTGGACGCTCATCAGCATCGCCACTGAAACTCATCTGTGGCCTCGGTGTCGAAACTACGCGAATACGCGGGACAAGGGCCATGCGCATAAACCACAGGACCCCGTGCTCTACCAGCTCATGAGCTGGTTGCCCCAGCGAGGCCACGGAAGGGCAGGCAGGGACTCTCTGGGGAGGTGGACGGCTTCCGGAGACCCCTGCGCCTGGAGCACGGGGATGGGGGCGGGGGACCCTGCCACGGTGTGCGATTTCGGTCTTTTCGGTCTTTGCCGTAAAAAGTAGACATCCTGCAGGCCACACACACCCCAGGCTGTGTCGTGACCCTCGATGTCCACTGGCCTTGGGCAGAACTCATAGATGTTACAGGCATTTTCACATGCGAGCATGAGGACAAAACCACCCAACCCCCCGGCCCACGCCGCGGAGACCCTGGGGTGTGCATGGGGAGCTTACCGGGCCGGCCGCCTTGCTTCGCAAGCTTCACGTACTCCGAGTCTGTTTCTTTTACCCAGTACCTCCGCGCCCCGGGCATGTGCCTGTTGGGAGGCTCCCTCAGATCACTGAGGCCCGGGATCTGGGAGGCTGGTGGGACGTCCACGGGCTTGTCGGACCGCTTCACGGGAAGGTGGTAATACCAGTCTAGAGAGGAGGAGGCCAAGGGCCAACTTATTACACAGACTTCAGGTTGGCTTGCCTGCAACTGAGCTGTGCCAGGGAGAGCATCTCAGCTTCCACAGGACATCGGCACAAGAGAGACAGTACACCCCAGGACATTTGTACGGGAGACATCACCACAGGACCTTAGCATGGAAGAAACCTCTACCCCCTTTGGAACACCTGCAATGAGCTTGTAGACTTCAGTCCCCTGAGCCCACAAGCACGCCAGCCGCTGGGCCCACCAGAAGGAAGAGCTCCTTCTACGAGGCCCTGCTGTTCCCCTGGCCGAGCCTGCACCTCTGCTCCAAAGCGGCGGCATCAGGGCCTCCTCCAAGGAGTCCAAATCCCCGTGTGTGTGTGTGTGTGTGTGTGTGTGTGTGTGTCCTGTGCTCTCTCTCCTCCAGGGAACTGGAAGTAGCCTGCATTTCTGGATATATCAGGGATACACATTCCTGAAAAATCCCAAATCCTTCACAGCATTGCAGGCTATGTGGGGTGCATGTGACTGAGGCTGGTCCAAACCCGTTGAACTCAGCACGTGGACGACGCTGAGACACAGTCTACCACAGAAGCAGCAGCCTTGGGGAGCACAGCCCACATCTGACAGGAGCAGGAAGAGGCAGGCCGGGGCTGTCAGGGATGCCTCATCCGGGGACCTCCCTACGTGACGCCCCCACACCTCCGTCGGCCCACCCCTCTGCTCCCGCGGTCTGTGCTTGAAGCCACAGTGGGACCCAAGTGCAGAGACGGGAGGAGGCCAGGACCTCGGCTGGGCAGCCAGGTGTGATGGAAAACCACCGCAGGCCACAGGTGTGGGACGTGGCTGAGTCTGGCTCAGGGAACGTCAAGTGGGTCCCGCAGAGCTGGAGTATGCTGAGCACAGATGGAGGGGGTGCCGCTTCTGTGGGCAGGGCCCATGAGCAGGAGGGGCAACACGGGAAGGATGAAGGAGGGGAGAGGAAGGCAGCCTGCTGTCTGTCTTTCCTCGCCCTCCTTGCTCTGCGCCCCACGGACAGAGGGGCCATGGGCAATGTGGTGAACGTGGCATCAGCAGAGTCATGGGGCCCCTAAGTGGGCACAGGAGCTGAGGGCATCCAGGACAGCCCTGCAGGCCACTTTGTGACCACCTGCCCCTGCTGGGAGCGAGAGGTGGATGCAGAACCCCAGACCTGCAGTTATCAGTGTCCACTATGATCCCATGGAAGGAAGAGATCAGGGACATGCGGACATCTCTGAAGGTATAGTTAGGTGAGATTAACATTTACATCAGTAGACTCTGATTAAAGCAGATCACCCTCCATCGTGTGGGTGGGCCTCATCTAATCAGTTGAAGAGATTTTTCTTAAGTGAAAAAGACTGAGGTCCCCGGGGGGGAATTTCTGCCTCCAGATGGCCTTTGGACTTGAGATGTAACATCAGCTCTTCTCTGGGTCTCCAGCCACACAACTGTGTGAGCCAGTTCCTTAGAATAAACCTTTCAATAGATGGATGATACATACATGATAGATAAGATAGATAGATGATAGATAGATGATAGATGATAGATAGATAGATAGATAGATAGATAGATAGATAGATAGATAGATGCACTGTTGGTTCTGTTGCTCTGGAGAACTCTAATACAGTAGGAGCACAAGAAAACTGTACTGAATAAGTTAATTTACGTAGAGGGCAGCTGGGTGGCTCAGTCAGTTAATCGTCTGACTCCTGGTTTCAGCTCAGGTCCTGATTTCAGGGTCCTGGGATCGAGCCCCACATTGGGCTCTGCACTCAGCTCAGAGTCTGCTTGAGATTCTCTCTCTCTCTGCCTCTCCCCTTGCTCACTCTCTCACTCAAACAAATAAATAAATAAAATCTTTTAAAAAATTAACTTATGTTAACACACAAGGATCTCAGGAATAATTGTCCTCTAAAGGTAAAAGCTTACACATCCATCCAGTTTCTACTTCCAACTAAAGCTGGGTTCGCTGCATAAAAATGAATGATATTTAACATAACTAAAGGACAGCAATTAGCTGAATCAATATTATACTTTTGAGAATGAAAAAAAACAGCATTAGGAAAGGTTTAAGAATGGGACAGAAGCTCAGAGGTAATTTAAGCATTAGGAGGAAGAGCTAAGCAGCTTCCTACTTTCATCACATTCAGGTCAAATATTTTCCGTCTTAGAGGGAAGGCATGCACTTCTTGCTTTATTTTTCCTGTGTTTTGATTACTAATTAATCCACAGAGAACACTGTATCTTCCAGTTCTCATTACTGGAAGCTTCAGGCAGGCACTGGAAGCACTCCAGGCATTTATAACTGCATGCAGAGGAGCTCACATGCACACACACACAGGGTGAAAGGAATGAGAACTGTCTTGCAGCTTCTATCACTTAGAAATTACTAGTACGTGTATAGCAATTACTATCAGTACTTCTGTGATCAATTACTATTATGTAGATTTCTTTTTGTTTGTTTCATTTTTACCAGCAGTGCTGAGTATCATGTAGATTTTTTAAGATTTATTTATTTATTTGACAGAGAGAGAGAGAGTGTGAGCACATTGTGGGTGGAGGGGCGGGCAGAGGGAGAGAGAGAGAATGTCAAGCAGACATCCCGAAGAGCACAGCAGCAGGCATAGGACTTGATCCCTGGACCCTGAGATCAGGACCCAAGAGGAAACCAGCAGTTGGAGGCTTAACCGGCCGGGCCACCCAGGGGCCCCTCACGATTTCTTGATGTCGCTTCCCTGCCTCCTCACCTGCATAAGCACCTGATGTTATTAATAAGGAGACAGGCTAAGAGGGACTTTGGGGCTGTCAGATCTCTAGTCACAAGGCAGTGTTTTATGCCCACTTAACCTGGAGCCCCCGAAGGCTGGGCCATGCTCCTGCCTTTGGGCTGCTGCAGCCTCTCAGAGCCTGGGCAGAGGATCCCCCGTGAGATGTGTGACCTCAGGCAGCTTCCTAAACCTCTGTGCTTTCCTTTCCACGTCTATAAACCGGGCTTAATGATACCACGTCAGGCTGTTTTGAGGTTAAATGTCAGCGTACAAAAGTGCCTGGCCCTTGGCAGTGTCCACTGGTGTCGTGTAGACAGGGGAGGCCACTAAGGCTGGGAGAAATCACATACAGGCTGAGAGCCCATGGCGGAGAAGGGGAACCGGTCAGCCACCGCACCCCCGCCCACCACACACCCAGTTCCAAGCACAGCCACGGTGTCACCAATGGCAGTGACAGAGCTCTGGACTAGATCACAAGCTCATTTAGGAAGATGAAGGCCAGGCTCTGTTACACATCTGAGCAGATGTGAGTGCTGCAGGTGCCCGCCAGCTCCCACCAGGCGGCTCCCAGGGGAGCACCTGAGACCCCCTTCTCTAGCCTTTCTTCCCAGGTTCACAACAAGGGGAGGAATCAAGACAAGACGCACACACAGACCAGAGCATCCAGCTCTCCTTCCCTCCCTTCTGCCATGTGCCAACCCTGCCCAGGGAGAAGCCCCACCACCACAGGACCCTCCGCCCAATTCTTGTTCTCTGTGTCCAGCCACTTAAATCCGGAGACATGGTTAACTTGGTGGGTGCATAAATTACCAGCAGCAGATAGGTCATGAAATGCTCTGGGATGCAGCTGAAAAACGAAGTGCTTACATTCAGGGAAACAGCTGAGGCTTACCTAGGGTCAAACTATTACAAGACAATTTCAGAGATCCTATATCCTCCAACAGCAGAGACACAAAGCCTGGTTTTCTTGTGTTGAACATGAAGAAGACTAGCTGGGTTTGTTTGTTTGATTTCCTTTTCTTTTCCTATTTCCCTTTAAGCTGCTTTGACCCTGGGGCCCAGGAGCTGCTTTCTTTGAGGGCATCCCGCGTTAGTTTCACCCCTGCCCCAGGCGCGCCCCAGGCGCGCAGAACCAGGACGCTGGGCTCAGAGCAAACGGTGACTCCATTCGTGTGTCACTCACCGCAGGGAGCGTAGCGGCTCGCCGCGCCGTGCAGCTCCTTGCTTGTGTTCCTCATGCCGGGGGCCACGCTTGACCGGGTGTTCTCCGGTGAGTAGGGAACGCCGCCGGGGCTGAGCTGCGGAGGCCACTTCTGATGGCCTCCTCTCTCGGTCCACCTCCACCTGCCAGGTATGCAGGCGTCTCATCATTCAGGAAGGGCGTGCACGACCACGTGTGTATACAGAAGCACAGCCATGCCCGGTATACAGCAGGGGCATATGCAAGCGAGTACACAGAAGGGGCACGTTCACGCGGAATTCACAACAGGGGACAGCAGATGATCGTGGGTATACAGCAGGGGCGCATGCACACTGCTATACAGCAGGAGCACATCCACGCCAGATACACAGCAGGGGCACGTCCATGCTGGTTCACAGCTGGGCAGCAGGTCTTCGCGTGGCGGCGGGACTCGCGCGGGGGGCCGGGTGTTCTCCAGGTCCGGAGTGACAGATGGCCCCACCCTCCCCCCCCCC
>NC_048218.1:111083802-111316470 GCF_002007445.2 Ailuropoda melanoleuca | reverse complement strand
GCCAATCGGGAACGCCTGCGGGGACGCGGCCAACCAATCAGGATGGCCAGGGGCGGAGCGCGGGCTCCAGTCAACCGCCCGGGGTGGCAGGGGCGGAGCCGGGGCCAGGCAGGAGCTGGGAGCTGTGGTCGGGGGCGGGGCCGGCCTCCTGCTCCCCCAGGTGCTCCACCCCGGGGAGTTTCCGCAAAGCACAACAGACTGGACAGATTTGCTTGTCAATCTCCCGTTTATTTCATCCATTTTTTAAAAAGGACGAATAGGGGCGCCTGACTTGGAAGAGCATGAGACTCTTGATGTGGGGTGGCGAGTTTGAGCCCCACGCTGGGTGTCGAGATTACTAACAAAAGAAAAAAAGAACTTTAAATTAACTTCAAAAATAAATTAATAAAAAGAGGAGGTAAAGCAGCCAAGAGCCGTGTCTGCCAACTGTGTAACAGTAGTGAAATGGTGATGTAAACGTCCTCCTACCGAATGTTTTCAGGAGTGTTTCTGTGTTTGCAAATGGAGAGAAACTTTTTTAAAGCGTTTGGCCATGTTTCTGATTTCACGGCGGACTTCCGGCCTGCCTGGATTGGGGATCTGCACAGGTGCGGGGGCTGGGACCGGGTGGCAAGAACATAGCTCTTGTGACCGGAAGGAACCCTGACTCTGCTGTTTACCCGGCTCTCAGATAAGACCCTGAGGAATATTTCGGGTTGCAATGTCACATGTTTGTCCCACAGTGTGTAGAGGCCCTTAGGCTGTCACCAAGAATAACAGGGGCTTCCTTTTGTATAGGTCACAGCCTGTTCTGCCTAGGGGATTGTAGGGTTAAGAGAAGGTTGTTTCTGAGAATAGTTGATTGTAATGCATCAGAGAGGAATGCAACACTGTATGGTAACTTACACTGGCATTTAAAATTTTTTTTAATTTAAAATAAATGAATGAATGGGTGAACAGAATAGAATAGCATAGTTGGTCCTTGTAACTGCAGTGGTCCTAGAGAGTATCTTTTTCTGTTTATGAACTGGATTAATAGAAAAGAGCAGACCTCACCCAAGTTGACGACCTTCCTTAGGAATGGAAATCGTGACTCAAAACTTGAATTTCTCTTGCTCATAATTCCAACCATGAAGAGCGATCATTCCCTTAGGAGAAAGTTTCTGCTTCCACAGTGTGCTTAAAAGCACAGTGTTTACAGATATCAGATTAAGTAAGGATATAGGTAGGGCGCCCTGCAGATGAAAAGGTGAGGCAGGATAATCTGCTGAGAACAGCAGATCTCATTGCCTGCCCTTTCTCACAGTCCCCTAACAGCCCTAAGTGCTTAGAAGGATCCCAGTGTCCTCACACACAAGCCCACTTGATGCCCATTTTATGCAATCTTATGTAGATGTTTAGATAAAATGTAGATCGTACATATATCTTTTTTTAGAAGACTAATTTATTCATTTGAGAGAGACAGAGCAAGTGAGTACACGAGCAGGGGGGAGGGGCAGAGGGTGATGGAAAAGCAGTCTCCTCAGTGAGTAAGGAGCCCAAGTAGGGGCTGGATCCCAGGACCTGAGAATATGACCTGAGCTGAAGGCAGACATTTAACCAAACGAGTCACCCAGGCTCCCTTCCTACATATATCTTATATGCCTATGTATATATAGATACCTGTATTTATCACATGTATCTTATATCATATATAAAATTTTATATATTATGTATCATGTATATAGACATCTTATTCTAGATATATCTTATATAGATATATATATCAGCAGCATTTTGAAAAAAGGAAAAAAAAATGCATTTGAGTACAAATTCCGATCTCTCAAAGACTTTATACCTGTCCTGCCTGCCTCGTCTCTCTTGGTTTACCCCTGTTATTGACTGAGCTGATTTATTTCAACTCCCAGGACACATGTTCATTTCTGCTTTTGCCCATCCTTGTTATGTATCCAACCCTGAGTGGCTAAAAGGCCTGGGACAATTCCCTTCCCTAGACATCCTCCCCTGGGACGCCATCTGCCCTCTCTCCATCAGGGGGAATACTTTTTACACCAGGGCCTCACCAAAAGGAGGGGTTTTGAAACTGAGTGGTTTTTTAAATAATATAATCTAAAATGAGGGGCGCCTCGGTGATGTATTTGGTTAAGTGTCCAACTCTTAGTTTCAGCTCAGGTCATGATCTCAGTGTCCTGGGATCGAGCCCCATGTCGGGTCCATGCCCAGCTGGGAGTCTGCTTGGGATTCTCTCTCTCCCTCTCCCTCTGCCTTCCCCCTCACCCAGCTCTCTCTCTTTCTCTAAAATAAATAAAAAATCTTTAAAAAATAATTATACTCTAAAGTGGTTTAAAGACAAACTCAACTTTTGTGACAAAGATTTCGGTATCTCAATATTACATGGCAGTTTGGGTTTTCACCCTAGTTGGGAAAATAAGACCACCCTCTCTGAGGGCACGGAGGGACACAGGATTTCTTTGTGTCCCCATCAGCACCTTCTGTGCCCTGTAGTATGCGTTAAAGTGATAATGGCCTTTTCTTTCTTTCTTTCTTTTTTTTTTTTTTGGTAGAAAAATTTCACATTTTAAAATGGATTTAAGCAAGATGCCTTGCTTAAGATAGAGATATAACAGGAAAAAATTGGGAAAAGTAACAAAGAGTGGACACAAAATATACTTAAGTGACAGAAGAGTTTAGATTGGTTTAAATTAAATCCCTGTATAACACCAATTTCTATACAAGGCCAAGGTAATTGTATTGTTTGGGAGAAATACAAAGTCGATAACGTACATGATTTGTTATTTTAAGTTTATTGTTATCTAGTCTATCAGAAACCAGTGTTTAGAGCAGAGTTGTAGGATTTTTGTTTTGTATCCCAAAATGAGATGAGATGTTTTTAAAGATTTTGTTTATTTATTTGTCAGAGAGAGAGAGAAAGAGAGAGAGCACGAGCAGGGGGAGGGGTGGAGGAAGAAGCAGACTCCCCGCTGAGCGGGGAGCCCGACGTGGGGCTCAATCCAGGACCCCGGGATCATGACCTGAGCTGAAGGCAGATGTTTAACTGACTGAGCCACCCAGGTGCCCTGAGATAACATTTTTTATATATTAATGTAGTATTCTGCCTTTCTTCATGCCAGGGAACAGACTGGGTCCTGGTTGCTTAAGAAATACATCAGTTTGCATGCAAGCTTTCCAAGGGGCCTGCCTGGTAGTTAGTTAGTTCCCAGTTGGGAAGGGTCATAACTGAGGGTAAGGGGATAAGGTCATCAATGAGGATGACAATGAAGACAGCTATAGACGGAATGTGTGTGTTCCCCCCACACCCCCACCCCAATCTGTTGGTTGAAATCTAATCCCCAGTGTGATGGTATTTGGAGCTGCGGCCCGTGGGAGATCAGGTCATGAATGGGATTTGTGCTCTTACGGGAGAGGCCCCGCAGAGGTCCTTGCCCCTTGCCCCGTGTGAGGACACAGCCAGAAGGCCACCTGTAAACAAGAGCGCACCCTCAGCAGACGCTGAATCTGCCAGCACCTGGATCTCAGACTCCCAGCCCCCAGAGCTTCGAGAAATGAATTTCTCTTGCTCATGAGCCCATCCCATTTGTGGTTTCTGTCAAAGCATCCCCCTGAATGGGTTACAACAGGACCTGGTGCCAGAGGTGCTATAACGAGGATACAGAAATGTGAAGGCAGCGTTGGATGTGGGCAGCAGGTAGAGGCTGGAACAGTTCTGAGGAATATGCTAGAAAAAGCCTGCATTGCCATGCACAGACAACCGAGGATGATTCTGGTGACCCCTCAGAGAGCAAAGAGGAGTTCCAGAGAAAGCCTGGTCCTCCTTGGAGAATGCCAGCGTGATCACGGACAGAATAGCCATAGAATATGCCCGCGAAGGCCACGGTGACGAGGTCCCAGATGGAAATGCAGAGCACCTTACGGGACACGGGCAAAGGCCACCCCGGCTATAAAGTGACAAAGAACCTGGCTGCGTTGTGTTTGTGACCCGGTGTTTTAGGAAAGACAGAGCTTGAGACATTGGACATTCAGCTGCAACTATTTCCAAGCAAAGTGGTGAAGTCACGGCTTGGCTCTGCCGAGTGCTTGCTGAACACGCAAGAAGAGAGACAGGCTGCGCTTGGGACTTGCAGTTACACAGCCCACGGCGTATTTCTCTTGTTCCTGGCTCGGTCAGGAAGCGCTGATCGCGGGGCCGGGAAGGCCCTGCGGAGGAAGGGTCTCAAAGCACAGCAGGGCAAGGCAGGGAAGGGAATCACTAAGAAAGATGGTGTCAATCAGAATTTCCATCTGTGCCGATTAGAAGAAAGGGAACCCAGTTGCAGGTAGGAGGCTGAGTGGTCCTTTTCACAATATTGCTGTTAAAAATACGGTCTGATAAAGATGGCATTTGGGGGGCACCTGGGGGGCTCCATCGGTGAAGACTTCTGATTTTGGCTCAGGTCCTGATCTCAGGGTCATGAGATCCAGCCCCTCATCCAGCTCTGCGCTCAGCATGGAGTCTCCTTGTCTCTCTGCACCCCCTGAAACCGCTTGTGCTCCCACTCTCTCTCTCTGAAATAAATAAAATCTTTAAAAAGAGGATGAAAAAATAAAAATAACTACACAGCCCTTAAAGAAATAAAGAAAGAACTGATATTGACTTAAAAATTTTTTTTTCAAGCAAAAGAAGGAAGAAATGGACCAAAACCTGGTAGGCCAAAAAAACGGATCCCTGGAGAACAAGGGTCTTAGCTGGGAGAAGAAATAGGATATCCTCTTAAAAATCTGTTTTATCGGCAGCTGCAGAATAACGTAAGCTCACCGTTGTTTATTGCATGTGGTTTTCAATGTGAAAATGCTCATCGGGGCTCTGGGCTGGCTCAGTGAGGTAAGCATCCAATTCTTGATTTCAGCTTAGGTCATGGTCTCAGGGTTGTGAGATCGAGCCTTGCATCTAGCTATGCGCTTAATGTGGAGTCTGCTTGAGATTCTCCCTCCGCCCCTCCCCCTGAGCACTCTAAATAAATAAATAAGTTTTTGGGGTTTTTTTTAATCGCTCATTGGGATACCTGGGGGGCTCAGTCAGTGAAGCGTCTGCCTTCGGCTCAGGGTCCTGGGATCCAGCCCTGCATCAGGCTCCCTGCTCAGGGAGGAGTCTGCTTCTCCCTCTGCCTGCCGCTCTTTCTGCTGTGTTCTCTGTCTGACAAATACATAATAAAATCTTTTTTAAAAATAAAAAATAATAAAAAATTTAAAAAATGCTCATCACTATGGGACAGATTGGATGGATTTCGGCACTCGGAAAACAGCATGCAGCCATGAAAGACTGGGAAGGCCACCTCCAAGGGAGTTGGGAGGACTTCCAAGACAGATGTTTTAAGGGAAAAAAGCAAGATGCAGAACACGGTTTGCGGTCAGCTACCAATTCCACAATGTGAAGAGATGAGTATATTTATAAATACAAACATACACAGATAAGTGTTTGTTCAGAACCACATTTTACATAAATATGTCGTTGCATGCGCATTCTGTATCCTTGAACGAAAACCAGAAAGTGGGAGGGAGGACAGCCCGCAGCGGGGATCAGAGCGCAGCCCGGAGTCAGCGCGTCCCTCTGCTTCATTCTGTCCCTGTTGAATTTGGGACGACGAGGTAGAAAAGGAGACATGCTGGGATTTCTTGGGATAGATCCGGACCTCGGAGGGTCAAAGAGTAGATCAGCGAATTGTAAAGTAGCACTTATGAATTCACCCTGAAAGCAGCATAGATAAAAAGAGGGAAAAACTCGCAAGAACACCAACTATGACGGGACAGTGAGCTACGGGGAGAGTCAATCCAAAGGAATTCACCATGTCGATAGGCGGGCATCGTGAGAAACCAGAGGCACTGGCAGAGAAGCAGCATTTGAAGAACTGACGGAGGAGGAATATTCCAGAAATGAGGACATGCAGGAGCGCCCAAATGGACCTTTAAAGTAGCTGAGTCCAACGGAACAATAAGAACTAATGTCACACTTCGGTGTATCGAAGTGAAACTGAGGAACATCAAAGAGAGAGAGAAAATGTTAAAAATTAGAAGAGGAAAAAGAGCAAACTGTCACACACACATACACACACGTGCGTGCACGTGCACACACAGACACACATGCACGTGTACACGCACACACGTGCGCCCACACAGACGTGTGCGCACACAGACACGCAGACGTGCACACACAGACACGGGCACACACACACACACACCATGTACACACATGCACGCGCAGACATGTGCACGCACACACACAGGAACAAATGAGGCAGAATCCCCAGCATCCCCATCAGCAGCCACCTGCTGCAAGCACCCGAGGGGTCATGCTCCAAAGCTGTCACCCAGGGACCATGTACCCAATAAACTCACTCCTAGGTGTGGGCCTGGTGAAGGGTGTGCACGAGACACGCACAAGGACGGGCGTTGGCCATTATTTGTGCTGCTGAAAAGCTAAAAGCAGCCTCCATGTGCGTCCATACAAGACCAGGTCAATGACTGCAATGTGTATGTAATAAAATACATCGACGAATACCGCGCAGCCGTGAAAGTGAGAGAGCTGGAGTGAGTACGTCCCAAGACAGCAAGAGAAAACGGAGGAAGGTCATTTCGGCCAAAAGCAAACACACAATACTGTGTTCTGTATGGACACATATATCGGTGATAAAATATCCAAAAATACATGGGAATTCTGTAGATCAATCTCCAGGTCGTAGTTCCCTGTGGGAAGGAAGGGACAGGTGTGTCACTGGGGAGTGTTATTTTGGGGTCTCCCATTGTCTCCGTGGTATTTCACTTGTGAAAAGGACGCAGCAAACTGCTGGTTGTTGACAGCAGAGAGCTGGGTATATAGGTGGACCTTGGCAGGACGTGCGGTGGTTCAGAAGGTGTTACAAGGAAGCATGAACACGGGCGTTCAGGACGAGGCTGTGCGGGCGGAGAGGCGGCTGCAGGTGCACTGCCTGACCCAGGTGCTGTGCCATTGTGATGTGTCACGGAAGGTGATGCAACAGAAGGGGCTGCAGCTTTTCCAGATCCACTTACAGTTTCCCCCTTGAAGGAGAAACACTAGAGAAGACAAGAAACCAATCCCAGATCCTCTCTGTAGGGCGTCATGCTTCCCATAAAATAGCAAAGAGCACATGGATGCTTCTCTTTCTTCTCCCAGCTCTTTGCTACCTTGTGGGGGAAAATGAGTGGAAGACCAAAGCTGAGAAGGAGCGCCAGGTTTTTTAGAGGACATTCGGAGGAAGCCAGCAGCAGCGCCAGCCTCAGTACCCTGCTCTCGGAGCCCGAGCTGGGGAATGCTGATGCCAACGGGTGCGTGACTCTGAAGCTCTCAGACCTTGTATGTTCCGCAGGCCAGACGCGATCTGTTTACTTGGAAAATAGCCTGATAAAAGCCTTTCTCCTTTTGAGAGAAAGTCATTTCCTAACAGTTTCCTGGCAGGAGTCTCTCTCTCTCTCTCTCTCTCTTTTTAAAGATTTTATTTATTTATTGAGAGAGAGACAGAGATAGGGACAGAGATAGTGAGAGAGAGCATGAGCGGGGAGGAGAGGGAGAAGCAGGCTCCCCCCTGAACGGGAGCCTGACATGGGGTTCGATTCCAGGATCCTGGGATCATGACCTGAGCCGAAGGCAGAGGTTTCACCGACTGAGCCACCCAGGCGCCCCGTCAGGTCTCTAGATCACGGGGCATGCCGTCTCCCTTCCACGCCAGGGGTACTTTGATTCATTCCAGCCCATGGGGCACAAGGATTGTGAACCAGAAGCCTCCTTTAAAGAAGAATGAACCACAGCGGCGGCAAGATTTCTATTTCACTTTATGACTTCAGAGATTATTCCTGTTTTTACTTAGCTCGTCCATGTTCTGTGATTCACGGTGTTTAGCACAGCGGTTTAGATCCCGAGACACAGAGTGCGTTGAGCGCATCCTTGGGCGACAAATGACTGCACAGTTAGTGGGCACGCATTTGGAGCCAGTAACTGTGTCCTGTCGTCAGAGAGGAGTGGATTGGCTGCAAGGAAGCTGCAGGGAAGCCCGGGGTGGGGGGGTGCGAGGGCAAAGACTGCAGCCCCTCTCCCCTGCCCCCTCTGGGCCACCTGCTGGGAAAACAAAAATGGAAAGTCACAGAATAGCCCCTCAAGTGGTAACAGCGGAGCCCCTGCACAGAAACAGTCCTGCCCATACAAGGGAGGGAGGGCTACAAAGTTTTGTGTCATTTGTCTCATGATACGAGAAGACAGTATTGGACGGTCCCAATCAAAAGTAGCAAAGCGCGCTCCCCGCAGAAGACAGGGTCCCACAGGCGGGACGAAGGCATCCAAGGGGCTTTGAAAAGCAGAGGCTGACAGTCAGGGTTTTCCCAAAAAACAGAAGTAACCTTTGCCAAACATGGGCATGTGGTCATTTTCACTTCATTCAGCCCATCGGGGGGGCTCACCCGGGCTATAAATCCACCTTTGAATAATTCTTTTTAGGCAGCGGACCCCACATGACCAACCAATAATATTTATAGAGGATGTGGTTTCAACTACACCTCCCTCCGAGGGCAAAGAATCGAGACGAACTTCTGGGTCAGGGCGGAGGTGACCTTTGGGGTGGAAAGCACAGGGTCTGGTAGGGCCACAAGAGGGGCTGTGGTGGGCTTTCGTTGCTTCTTGCTGAGGTGACGCGGGCGTGTGCGTCCTGCGAAGGTCCACTGAGTCACGTGGTTAGGGTCTGTGTCCTTTCTGTGTAGATGGTAGATGGAAGTGTTATGATTATTTTTTTTAAGATTTTATTTATTTATTTGACAGAGAGAGAGACAGCCAGCAAGAGAGGGAACACAGGCAGGGGGAGTGGGAGAGGAAGAAGCAGGCTCCCAGCGGAGGAGCCTGATGCGGGGCTCCATCCCAGGACCCCAGGATCACGCCCTGAGCCGAAGGCAGATGCTTAACGACTGAGCCACCCAGGCGCCCCTGATTATTTAAAGAACTTTATCAGATAGTTGTTAATTGTCCTAGTTCTTTCACTGAGTACCTGATTTCTTCCTTCCTTCCTTCCTTCCTTCCTTCCTTCCTTCCTTCCTTCCTTCCTTCCTTCTCTCCCTCCCTTCCTTCCTTCCTTCTCTCCCTTTCTTTCTTCCTTTCCCTTTTCTTTTCCTTCCTTCCTTCCTTCCTTCCTTCCTTCCTTCCTTCCTTCCTTCCAAGTAAGCTCCACACCCAGCTTGGAGCCCAGCCCAGGACTCTATCTGATGACCTTGAGATCATGACATGACCTGAGATAAACAGTCGGACGCTTAATCGACTGAGCCATCCAGGCACCTTAATACCTAATTTCCATGAAATCAGACTCAAACCTCTTCTCCTGCTGCCTCCAGACTGCAAGGATAACCCTTTCTGTTCTCTCCTTGTAGGCATCTCCACACACATGAAAACGCCCGTGCACACACGAGACCTAGACACAGCATAACCTTAACCAGTGTGACAGTGAGGGGCCCGACGCCTGTTTGAGTGTATAAATACACCACCCCAGAAACTGTTTTCTTTCAATCCCAAAGCTCGGTTAAGAAGTGAATTAATTCTCAGACTCAGCCTAGAAGCAGCACATTTGTGGACTTGGTTGTAGTGGTTAGTTTTACATTCAAAGCACAGGTTAATGGTGCTGGACCCTTACGTTCTTTTTGTTTTTCTTCTCTTTAGGTTAACCCAGTCGTGGAAGATCGTCATAAGTACGGCGTCTATATTGACCCTCCTTCTTATAGGTAAGGTCCTTAAAGCCATGTCGCAGGATGCTTCTGTGTGGGGAGGGGGATCTCCGTGGAACGAAAGGCCAGAGAAAGTTCTGGAAGTAAATAAATGTCGCAGATACACGGCAAGAAAGACTGTCACTCATCCCCGGGGGCTGAAGAAATGGTTGAATGTGCCGTTCGCAGGTTTCTGACGGCCAGTATTGCGTGTCTCAACCCCAGCACATGGAAAATTGCTATTTATTTATTTATTTATTTTATTATATTATGTTAGTCCCCTTACAGTACATCCCTAGTTTTCGATGCAGAGTTCCATGATTCATTAGTTGCGGTATAACACCCAGTGCACCATGCAATACGTGCCCTCCTTACCACCCATCACCCGTCTATCCCATTCCCCCACCCCCCTCCCCTCTGAAGCCCTCAGTTTGTTTCTCATTGTCCATAGTCTCTCATGTTTCATTCCCCCTTCTGATTATGCCCCCTTTCTTTATCCCTTTCTTCCCCTACCGATCCTCCTAGTTCTTATGTTCCATAGATGAGAGAAATCATATGATAATTGTCTTTCTCTGCTTGACTTATTTCACTTAGCATTACCTCCTCCAGCGCCGTCCATGTTGCAGCAAATGTTGAGAACTCGTTCTTTCTGATAGCTGAGTCATATTCCATTGTATATATGGACCACAGCCTCTTAATCCATTCACTCTTCACAAAATAATCTCTTTTCTTCAGGCTTCTGCTTGCTGTGAGTTTGGGATTAGATTTCAGAGTCCAACACAAGCAGATCCGAGTCGTTTTTGCCTGCATATGAACATTTTAATGGAGACCTGATTTTGTTAAGCACCCAGTATTGCCATTTTCCATATTGTTACCCAAGGATCTGATATTTCTTTGAGAATGTATGTATCTTTCATGCTTAGAGAAGTTCTTACCAATGCATGTGATATCAGGGCGCCTGGCTGGCTTCGCCGGTGGAGCGCACGACTCCTGATACCGGCGTTGTGAGTTTCAGCCCCACGTTGGGTGCAGAGATGACTTAAAAATAAAAATCTTTAGAGAAAATACATGTAGAATATCATCGATGGTTGCAGACAAACTCTTTTATCAGAGTTGGTCTTTTCGTTCACAGGTCTTGGCAATCACATGTGGCTTAAAGAAACAGAGTTTCCTCAGAGATCCAGACAATTTTATGCTCTAATTGCAGAATACGGTTCGAGGCTTTATAATTACCAGGTGACGTTTTGTTAAATCATTTCGTATGGCACTCGTTTAAAATCTAATATGCTCCAACTGGCAGTGTGTTGCCTTTGTTTTGCATGTGAATATCTAATAGAAATCATGTAGGGACCAGAGTCCTGTTAAGTGGTTTTATGACTAAGAGACCCTACAAATTCTCCCCAGCCTCTGATCCCACAGGCTCCTCGACAGACTGAATGTTTGGAAACCTTGTATCTTCTCGTTTCTTCCTTGTGCAGTGAGGATGTCACCCTCTACCCGTCCCATTCTATTTAGCACATCACGTGTTTGTTTCCTAGCCTCACAGCTGGAGGGGAATTTGCTTCAGGATGAATTTTATCTGGAATCTTAACCCATATCAGACTTAGGTGCTATTTAGACGATGCTATGGACTTTAGAGTTTTCAGTCGGTGCGGGAATGAGCTAAGACTTTGGAGGTTATTGGGATAGAATGAATGCATTTTGCAAAGGACATTAATTTGGGGGCCCAGGGTCCGAATGCCACAGACTGAATGTTGATGTGCTCTCAATTGAAACTAATCCCCAGGGATGGGGGGGGGGCTTTGGGTAGTGATGAGGTCATGGGTTGGAGCCTCACGGCTGATGAGTCCCCTTCCAGAAGAGACCATAGACAGTGCCCCCATGCTCTCTGCACCACCCAAGGACACAGGAAGAAGACACTATGAACCAAGAAGCTGTTCTCACCAGACGCCGAGTTCCCCAGCCTTCATCTCACATGTCCAGCCTCCAGGACCGTGAGAACTAGATTTCTGCTGCTCATAAGCTCCCCAGGCTAGGTGTTCTGTCACAAAAACTGAACAGACAATGAAGATGGGTCTTCAGGGGAGGCTCTAGCTCGCAGAAACTGGCCAACAGAACTTCACTGTGAACCAGTGCTTGATGCTCTGGACGGGGAGGCCTCCCCTTTGTCCGGAAGCTAGCTCCATCTACATGGGCTAGACTGTGGCCAGACACCGGTGTCCTCTCTCTGGTCCACCCACCTCTGCCTCCCCAGCACTCCAGTCCAGGTCTTGCCCACTCCATGCTCTGCCTCCAAAGACCAGAGAAGAATGACAGGGGCCAAGTCAGCCATGGCGTGGCGGGAAGAAGGACAGACTGACGGACTCCACCCAGGCAGTGACCTTGCACCTGACTTCATGGCCACTGTCCTTGAGATCCTGTTTCCTTTTTCTCCGGCAACTGCTGGAGTGCAGTGTGTCTGGTCATGTCCCTACAAGGGGAGACGGCGCCGGTAGGGTCCCCAGAGCACCCGATCCAGGGAGGACCGTCCCCTGGGAAGTTCACAGGTTGATACCTGGAATGGCTCCCAGCTGCAGGGATGCCACCTGCTCTGCATATACTGGAATCTGTGTATCACGAGTGTCAGATCGGGGATGAAAGGAGAGCCCCAAGGAAACCTCAAAGGAGGGTCAACCTGAGATACTCCCTGTGCCACGCAGCCCTCACACCAAAGACCAGGACCCAGGCCCACAGGAGCTGGGGCCAGATGGTCAGATCATCACCAGGAAAACAGAAATGAGAATTCCAGCCTGAGCAACAGAGGCCTCTGGTTACTGCCAACTTGGGATTGACCCGATGGCTAATTCTATCGGTCAACTTCACTAGGCTATGTGCCCAGATGTTTGCTCAAACACTAGTTCTAGATGTTGTGTGAAGGTATTTTTTGATGTGATTAACATCAAATTTACAGTCTTTGAGTAAAGCAAATTAGCCTCTGTAGTGTGGGTGGGCCTCACCCAATCAGTTGAAGGTCTTGAGAGATAAAGAGTGAGGTCCTTCAAAGACGAAGAAATTCTGCCCCCAAATGGCTTTCAGACTTGAGCTACAATAGGAATACTTCCCTGGGCCTCCGGCCTGCCAGCCTCCCCTGTAGGTGTCAGACTCGCCAGCCTCCTCAATCATGGGAGCCAGTTCCTCAAAATAAATCTCTCTCTTTCTCTCCACACATCCTACTGGTTGTGTTTCTCTGGAGGACACTGACACACTCAAACTCCTCCAGCAGTTTATCGGGGCCTCAACGTCAGGCACTCCCTCTGCCTACAATCTTCCGCCCCAGATCTTGCAAGGGAGGCTTCTCCATGACATTCCCGCCCAGCTCAGGGGTCCCCTCCTCAGAGGCTTCTGTGGCCAGACTGCCCATGACCGTGTCTGCACAGCCCCGTGTTGCCTCTACTGTGGACACGTGGTTGACTTGTGGAGCTTCTTCCTGCCTCCTCCCCACCCCCACACGGAACTGTAAGGAGCAGGGGGCTTATCCGGAGCTTAAGGCAGTCGCCAGGTACACAGGGGCTCAGGAAATACCACCCCCAAGAATGAAGGATCTGACAGCGTTGTCTACCCCGGTTTCAAAACACCTTCTTCCCTCCACCTCTCAATGTTGGACAGACCAGCACACTCAGCAGTGCCTTCGTCCTAAAAATTTCTTCCGCTGAGCCTCTAAAGCCAGAATTTCTCAGCAGGATAGGGTTTCGCTGTGGTCACACTATTGACCAGTGTTACCTGGTTTTCACTCAGAAGAAAGCCCTCTTAGAGACCTTGTGGCACTGACTGGGACTTATTTCTAGGTGGCTTCTTTTCTTTCTTTCTTTCTTTCTTTCTTTCTTTCTTTCTTTCTTTCTTTCTTTGTTTCTTTCTTTCTTTCTCCCAAGCTACAAGGAATAGATTTATTCAATTAACAATAGATTTTAAACAACAGTCTCTTCTCTTTAGATATCATTTTTTAAATATTTTATTTATTTATTTGAGGCAGAGAGAGAGAGAAAGCTCACACAGAGGGAGGGAGAGAGGGAGAAGCAGACTCCCCGCTGAGCAGGGAGCCCGATGCAGGACTCGATCCCAGGACCCTGGGATCATGACCTGAGCAGAAGGCAGACGCTTCACTGACTGAGCCCCCAGGCAGCCCTGGATATCATTTTATAACAGCATCTTATGCCTGACTAATATTCCAGTGAATAGACATGAATAAGTAACATAGTAACACTTATTTCCAAACAATTGGATTATTTGCGATTTTCCGGTATTATAAACCCTAAACATCCCTCTTGCCAAATCTTTGCAATCATGCTTAATTTCTCACTTAGGATAAACTCCTACGAGAAGGATAAACGATTCCTGGTTTCTAGGTGACCTTTGTGTAGTGAACCTTTATAACTTACTACTGCTTTTCAAGAAGCTAGCCGTGCCTCCTGCATTACCTGGGTGCTAATAACCCCAGACCCGAAGTGATTGTAAGCACATTAAATACACATTTCACTTGCTCCTTAAAATGAGGATTTCACAAGTGTTTACTAAATCCATTTATGGATTAGGAAGCCTACTTAGAACAATTAGGGAGATTACTTATGTGCCTGAGGCTTGAATTCATTTTTTTTTTCTAATTTGACAGAGAGAGAGAGAGAGAGGGAGGGAGAGAGTACAAGCAGGGGGAGAGGCAGAGGGACAGTGAGAAGCAGGCTCCCTGCTGAGCAGGGAGCTGGATGCGGGACTAGATCCCAGGACCCTGAGATCATGACCTGAGCCTGAGGCAGACGCTTCACCGACTGAGCCACCCAGGCGCCCCGTGTTGCCTGAAAAAACAAAACACAACAGTGATCACCTGGGCACGCAGCCCGTGCACTACACTTGGGACCAGACCGAGAAGATTAGCGTGGCCCCCACGCGAGGGTGATGTGCAAATTTGTGACGTGTATGAAACGTATGAGATTTCCATACTTTTAAGAATAAAACAGTTTTTTAAAAAACATGACAGTAACAAACAACACAGCTCTTTCTCCCCCTGTCCCTCCTTGATCCCTTCAGTGCTCAGGGGACTGCAAATGCAGACCGATCACAGACTCCAGAGAGCTCCGTGGGGAGGCCGGAGAGGGCAGGGAGGGTCTCTAGAAAGTTCTCAGGGAACCCGTGCTGGTGGCGTCACCAGGCGTGGTGCAACACAGCTTCTCCCACACCTTTGATCTTCAGTGTTTTTACCACTGTGCATGGTGTGAATTTTGGTCATCCCTGTTTCCCACCCCAACCCCCCACGTCAGTGGCTCTGGTGCTGGAACCCTGCGTGGGGCACACGGCTGACAATGTCCAGGCAGGGAAGGCTTGCCTGTGTGCCGTCCACGTCCTGCATGGTGATCTCACCTTCCAATCCCCTTTTTCTTATCCCTTTTACTTCCTCGCTGGTTTATCGTCCTGTGTCGTTTCATGCTATATTCCTATCATGGAAGCCCCTTGACACCCTTTTGGGGGAGAAGCCAAAACAAAATATATTTTTTTAAATCCTGAGATTTTTAGGGGTGCCTGGGTGGCTCAGTCGGTGAAGCATTGGCCTTCTGCTCAGGTCATGATTCAGGGACCTGGGATTGAGTCCCGCATCCGGCTCCCTGCTCAGCGCGGAGTCTGTTTGGGATTCTCTTCCTCTGCCCCTCCCCCGCAACTGGCAAAACCCCCCCCAAAAATTAATTAAAAAAACAACCCAGCAGAGTCACTTTACTGCACACCACACTGTGCTCCTTTGGGCCCGCGGTCGTCACACCGGCGCAGAGGCCTTCGTGGGATGCGCTCCGTGCCCGAGCTACTTTGCGCAGGGCAAACGGGTAGGAGGGCAGGTCTGCGAAACAGAAGAGCAGACCGATCAGCAGAGGAGGCTGGGAACTGCTCCCCAGGAGTGCATGGATGGTCACTGTGGTGGGTTGCAAGGTGACCCCTCCAAAGCTGGCCAGGTCCCCAGCCTGAGAACCTGTGATGTCATCTTGACGAGAAGAGTCCCCTCAGTACAACCAGGGATCCGGAGATGAAATCGTCCTGCATTTCCCAGGTGGGCCCTGGAGCCGGAGACGGGGGTCCCTGAGGAGGCACCCAGGGGAGGCCGGGCAGAGACTGGAACGAGGCAGCGCAGGCGGGGAGCCAGGAGCCACCAGACACCGCTGGAAGAAACAGGAGGCCGAAGGTCCCCCTCTCCCAGCTTCAGGGGAAAGCACCGCCTCTGAGACCAAGAGGGTACCGTTCTGCTGTTTGAAGCTCCTGGATTTGCAGCCCTTAGTGGGAGAGCCTGGCAGCCACGCGGCCGAGGAGCCCGGGGCACAGAGGAGCTGGTGCCCAGCCAGAGGCTGGGTGTGCTGCAGCCCAAATACAGGCCCACCGTCCCCTGTCCCCGTGTCCCCCTCTCTGCTGACACCTCCACCTGGGCCCTGTAGGTGTGCCCTCAGCGGCATCCTCACCCCCTGCTCGTTCTGGGCCTGGCCGGGGCATCACCCCTGCACACAGGAGATGGTCCTATTCAGACACCTGTCAGCCTAGGTCAATGCCTGCACTTCTGCTAATGGAATCCCGCTATCCATTGGGTCCCTCATGTAGGAAGGGGACGCCCCTCCTTATTACAAGAATAGCCTAAGGCCTCAGCATGGCCCTCTGATACCTCCTTCCTTCCTCCTCCCCCATATGTTCCCTCCCTCCACCTCCTCTTTCTGTCCCCCCTCCTCCTCCCCCTCTGTCCCCCTCCCTTCCCTCTTCCTTTCCCCCTCTGCCCCTCCCTTCCCACCTCCTTTCTGTGTCCTCAGGAGCAGTGAGCACTTTCACTACCTTGAGAAACAGCACCTCTTAGACTCCATTGCCACTTTCAGATTTGGGTGTTACTAGTCCCCACAAAATGTCAACTATTTACAGGAAGGCGGACAGACATGCAGGTGTGTTAGAGGACACTCGGAGTGCCCCCCCCCACCATCATGCCTGTCTATCAGGGTGGAAATGTGATTTCTTTCCCCTTTACCAATAAGAACACTAACTCTGCTTGACTAGGCAGGATGTGGAATGATTTGGGTCCTCTGGTTTCTTCCAGGCCAGACTTCGGATGCCCAAAGAGCAACTGGAGCTTTTAAAGTGAGTGAGGTTTTCTGAGTCGTGGGACTTGCTGGTGTGACTCCGGCAGCGGGATGCCTTTCTAAAACCATAAAACTAAAATCACTCCCGCTTCTGGGGCTCATCCCTTAAAGAAATATACACCGAGCCGTGCTTTCAAGATTAGTTACGATTAAAAAAATGAAAACTGCCTGGAGAAGAAAAACGGGCCAATGGTTAAATACATTTGAGAATGTCCGTGTAATGGGGAATTACAGAGCCTTCAAAATAGCTGTGACAATGAATAATGTATGTATTTAACGAGTATAATACATAATAACGTATCAAACGCCTGGGAAGTGCAGCAGGACACAAGATCTCATACAGGATCTCTATTTTGTTGCTGGTTTTCTCATGGAATGTGAAAACTGTTATAACCACGCTGAAATGCAACCGTGTTTATCTCTTGAAGATTTTTATATTTGCCAAACCTCGAACATGTATTGTTTTACAAATGGGGGGGATGTACCATGGGGGGGGGGAATGTACCAGGGGAGTAGCGCTTATATTTTTCAACCTAAAGAAACACCTGCTGGCTTGACACGTTCATTTCATTGTGTCCACCAGTAATTTCCACAGTGTCCGAGTGGCAGAAGCCATTCTTGGAAAGCAACGTCTTGTACCCTCCTGCTGTCAGGTGGCTGTCCCCCCACTGTCATCTCCAGCCAGGCAGCCTCCCGATAACCGTCCTGGCCTGAGCCTGATCCACAGGCCGTCAGGGCTGAGGATGAAACCCCTGCTCCATAGCCCACTGGAAAGGCAGGGTGTTCCCCATTTGCACAAGGCAACAAGGTGGCTGGTGGGGACTTGGGCTTCACGCTGTGAAGTCATGCAGCCTCAGGTCAGGGTGGTAGAGCCCCCTGGGGGGGATGAGGGTCCTGCAAGGTTGGAGGAGCTCTACTTGCCTCCACAGAGCACGCCCCAAGCATTGGGACACCCTCTGGAAGCTTCCTCCCCTGAATGTCCTTGCTTTCCGTAGGGAATGAGAGGCAGTGTTTTAGACAAAGGGACGTCCCTAGCTCCCTCTCTTGACACTTTGTCTCTCCTCCACCATAAAGCCCACCTCTTCCTCCCCTGCCCCTGAAGCCCAGCCCATGGCGGGAAGCCCACTCTCCCTCCCTTCACATCGGGGGTCTCCCTTTACAGGAAGGAAAGCCAGACTTTGGAGAACAACTTCCGTGAAATTCTATTTTTAATTGAACAAATAGATGTTCTGAAGGCATTGCTTAGAGATACGCGGGACGGGCTGCACTACAGCTGGAATGCGGACGGAGGCAAGGACCCGGAGCCCCTGGAGGCCACCGAGGAGGTAAGGGCGCTTGGGGGGGTTGCACTGCACAGGCTCTGGGAGCGGAAAATTCAAGTGCTGGCTGCCATGAGTCTGTGTCCTCCTCCTGAACGTTCTCCCTGACAGGAGCTTACCTCAGGGAAGCTTGCCCCAGAAACTTGCTTTTCAATCATTGCTGTGTCACAGGGAAGACTGTCACAATATGACTGATGTCCCACCCAAGTCAATACCCGACTCCGTTTTATTTTCCAGTAAAACAAACAGAAGATCATTCAGAAATGCAGCCTCTGGAAACTTAGAGAGCAGAGTACTTTCACTCACAGAGCCGAAGCTAGTGCACCTGACCTCCCCAGCACCCGATTAGGGAACACGAGGCCGAGGTCCGTGAACTTGGCTGTTCTTGCCCGTCTCCCGCACTCACTTCTCTTCTTCCCTTAATGTTTACTTTCTGAAGCACCCAGAAAGCTGATCATGACACCTCTTGCCTTCCACACCCTGTATTGTCAAGGCCCTGGGACAAGGGTCCGTGTCACTTAGAACTTGAACAGTGGGTCCTCTGCGGACAGTTGCCTTTTTAGAATCAGAACGTCCTTAAGAA
Organism: Ailuropoda melanoleuca; assembly: GCF_002007445.2. Lineage (NCBI taxonomy): Eukaryota > Metazoa > Chordata > Mammalia > Carnivora > Ursidae > Ailuropoda > Ailuropoda melanoleuca. The sequence goes on along the minus strand of NC_048218.1, from coordinate 111,297,715 downwards.
GCCGGTATTAACTCAAGGATGGATGCTTTCTTTCTTTCTGTTTCTTTTTTTTAGAAGATCTTATTTATTTGAGAAACAGAGAGAGAGAGAGAGTCAGTGGGGGAGGGGGGAGGGAGAAGCAGACTCCCCGCTGAGCAGGGAGCCCAATGCGATGAGGGGCTGGATCCCAGGACCCTGGGATCATGACCTGAACTGAAGGCAGACAATAACCAACTGGGCCCCCTGGTGCCCCAAGGGTGATACTTTCTAACAAGCAGTCATGAACTCCATGTAAATGGCCTGATGCCCAAGTATCTACAGAATGTTCGAGTCTTTATTACTAAACAGAGATGCGAATGAAGGGGGGGACCCAGCAGGTGACACACAACCTCCTGTGACCGCCTCACTGCAGAGCATGATGAGGGGGTCGTTAGGGTTTCTGAAGGGGCCTTGGGTCCATCCTTGCTGGGACTTGAGAGGCATCTGGACACATCTCAGCAGTCCCGGGGAGCGGCGATCCCACAGCGCTATGGACGGCATTAGAAATCCGCGGGCAGCGTCTGGCTCTGGGTAGCTCCCTCAATGTTCACTGTTTGTGTTTCGCAAATTATGGCCCTTAGGTCCTAATCAACAAAGTGCATTAGCAAAACTCAAGCAGTTGGCCGAGACTGTTCACAGAGAATTCTTTTTAATATTTGCACAGGAGATGTCAAACTTGGTAAATTACGTCCTTAAGAAGTTGAGAGAAGACCAAGTCCAGATGGCTGACTATGCCCTTAAATCAGCTGGTGAGTAAAAACTGAAAAGTGAATGCTTCCAAGCTGTCCCTATTTTCTATATTTTATTTTCTATTTTATTTATTTTTTAAAGTTTTTTTATGTTTGATTTTTAAGAAATCTCTTTACCCAGCATGGGACTCGAACTCACAACCCGGAGATCAAAAGTTGCATGTTCTACTGACTGAGCCAGCCAGGTGCCCCTCTCTCTATTTTTTTTTATTAAGAAAACATACTTATTGGGGTGCCTGAATGGATCAGTCGGTGAAGCATCTGCCTTCATCTCAGGTCATGATCCCAGGGTCCTGGGATCGAGTCCCGCATCAGGCTCCCTGCTTAGAAAGGAGTCTACTCGAGATTCTCTTTCTCCCTCTCCCTCTTTCCCTGTAGCTCATGCTCTCTCTCTCTCAGATAAATAAACAAATTCTAAATAAACAAAAAAAGACACAGGGAGACGAACCAGAGAATCCTCTTTCTTTTTTTTAAGGACTGGCATTCGGATACACCCTTTCTATGCTTTCTTTCCTCTATTGAATGCATGTATGGCTTCCATTTTGAAAAATCCATGACGACAAATGTAAATCCAGGGATAGTCCACGTGGAACGAGGACAAGCCGAACAGGTGATGGTTTCTCAATAAATGCAAGCATGAAACGCGGTGCCAACTTCTGGTTGAACCAAGATGGAGCGAGCCCATGCCAGCTTCTCCCACCCCAACTGACTACATGCAACTGAAAGATTTGGACAAAATATAAAAACAGAGATCCTGACCTGAGCCAAAATCAAGTCGGCTGCTTCACTGACTGAGCCACTCAGGCACCCCTGATGTTGTTGTTTTTTATGTGTTTGTTGTTTTTAAGTCGGTTGGGCTGACATAAAAGGCTCATCCCACGAGCTGTTAAAATATGGGCGTCTGTACATCTGTTTAGGTAATAAGTACAGTCCACATCATATTTCCACCTCTGAATCAATTGTTCTGGAATTCACTCAATACCAGTTTCAGAAATGTGAAGCCACACGGAGCAAGCATGTTTTCTCAAAGTGACAAAGTCTCAGCAGTAATGAGAGCAGGAAGCTGTACTGTCCCTACCAATTCCCAAGTGTGAACATCACATTACTTGCAATTTGCCTGGGAATACTTGTCTAACAACGTGGTGAAAATGCAAGTGATGTGTTTTGAGATGTGTACTTCTTTATTTTCAAAATTGTTTTATCTTTGCAGGGGCCTCCGTCATTGAAGCTGGGACCTCGGAAAGTTACAAAAATAATAAAGCAAAACTTTACTGGCATGGGATTGGGTTCTTAACTTACGAAATGCCTCCTGATATTATTCTGCAGGTAAAAGCTAGACTAAGAGGAATCTATTTATATTTCAGGATTTTGTGCCTATTATTTATGATAAAAATAGTAATACTCAAAATGGAAGCCATTCTGAACTTGTCACAGAGCCTGAAACCGTCATCTTGCATTTTATTTTATCTTATTTTTTAATTATTTTGGGGGGAAAGGGAGGGACAGAGGGAGACACAGAATCTCAAGCAAACTCCATGCTGGGTGCAGAGCCTGACACGGGGCTCGATCTCAAAACTCTGAGATCATGACCTGAGCTGAAATCAAGAGTTGGACGCTTAACTGACTGAGCTACCCACATGCCTCTCTACTTGCATTTTAATAGTCATCGAACTATATACATTATTTCTTATTTTATGAGAAGTAAACTACGATTGATTCATTATCAATTGTTTTTATTATTTTAAAATCAGTAAGCTAGATTATTTACTTCTTTTTTTTTTAAAACACTTTTTTTTTTAAGATTTTTAAAATTTATTTATTTGACAGAGATAGAGACAGCCAGCGAGAAAGGGAACACAAGCAGGGGGAGTGGGAGAGGAAGACGCAGGCTCATAGCGGAGGAGCCTGATGTGGGGCTCGATCCCATAATGCCGGGATCACGCCCTGAGCCGAAGGCAGACGCTTAACCACTGTGCCACCCAGGCGCCCCTAGATTATTTACTTCTTAAATAGGACATTTGCATTCCATATCTTTTCCTTAAGTTGATCCTGCAGGCCCCCTTTTTCATTGAAAACGTCAGTCTTTCAACAAACGTCAGCTCCAGGTGCACACCCCTAAATGTCAGCACCGTGCCACACGCTCTCCAGACCAACACATTCCTACAAAGTCCAAGTGTGAGAGGAAACAGTTCCAAATGACATGTGAGTTCAAGTCAGAAGGCTCGAGGTAGACACCCAGAGATGGTAGGGCTGCTCTTAACTACAGCCTACAAGCCTGAAGTCAGTTTCCAAGGTAGGAATACCTTCCAGGGCAATCGTACAGATCTCACTGCAGACTCTAGATCTAGAAAATTGTACATTTTTCTTCCTTACCACCACCACCACTGTGACTACCACCACCGCCACCATCATCACCACTATCACCTCCACCAGTACCATCGTCACCATCACCATCATCACCATTGTCATTATTGCCACCATCGCCTCCACCACCACTATCATCACCTCCACCACCATCACCTCCACCACCACCATCACCACCTCCACCAGCACCATCACCATCACCACCACCACCACCATCATCACCACCACTACCACCACCACCATCACCTCCACCACCACCATTACCATCACCACCTCCACCATCATCACCGCCACCACCATCACCTCCATCGCTGTCTTTACCACCAGCACGCCATCACCACTCATGCCAACTGGCTGCCTTCTAGCAACATACAGCCTAGTTAGAGCAATAAAAGAAAATGCACAATAAATAAATTATATAATCATATAATAGCTAGTCCTGTAATGAAGGGCTTTGAGGGATAGAAGCATAATGTGCTCCGGAAGAACAACCAAACCCCTGGGTATCTTGGCAGTTCTGTGGGTATGTACCTCACACAATGCTTTTGTATTATAGGCATAAGTGAGGTCTGTGGTCAATAGTGTTTTGCTGACCAATACTGCAGTCGTGGATCTATACAACCCGATAAGAGATTAACTCGGTGTTTTCTTTCCAGCCGGATGTCCACCCTGGGAAGTGCTGGGCCTTCCCGGGTTCCCAGGGTCACGCCCTGATCAAGCTTGCCAGGAAGATCAAACCAACTGCCATTACCATGGAGCACATCTCGGAGAAGGTGTCTCCCTCAGGAAACATCTCCAGCGCACCCAAGGAATTTTCCGTCTATGTGAGAGGCAGTCAGAATCCGTGTTCAGAGTGGGTTGTGCTAGGAGGGAGTTGGCTAGGAATCAGACGCTGGGATGGCACCTGAACTGTGCAGCTGACCATTTTTATCACTGTGAGAAAGTGACTTCTTTCCGGGACCTCTGCTTTGCTATCTGCAAAAGAGAGAGGGTTGGACAGATGATTTCTATTACTTAATTTTTTTTTTAATTTGACCAAAGTACAATTAAAAAATCAAGTTTCATATGCTTAGAACCAAACACTCTTTTCTTCTGCCAGGGCTCCTACCCCAGGTTTCTACTCTCTGGAAGATTCCACTGGCCACAGTTTTAGCTGCTTGTTTTAGTACACTTGCCTTCATATTTGCTTTTACCATTATTTCTTCTTTTTTCTTTTTTTAAGTAACCTCTATGCCTAATGTGGGGCTTGAACTCATCACCCCAAAATCAAGAGTCACATGCTCTACCAATTAAGCCAACCGAGTGCCCCTGCTTTTACTCCTTGATTTTTCAGTTTTGCTTATCATCTACTGACTTCCTCCGATGAAAAATGAAGATTAGTCCTCGTCCACGGCTCTGCCATCCTCCCCCAGTGTCTAGGTCTTACTTTTCTTTAAAAAGCAAGTTTATTGGGATGTCATTCACACACCAGCAATTGGCTTACTTAAAGCGTTCACGTCAGTGTCTCTTAGTATATGCACAGAGTTGTGTATCCATCACCACGATCGACTTTAGGACATTTTCATTGCTCTGAAAGAAAACTTGCTCTCCTTAGCTGTCAGCTCTCGTTGCCAAGCCCGCTCCCCTCCCCCAGCACCACTGACCTACTTTATCTCTGCAGAGTTGCCTACTCTGGACATTTCATGAAAGTGGAATCATATAATATGTGGTCTTCAGTGAAAGGCTCCTTCCACTTAGCATCATGTTTTCAAGGTTCCTCTGTGCTCTATAACGTATGTCCACACTTGATTTTTTTAAACTGCTGAACAATAGGGGCGCCTGGGTGGCTCAGTGGGTTGAGCATCCGATACTCTTGGTGTCGGCTCAGGTCATGATCTCAGGGTCCTGGGATCAAGCCCCGCATTGGGCTGTGCGTTCAGCACGGAGTCTGCTTAAGACTTTCTCTGCCTCTCCCTCCCTCTCATTCTTATTCTCTTAGATAATCTTTATTAAAAAATCTTAAACATTAAAAAAATAAGAATAAATAATTGCTGAACGATAAATATTTCATAGTGTAGATAGACCACGTTTTACATATCCACTCATCAGCTGATGGGAATTTGAGTTTCCCCTTTTTTGACTATTATGAATAATGCTGCCAGGAACATTCGTGTGCGAGTCTTTGTGGGACATCGGTGTTCCTTTCTCTTGGATCTGTACCTGGAGGTGGAATTACTAGGTCAGTGGTAGATCTGCATGTCATGTTTGAGACAGAGGGAATATGGAGTATCTTCCTTTCTTTTTTTTTTTTTTAAGGTTTTATTTATTTATTTGACAGAGAGAGACAGCCAGTGAGAGAGGGAACACAAGCAGGGGGAGTGGGAGAGGAAGAAGCAGGCTCCCAGCAGTGGAGCCTGATGTGGGGCTCAATCCCAGAACCCCAGGATCACGCCCTGAGCTGAAGGCAGACGCTTAATGACTGCGCCACCCAGGCACCCCTGGCGTATTTTCCTTTCAATCAATATACAATGTTTTCACTGTTGCTGTGTGAACAGTGTTGTTCTCATTGAGCCCCATAGTATATTGGAATATTATTTTCTTTGTGTAAGATTTTGATGTTCCTGTTCGTTAAAACATTGAATTTGTTTTAATTGTTCCTGTTCGTTTTAATTGAATTTGCTTACTTTTCTATATTCCTATCACAAAACCATTCCCTGCCTCTTTTTCCAAAGGGTAAAAATCCTGCCACTATGTTCCTTCATGTCAGATCGTTTCCAAGTTTTTTATTTTATTTTTTAAAGAAGTCCCTCTGGCCCGTTCTGCCCTTCTGCTCTGATCTGACCAGAACTTCATGTCCACATCCTGGGGATTTGACTGAATCACCTAATCTATTATTTAAAAAATCTTTTCTCTTTAATTTTCCTTCTTTGTTTTTCGTTCCACCTTCGGAAAGGTTTTATCAACTTTTATCCTAACCCATATGGTGAATTTTTCATTTCTGCTGTCATGATTATTCCAAGACTTTTTTTCCCTGCAAATAACTCCTTTTTTTAGAGTCTAAATTTCTTCCTTCATGGATGCAATGTCTTCTATTAAGCTTGAGAAGATAATATTGGATATTAAGTATAGTTGTGTTGCATTTTCTCCTACTCCCTCCCGTGTCCTTATTCCCAAATACCACTTTTGCTATTTGTGGAAAAGTGCTTTTCTCTCGTGTCTGGAGATGCTTATCTGTTGCATTTAAGAGCCAAAGGGTACAAAGCCAGCCGAGCACTCCATGTGGAAGGTGGTGGCTGACGACGGCGAGCCACTCAGGTGGGTGGTCTGCTTGGGCCGATTCTTCCAGACCCCCCCCCCAGGTGGACCCTTGAGGACTCTTGCAATCTTGTGCCCAGATTTCAGCTTGGGGAGAATAGGGGCATGGGACACCCACCCCCCCACCCCCCACCCCCCCANTCCCAGGTGTTTCCTGTTGCTCTATGCCTCTCTTCAACTCCTTGGTGGCCCTATCTGGAGGGGGGGCTTGGAGTTAAAACATGGGTGCTCAGCCGGCTTTGTGTACCCTTAGAATGCCTATAAATGGCATGATTCTGGGTCATGAGACAGAAAGTAAACCACTACCCTTTATTATATATATATATAGATTTAATTTATTTGACACAGAGAGAGAGCACAAGTAGGGGGAGCGGCAGGGAGAGGGAGAAGCAGACTCCCCACTGAGCAGGGAGCCCAACGTGGGGCTTGATCCCAGGACTCTGGGAGCACGAAGCCAAAGGCTGCCGCTTAACCGACTGAGTCACCCATGCGCCCCTCACTTTAAGCTTATTTTATTCAAAGTATGTCAACAGCAAATTCAGTTACTGAGCCAGAGTTAATGCTGGGATTTGCTCTAGTTCCCTCCCTCTATCTACCTATCTATCATCTATCTACCTATCTATCATCTATCTATCTATCTCATCCATTGACTGATTGATCGATTGATCTAACTATCGTCTGTCTATCCAGTCAGCTCTATGGTCAGTCTCCTCTTGCCTCACAAGCCCCAGAGTTAAACACCTCTTGGGTGTGTAGGGCAGCACTGGGTCCTGGCACAGCCCCGTGCTCCTGGTGGACCCCCAAAGATGTCTCATGGATTGTTGCTACCTGGACGGACAACCACCTCCACTCATGAGAACCCCCTTGTCTGTTGCTTTCTTTCACAGGGCATCTCGAAACAATGTGAGGGAGAAGAAATTTTCCTAGGTCAGTTCGTATATAACAAAACGGGAAGTACCGTTCAAACATTCAAGCTCCAGGTAATGAGCGCCCTGGAAAACGTGGGGTGTGAGGAACTCCATCCCGGGGCGGTGTTGTGGGCGTTGTTGTTGCAAAATGTTGTGTGTGTGACAATAATTACGACAAAAGTATGAGCTAAGGAAGGCTTGGCTTAGCTTTAATTTTTAGCTCCAAGTGTTACATGGATTTTAATGCCTAAAAACCAGGCAAATACCAGAGCGGGTTCTAAGCCAGATTCTTCCTCATTTGCTCCTTTTTTTTTCTTTTTTTCTTTCTTTTTTTTCTTTTTTTTTTACTATATTCATTTTCTCAGTCCTTCCCTTACCTAATGGGTTCCTTTGATACTATTAGGTTTGGTGGTCGCTAGGTTATCTCTCATTGAGATGGCTGCAGGCAGACAGGAGCTCAGGAAGAGAAAATAAATATTAGACAATATGAGTCAAACCTCCCTTCCTGACACTGAGGAGTGTTAGGAAGAGGAAATGGGGGGAAAATACCACCTATTAACATAAAACCCCTGAAAGCCATGAAGGTATATGAAATATATTTTCTTTATTTGTCATTGGTCACAGGAAGATTTAGAAGGCATTGCCTCCCATGTAAAAACCAAGTGTGTTATAGGCGATACTTCCTGGCCAATGCCGAGATAATCCGAGCTGGAAATGACTATGTGTTAGAAATGAATGAACCTGTAGGGTTGCTCATATGTGACCGTTTATCCGTGTCTCTCTCCTGCTCCCACCTGGGGGCACCATCCTTCTTAGGAGCCCTGCACTTACTGGGACCTCTTTTCCCATCCATGAGACTGGGGGTCTAATAAAATACTGGTTAGGAAGGAAAGGAAGAGTTCTAATTTCCCAGTATATCAGCATCCCCTGGGATTCCTGGAGATGAATATCTGTAGAAGGCATTCATTTGTATCTTTTCTTTATTTTCAGCACGACGTTTCTGAATCCTTATTATGTGTGAAACTGAAAATCCTCAGCAACTGGGGACACCCGAAGTACACGTGTTTATATAGATTCAGGGTCCACGGTACCCCAGGAGAGAACCCCTAGAGAGGAACCCTTGCAGACGTGACCACAGGTCCAGAATGGGGGACTATTCTTATTCCTTCAGATCCACCGCACCCAGAAGAATCCGAATGGGAGTGGGAGGGAAAACTCAAAGAGGGTCATACCTGCCAATGGAAAGTGAATGCGTTTTACTAGTAAAAGATATGAAAATAAACGCCATGGTCTGGTGGTAGTTGAGCTCTTGAGGATGACACACAGGTGGAAGCACTGAAAGGTACGTATGTATTTGGAAGAAGCTGATAGTATTCTGCAGTCTCTCATACTAGTATCTTTGCCTTAATTACTTATGCAACCACAGCCACACCAGGCATGGATGCCCACCGGAACCGCTGTGGCATGTACGTATAGATGACAGTAATGTAGCAGGGATTGCTGGCACCCGTCAATGCAACGAGGCAAGCCAGAGAAATCCGAGGCAAGAATTAGAGGAAGTCTGGCCATGACTACCTGCAGATAGCCTGGTGAATTCCTCGAACTGCAGTAAAGTCAATAAAGGGATGCATTACAAACAAGGAGAAACGGCAGGCAGTTAATGGATACAAAATTACTGTACAGAAATCGACTTCATTCATAAATACAAACAACAACCAGTGAGGGATACAATTTACAAAAACTACAACAACAATTAAAAAAATTAAGGGGTGTCCGAGTGGCTCAGCCGGTTAAGCATCTGACTCTTGATTTCAGCTCAGGTCGTGATCTCAGGCTCCGCGTTCACTGTGGAATCTGCTTGAGATTCTCCCTCTCTCCCTCTGCCCCTTCCCCCTTAAATAAATAAGTAAATCTTTAAATAAAATAAAATAAATAAAAGAATTAAGCTACCTATACAGTAGTCCCCCTTTTCCTTGGGGGATAGGTGTGTGCCTGAATCCATGGACAGTACTGAACCCTGTATATACTGTTTTCCCCTATATGCACACACGTATGATAAAGTCTAATTTATAAATTAGGACAATAAGAGATTAACAGAACTAATAATAAAATAGAACAAGTAAAACAATATATGGTGATAAAAGCTATGTGACTGTGGTCTCTCTCTTATCATCTGTCTTGTACCCATCCTCCATAGGATGATTGAGGGGATGAAAGGGGTGAGGGACACAGGCTTGTGACCTAGAGTTAGACTGTACTGACCTCCTGATGGTACATCAGAAGGGGGGTCACCTGCTTCGGGACCACAGTCGACCTAGAACTGTGGATGAAGGGAACCCACCATAAGGAATTTCCTAAAAAATGGTCGATCACTAAACCAAAACTCCAGTAAATGGGAAGACATACTTGCTCTGCGGATATGAAAACTCCATTATCAAGATGACACTTCTCCCTAAGGCAACCTACACAGTCTGTTCGATCTTAATTAAAAGCCAGAAAAAATTGTTGGTATTGGTGAAATGATTATGGGCTATTATTTGGAATTATTGTTAAAAACAATATTTTGGTGCCTATGTGAATCCTTATCACTTAGATTTATATAGATTTATCTATTTATAAAATATATGTTTGAATATTTTATATTTAGATTTATGTATTTATGTACTTACAGAAGAAATGATGTATTGGGGCTATGTTTCAAAAATATATACGAGGAGGTCCAGGGATTGATGAAAAAGATTGGCTGTGACATGGTCATTGAAGTTGGACGCTGGTCCACAAGGGTTCGCTTATACTATTCTGCCAACATTTAGTAACTATATTTGATATTTTCAATTTCAGGAAGTTTTTTTAAGATTTTATTAATTTATTTGAGAGAGAGCCCACAAGCAGGAGGAGCAGCAGGCAGAGGGAGAGGGAGAAGCAGGCTCCCTGCTCAGCAGGGAGCCTGACCATGAGGGGCTCGATCCCAGGACCCCAGGATCATGACCCGAGCCGAAGGCAGACGCTTCACCGACTAAGCCACCCAGGCACCCCTCAATTTCAGAAAGTTTTAAAAAGATTAAAACACATATATACCTAAGAAACCAAAGGAGCTGTGTTTTGAACCAACTGATTCTAAAGTTCCTATGAAAATAGAAACTTGGTAGGAAGCCAGGAAGCCTTTGAAAGGAAGAGAATAAACAGAAATAGTTCTATGACATTGTGATTTATAATAGGAAAGATATATTTGGCCTTTTTGTCCCCTTTATGGCTCCTATAACCCTTACAATTCACTTAAGTGGCAGGAGCAGAAGGGTGTGTCTTGTTATGCTAATGAGATGACCTTGGGAAAGCTCCAAAGGACCAAAAGCACCCTGGTTGCCAGGAACCAACAAGGATCCCAGGTTCCGAAGATTTGAGGTTTGGAACTTTCAGCCCCACCCCTGACCTACCAGGGAAAGGGGCTGGGGATTGAGTTGATTCGCCTAGGGCCAATGATTACATCAGTCACATTTACATAATGAAGCTTGTGTAAAAACCCAAAATGATGGGGTTCAAAGAGCTGCCAGGTTGGTAAATGCAGAGATTTGGGGGTTAGTGGTGCCCTGGGGAGGCCTGGAAGGTCCACTCCCTTTCCCCAGACCTCACCCTGTGTATCTCTTTCTTCTGGCTGTTTCTGAGTTATACCCTTTCATTTATAGTTTTTTTTTTTAAGATTTATTTATTTAAGAGAGAGCACGGGAGCATTTGCAGGGGAGGGGCAGAGGGAGAGAGGAATCTTAAACTGGACAGTGGAGCCCAAGACTGGACTCAACCTCAGGACCCTGAGGTCATGACCTGAGCTGAAATCAAGGGTTGGATGCTTAACCGACTGAGCCACCCCAATGTCCCTACCCTTTTATAATAGACTGGTGATCCAGTAAGTAAACCGTTTCTTAGTTCTCTGGGTCACTCCAGCAAGTTCCCTGAACCCAAGGAGGGGATCATGGGAATTCCTATTTGTAGCCAGCAGGCCAGGAGCACAGGTGACAACCTGGACTTGAGAAGTGGGGGAGGGGCAGTCTTGTGGGACCGAGCCTTTAGCCTGTAGTGCCTGATGCCATCTCCAGGGAGATAGTGTCAGACTTGAGTTGCGTCATAGGACACCGAGTTGGTGTTGGAGAATTTTTTGTGTGGAAGAAGAAAACCCCATAGACTGGGACTGCTATTCCAGAATCATCAAGGATAGAGGTATAAACAGTAATTAACTGTGGGGTCTTAGGACATTGACAGACCAATGGAATGTACAAAACAGTCCTTCTGATATGCATATCTGTGTGGGAACAGAGTGTATACACTCTAGTGTGCCATCTCAAAAGGGGATGGGAAGACACAACTGGCTTGGGACAATTATCTGCTCCTTAGGAAAATAGAGCTGCAGTCACATTCCTCACTTCGCGACATGATGAACTCCCAACGTGATAAAAGATTTACGGGTGTAATTAAACCATAAAGATGTAACAAGAAAACCTGGGGTAATTCCTGTTTGGCACTGGGTAGAGGAAGACTTTCTAAATATGATTCAAGCTTCAGAAGCCACAAGAGAAGACGCAAATCCTGCTACATGAGAACAAAAAGACCTCCTCTGCGTGGCCGACAAAAGCTTAAAATAGGAAAAAAAGATTTGCCGCTGACATCACAAAGCGTAACTTTCCGATACGTCAAGAGTCTCAACGAGGCAATAATAATATCAAGAAGCACAGGAAAACAGCCCAAAAGTGTGCACCAAGGTCTCGCAGAAACACATGGAAAAGTATTCGAACTTGTTTGTTTGAAGAGAAACGGCAACAGTGACCCAGCAGGGGTACCATGTCTCACCAGCGAAATTAGACAAATTCAAAAGTTTGATAATATTTTATGGGAAAGGCTTAGAAAAACAGGCTCCCACACGTTGCTGGTGAAAGTGCGAACAAGCACAACCATTCCGGACGGAACTTAGCATCATCTGTCGACATCAGAGATGCATATGGCCTCTGCCTCAACAAGTTGTCATGTACAAAAAAATATACACATATATATGTGTGTGTATAAAGGCATTCATCAGCAGTGTTTACCAGGAAGATTCCCAGATAGGTGGGAGCAAAATGTTCCATAATATTTTGTTTTCAAACCACAGGAACATATTACCTCTTCAGACATCAAATCTTTTTGTATGACGTAATCTCTTGCTTTGTTACATGATGCTTGTATTCTTTCTTTCTTTCTTTCTTTCTTTCTTTCTTTCTTTCTTTCTTTCTTTCTTTCTCTTTCTTTCAGAGTCAGCAAGAGCATGAGCAGGAGAGGGGCAGAGGGAGAAAGTGAATCCCAAACAGACTCCACACTCAGCACGGAGCCTGACCCTGGGCTCGATCTCATGACCCTGAGATCATGACCTGAGCCGAAATCAAGAGTTGGACGCTTCACAGTCTGAGTCAACCAGGCGCCCCCCCCCCCATGATGGTTGTAAAGGAAAAACTCATTCCTGTGTGTTTCTCCTTTACTCTCACATGACGACCACACCCACCGTACTTGTCACACCAGCGGTGGGCTGTGTTTCCCCCAACGCCGAGCAATTCCATGACACCAGCGGGGCACCTGCGATTCAACTCCATCCTGACGCAAAGCAAAGTCTCTGCGCAGACGCCACAGGTAAAGGGCTCGGTCCCATGAGACGGCCCTCCCCTCAGATGCCAAGTAGCAGGTCATCAGGTTACCCGCAATTTCTGTCCAGCTGGGCTACCAATCAGAGGTTCCCGTGACCACCTGCCTCCCCTGGATTCAGTTATTTGCCAGAAGGCAGAACTGGGGGGGAATAATGCATACTTACCAGTTTATTACATAATAAAGAACACAGATGAAGAGCCAAGGAGATACACAGGGTGAGGTCTGGCAGGGTCCCAGGCACACACGCGTCTGTCCCTGTGGCGTTGGGGTGCGCCACCCCCCGCCCCCCGGCACACGGACATGTCCACCGACGCAGAGGCCCTCTGCACCTCATACTGCTGGGATTTTTAAGGACGCTTCATCAAGTAGGCGTGATCAGTCACTAACTCCACGTCTAGCCCCTCTCTCCCGTCTGGAGAATAGGGCATGGGACGGAAAGTTTCAGGCTTCGGATCAGGGCTTGGGCTTTCTCGGGCGAGCAGCCCCCATGGGGGGGGCACCAAGTCTCATGTCATTAAATCAAAGGTGCTCCTCTCACCCAGGAGATTCCAAGGGGCTGAGGAGCTCTGTGTCAGGCCTGGGGCCCAAGACCAAGCATTAGGGCGTAAGATGCTGCTAGTACTCTCGTCTCTTAGGAAGTGACGAGGGTCTTCTGGGCTGTGGGCCAGGAGCCTGGACATGTGTACCGTCTTACTTCACCATGGTCAAGGGGGAAAGGTAGATACTAAATCAGTAAAGGGTGAAACGCGTCATGTAAAGGAGAATGAGGAACAGAAATGGAAAGAAGGAAATTGGAACAAGAAGGAAATGCAGAAATACGAAGTGGGGTAGCTTCTAGCAAGCGAGAGACCCGGGCCAAGGGTCCCCAGGCTGACTGGTCTCTGCACTGTCCCGGGCACAAGAGGGAAGTCCCCAGCCCTTCTGAAAGCCAGGGCACCCTGAAGACTGAAGTAGAGAAGGTCGATGCCAGGGCGCTGGCCTGTGCATTCCTGAGCGTGGGGACACAGGCATGGCGCGGTGGCAGGGTGCCTTTCATTTTGTCACAGGAGAAGACAGCACATGATTCAGGACCTCAGTCCTTTCTGGGCCTCCCTTGAGTGCAGGGTCTGTTTAGCGAGCCTCAGGGCCATGGGATGCTCTGATCTGCTCTAGGGGACAATGCCCTGTGTGTGTGTGTGCTTCCCATCAGCCAACAGGTAACCCACCTGAGACATGGTGCTTCCGTGGAGAAGGGGGCTCTTTGGCAAAACCATGAGGCCATGCAGGAGCCACCCCACGGGGACTCGGGGCGAGGGAGACAGCATGTGGGGTAGTTAGTTGTGTTGCTATAAAGAGACACACGTGTATGGTGTTTCGAGGCATGAAAGGAAGTGAAGAGCTTTGCAAAAGTGACATGAGATGAGGCTGGACAAGAGAGGAAAGATTTTAGGCTGCACCCGAGGAGTGATGCTTTTGCGGCCCCCGGGGATCACATGTGAGTTTAGACATGTCCGTCTGGCTGCTGCTGGAGAACGGAGCAGAGGCCCAGGAGTGGAAACACGGAGGCCAGACAGGGAGTTGCAGCAATTGCCCAGGTGGGGATTAGGGTCGTGTGGTGGGGACAGTGTGATGGAGGGAGGTGACGGGATGGAGGGAGGTGACGGGATGGAGGGGGTGACAGGGGAATTGAAGACCTGGAGGAAGGGCTAAGTGGGTTCCCTAGGCTGGGTCCCCAAGTGGCCACTGCTCTCAGGGAGTGAATGATACAATCACTTCCAAGCCACTAGCGTGGAGGGCGGTTTGCAAGAGCATCATAAGGCAGGTGAGCTGGCAGTTAGCCCCAGCACGCACCAGCACTTGGTGGGAATGACATTGGCATCCACGGCACCCCTCGGTGCCCTCGAGGCCCTCCCCAGGTTGGGAAATGGAGGATAGAATTCTATTGCAGCCGGTGAGCATGACTCTTTGGGGGGGGCATGAAACTGGAGGGCAGGCTTGACGATGGCAGGTGCAGGGTCATGATCGGTTTCAAAACTAGCAAGCGCTGTGACCTGGGGCAGTGTTCTAGGGCAGGCAGCTGGGTTGCAAGAGAAATGCCCTATGGCAAGCCCAGTACGAGTCAAGGGAGCTCTTATGAAGTTACTTGGAGATCTTGGAACACGAGGACAGAAAACGGAATGTAAGCCCCCCTCTCTCTGAAGCCTCGTGTTTGGCCATAACCTTGCTGGAGGCTGTTCTAGGGGCACAGAGTCCTCCCTCTGCATCATATGCATGCCCCGTGGCTGTTCCACTTGGCCGCTCCTCCCATCCAGAGGTGCCCTCTGTTCCTCTGCCTCCTTGTATGTAGGCTGGCCTGTGACTTGCACTGACCGATGGAAGCAGACAGAAGTGATGTTGTAGGCATTCTGGAGATCCTAGTGCTTCCGCCGTCTCCGTGGACCACGGTCCAGAATCACCCTGCCAGGAGGATGGGGGGCTGCAGAGAGCAGAAGGCAGCGCCTCAGGCAGCACCCAGCACAACCGTCCGGTGTGTGTGGGAGCCCCCCCAAAGCCAGCCCCCAGCTGAATGCAGCTCACAGGGATGCCCAGGTGCAAGCGGAAGAGGACAGACTCGTGAAGACACCACAGACCCTTGTTGCCGAAGCCACCAGTTTTGGGGGGGGGTAGTTTCTTATACATCTGTAGGTGCCCGAGACACTCCCCACTTCCTGACTGTTGAGTTTCTCGGGATCCTGGTCCCGGTTCCTGCAAGAAGCCTCCAAGGTGGCAGAGCTCCCTCTGTTAGTGCTGGCAACCTAGTGAGAGTCTGGATACACACAGAGTCAGAACTCGGACGCACAACTTGCAGCAAGCAGCCCAGGAAACCGGCCAGGAAGCCAACCAACCTACCTGATGCTATGGCCCGCATCACTAATTCTCCGTAGCCCCCATCTTTCAACTGGGGCTAATAGCAACTGCCTTGTGGGATTTGTCATCAAGGTGATACATAAGTGATAGTTCTCGAATTCACCCCACATGGATCATATTGTGACAGTACCTTGGATGTGAAAGACAGGAGACAGCCGACAAATGCCGGTCTCCCCCATCATGGGTGGTGGGTGTCCCCTTCCTCAGAACCCCAATTCTGGGGTGCCTGGGGGGGTTCAGTCAGTGAAGTGTCTGCCTTTGGTTCAGGTCATGATCTCAGGGTCCTGGGATCCAGCCTTGCATCAGGCTCCCTGCTCAGCGGGGAGTCTGCCTCTTCCTCTCCCACTGTTGCTCCCCCTGCTTGTGCTTGCTCTCTCTCTGTGTCAAATAAGTAAATAAAATAAAATCTTAAAAAAAAAAAGAACCCTAACCCTAAGCCTGTGCCTGACAGTTGTCACGGGCTCCATAAACGGTAATTCTAAAAATGTTTATGAAATTTATGGAAGTATTTTTCCTGCAGCATCTAAAAGATGAGAAGTATTTGAAAAGCCATTTAAGCAAAACCATCCCTTAAAACGGCACCATTCTCCAAAGACATGCCCTCACGCCACCTCTACAGTATGCTTTCCTTCATGTTATGTGTTACCACGTAAGAGGAAAAAAAAAGCTAAATATTGCCTGTCAAATCTGACGCCGAAGCTCTGAGCCATGCCAGTCTCTTTCCCCTGGGGTAAGATTTCCGACACTAACTGGTAACACCGGGACCGCAAACAGTCCTCCCCCCAGGGACTGGGGAAAATGAACAAGCACCCAACCCACACTGGGCACGCAGAGCTTTGGGCAACAGCCAGTAAACGCTTTTATCTGCTACTCTGGTTGTATTTCCATTGAGGACAGAATTAGGGCATTTCCTCACACAGGACACAAACATAATGAGCAACATCAACACTGTTCCCCAGATCATGTGTCTGATTGCCTGACCCTGAGATGGGGCTGTTTCTACAACGGAAAGCTGCGTACCAGTCAGACTGACAGCAACATGAGCGTACCCTGCGTTAGAAAACTCAGTAGCACTCAGGTTTCTAGAGATTTCTGGTGACTCGTTCCTTACTTCACAATCATTTGGGAAACAATGTAGGGAAGTAGTATCAATATATTTAATTATCAGAACTGAAATTATTAGTTTGCTAAACCTAGTTAGTTTAAGGAAACTGAAAGAGTTCATACGTAAGATCCCTTTTCTCTTTCAGGAAAAGATCGTTACAGCTTAATTTTATAACTGTTGGGTCAAAATTCCCTATATTATTTGGGCCTTTGTCTATGCAGAATGCATTATCATGGAAGTCTTCTTAGCAAGTTTAAAAAAATGTTTTAGGGGCGCCTGGGTGGCACGGCGGTTGAGCGTCTGCCTTCGGCTCAGGGTGTGATCCTGGTGTTATGGGATCGAGCCCCACATCAGGCTCTTCTGCTATGAGCCTGCTTCTTCCTCTCCCACTCCCCCTGCTTGTGTTCCCTCTCTCGCTGGCTGTCTCTATCTCTGTCTCTGTAGCATAAATAAATAAAATCTTTAAAAAAATTGTTTTAATTTTTAGGGCTTAAAATTAAGTCATTTAAAGTAAAGATCAGGGGCGCCTGGGTGGCTTAGTCAGTGGAGCATGTGACTCTTAATCTTGGGGTCATGAGTTCGAGCCTCACGTTGATGTAGAGATTGCTTAAAAATAAAACCTTTAGGGGCGCCTGGGTGGCACCGCGGTTAAGCGTCTGCCTTCGGCTCAGGGCGTGATCCCGGCGTTATGGGATCGAGCCCCACATCAGGCTCCTGTGCTGTGAGCCTGCTTCTTCCTCTCCCACTCTCCCTGCTTGTGTTCCCTCTCTCACTGGCTGTCTCTCTCTGTCAAGTAAATAAATAAAATCTTTAAATAAAATAAAATAAAATAAAATAAAACCTTTAAAAAAATAAAAATGAAAATCAATATTTTATGAAACATTGTTTACAAAGCTTATTTAGATGCATTCTTCATATTTATGTGATCTCTACAGCAACCACCTCATGTAATAACACACTTATTTTAAAATTAATTTATGCCATAATAAAAAAGCATGTTTTGCTCACAAAAAAATTGAAAGTGACGTTATATCACATTTGGTTTGGTAAACACTCCTATATTACAGTGTAGACTGGATTTGAGCTTCACGTTATAGTCTTAAAATAGGCAAAATTATTTGTAATTTTTGTATTTTACACGTTTCAAATACTTTGTATTGTTTCTCACATCTTGATTCTACATGTCAAGGTAAAAACAAGTTTGTAGGTTTTTGTTTGCAAACCACATTAAAAATGGCACTTTTTTTTTTTTTACAATTTTTTAAAAGTAGGCTCCATGCCCAATGTGGGACTTAAACTGACCACCCTAGATCAAGGGCCACATGCCCCACCAAGTGGGCCACCCAGGCACCTCAAAATAACACATTCTTAACATGGATAATCTTGTCTTTGAAAAACCAACTTTGTTCAGTTCATGCTGTTTCCTATTTTGTTTTTCAAAATTCTCTGACATTGTTCATATCATCTACACTGTAAGAATTTTAATGCGGATCTGGTGAAATTCATCTTCAGACAAACTTGCAGAATTATCACGTACGGACTTCAGGATATGAAAATAAAGGGGAAGCCTCACTAAAGTGGAGTGGAGCCAGGAGGTAGAAAGTGCAGAGATGCCCCTGTCCTCAATTAGAGGAAGAACTGTCAAGGACAGACCCAGGAGAGCCCTTACAGGAGAGAACCACCAACTTCAGGCCCCAACCGGGAATGTAGGTTGCACCCTCTACAAGAAATCCACTACACCTTGCAACTCTGCGTGGAGAAACCGCATCACCCCGAAATCCTGCTTTTCTCTGATAGATGGTCATTCAAAACAACTCCTCCGAATTTCCCCCTTCTTCTCCATAAAATATCATCCTTCTCCTTTCTGCTATTCAGTGAATAAACCCTTTTTTTTTGTTGGTAAAAAAGCTGACTTTTATTTTTAAGGGTTAACGATCACAATTTAAAAATTTAAATGTAAAACCGTAAGTCACCATGGTGCTGTCCTCAGAGCCAGGAGGTGGTTCGTTCTAAAGCTGCTCTAGGTCAGAGAGGTATATATTTAAGTGATAATTTACTCCTTTATAAATAAACTCTTGATTTTATTTTTAATGTTTTATAACAGTTGGAAAGAGTTGTCACAAAGTTCTTTCAAAATGTGAATCCTCTGAAAACACTTCTCATTCTTGAGGGGTTGAGGACTGCGGAGTCACTAGGAGTAGAGGCCGGTCACCCTGGGGCACGACGCGAGACCAGCCTGCCCAGGGACTGACCAGAGATCCCACTTCTCCCCAGAGGTGACGGGAACGTGACCCTGGTACGTCCCCTCCCCCGCGGTCATGGCCCTGGCCTCCGACCCCTTGGGACGTGACGCGAAACCCGACCTCACCCGAGAACGTGACCCCGGACCTCGCCTTCCCCCGGGTGTGACCCGGAGTGTGACCTGGGACCCCGCCTCCCCACGGTGTGACCCTGGATCCCCGCCTTCAAGGGGGTGTGACCCGGAGTGAGACCCGGGACACCCCTCCCCCGGGGACGTGACCCGGAGTGTGATGCGGGACCTGCTTTCCCCGAGACCTGACCCCTCCCCCAAGCCCCGCCTCCCCCGGGGGCGTGACCTTCGATCCCCACCTCCCCCGGAGCGGTAACCCCGAACCCACCTCCCCCGGGGGCGTGACCCCGGAGTGAGACCCGGGACCCCTTCTCCCGGGGTATGACCGGGAGCGAGACGCGGGACCCCCTCTCCCGGAGTGTGACCCCGAGCGTGATCCGAACGCGCCTCTCCCGCAGACCTGACCCCCAAACCCCGCCTCCCCCGGGGGCGTGACCCTGGATCCCCGCCTCCTCCGGGGCGGGCCGGAGCGCGGAACCAATACGCGCGCGGCGGCGTTTCCCGCGGGACGCTGAGGAGGAGACCCGAGTCGCTGGCTACCGACGCCCCGCGCGGGCCCGCGTCCCGCCATGAAGTTTCGGGCCAAGATCGTGGACGCGGGCCTGTCTGAACCACTTCACGCGTGAGCGGGGGCNGGGGGGGGGGGGGCCCGCCCCCGCCGCGGGGACGGAGAGGGGGGTGGGCGGACCGGAAGCAGGCAGCGCGCGCGGCCGGGGCCCCGTGGGGAGGGGTGCGCGCGAGCCCGCGGGGCGGTCCGGTGAGGGGGCGGATGGAGGATGGGGGCCGCGGGAGGGTCGGGCGGCGCGGGAGTGCGGGGACGGGGCCGTGGGAGGGTCGGGGGAACGGGAACGCGGGGTGTGAGGCCAGGGGGGGATGGAGCCATGGAGGTGGATGGGGCTTCCCTGGGGTGGATGGGGTGATGGAGGTTGGGGACTGGCAGGCAGGAGAGCAGGTGCCAAGGTACCAAGGCTTATTTCCAGAACTTGATTTGAATCAGGTAGCTTCTTCCAGCGCAGACGTGCCTTGGTGGTGGGGCCCCAGGGGTCCCTGCGCCCTGCTGGTGCTCAGTCTCGCACTGGTCTCTGGGCTGCAGCCTCCTGTGGGCCTCAGTGCAGGTTGAGTGAGTGAACCCCTCAGCTAGGGGCCAGTTGACCCCCCAGCTGGCTTTCCTCATCCCGCCACTCTTGGCGGGGCTGTGGGGAGGCCAGCATGACCTCAGGGTATCAGAGTGCTTTCCTGCGGGGAAGGACAGACAGGGTTCTCTTCCCACCGGGAAGTGTCACCAGGCTGATGCAGTGGTCCCAGCTAACTTATGCTCTGAGCACTCGATGTGCTTCCCACTGATTCCTCGCCTTACCCCCACCACAGGGGTCAGTGCCATGATAGCCAAGCTTGCCAAAACCTGCACGCTCCGCATCAGCCCGCAGAAGCTGAACTTCATCCTCTTGGACAAAGTGGCCAACGGAGGGGTGAGCATGTGGTGTGAGCTGGAACAGGTGAGCAGACGGTGCTGGAGGCCTGGGAACGCCACCCCGAGGCCACCGGAGAAGCCACACAGGTCCCTTCTTTTCCTTCCCGTAGGAGAATTTCTTCAGTGAGTTCCAAATGGAGGGTGTCTCAGCAGAAAACAACGCGATCTATTTAGAGCTGACGTCAGAAAATTTATCTCGAGCGTTGAAAACGGCCCAGAATGCCAGAACCTTGAAGATCAAACTGACGAATAAACACTTTCCCTGCCTCACAGTGTCTATAGAGCTGGTGAGTGGGAGGGAGCACTTCGGACACTTCCCAGAAGGGATACAAATGCCTATAAATCTAGGCTTTTCAATGATGTGGAGAAAGCTAGTTGGTTTTATTAAAAGGAGAGACATGTGCACAAATATTAGGTTTCTGTTGGAGTCAGGCCTTCTCGTATTTCAATAGTGTTGAGATCATATCGCATTCGGCTGGGATCCTGCCTTTTCTCTGGGCCAGAGCACTCCTGCACCCTCCCCCGTCTGCGCATCCCCACACAGAATCATGCTTCCCATCCGGTTCCACCTTGGAAGGGTTTTCCCCACCTCCTCTGTGACACCTTTGGGTGACCTCTCATTCTCCCAGAAGGCATGCATCTTCAGTGCTGCTTCCAGAAGCCTCTATCGCCTGGCTGTCCTTGGGACACACACCCCATAGGCTCTCCTGGCTCACAGGACGGCATTCATATATCTTACCGTGATGTCCAGAGCCCTGCACACCCGGCCCCACCTGTCTTGGAGCCAAATCGGCAACTACCACCATCCATATGGTTCCCTGGAGTGTCCCCTTCTTGCTCAGCTCCCAGGCTTTGGGGTCCTTAGGCCTCCCGCTTGAAATGTATCCTCTTCTGGCTCCCTGAAACCCACAGCCTGGTGCTCCTCCTCCCCACCTTCCCTCACACTGCAGCCCCCATTCCCACACCTTTTTTAAGAGATTATTTATTTGAGAGAATGAGAACGAGAGGGAGAGAGCACGTGTGCGCACATGTGTGCGCACAAGCAGCGGGAGGGGCAGAGGGAGAGGATGAAGCAGGCTCCCCACTGAGCATGGAGTCAGATGCGGGACTTGATCACAGGACCTGGAGATCATGACCTGAGCTGAAGGCAGATGCCCCTGTGTGTGTTGGTTTCTTGCTGATTGACCCACGTGGGCCCCTGGAACGTGGGGACGTGTCTTATTCACCACACGTCCAACTCCTTACCAGGACCCCGAGCAGAACAGACATGCCATAAATATTTGGTGAATGGACTTTGATGAACAAATTGAGAACGTTCCATTTAGATTTGGCGTCAACTTCTATTTATGCTTCAGTTATTCTGTTTGCTTTTTTGATGTTGACACTATGAAAACATCTTTGAATTTTTCTCTTGGCAGTTATCTGTGTCGAGCAGTAGCCGCATCGTGACGCATGACATCCCCGTTAAGGTTATTCCTAGAAGACTGTGGAAGGATTTGCAAGAACCTACAGTCCCAGACTCTGACGTGAGTGATGCCGGTCGCCTTCCGCTCATGACGTGTTCAGTGGTGTGATTTGAATTCCCTGATGTTAGTTACAGACTCGCAGTATATTTTATTTAAAAATCGTGTAGTACCTGAGAGGAAACACTAGTCATTTTTAAAGGACACTCCAGGACAGAGAATTGCAGTATTTGCCTTTCTCTGTTCACTTAAAACATCTTGAGACAGCGCTGCCTGTAGTAGGAACGCCGCACTCTACACACAGGAGCGCGGAGTGCTTGGATCGTCGTGCTTGAGTAAAACTAACCTAACTTAGCACTTGGGGGGACAGTCGGTTCAGCAGGAGCCAAGAGGGGGTTCCTCCAGTCCTGGTGGCAGGAATCCCAGAGCCCCGGAGAGGAACGATGATGCCAAAGGGTCCTCTACCTCTCGCTCGCAATTTCTCCTGCTGGAAGGCACCTGCGCCGACAGCGCCATCAGGCATCATTAGGAACCCGGTCTGAGCACGTGGGGCCAGACTTGCTTGCGGTGTTCGTCAGGGTGCGAGGAGGCCGGGCGCGTGGCTCTGGCCCCTCTGAGGACAGGCCTCCGTGAGCGCTGAGTGTCATCCCCTGGGCGTGTGAGGGGACATCCCAGCTGAAGGGCTACATCCTGGCCCAGGGCGAATGCCCACAGGGATGCAGTCGCCCCGGTAACCAGAGGCCCGCAGGAGGAAGCAAAGTTGTAAAGCTTTTTTTCGTATTTTTAAAGGAGCTTTATTCAGACAACTTTACAGCAGGATTTCAGAGCTGTTAAGCAGACACACGTTCCAAACGCAGGTAGCGAGCCCGTTTGTACTTGACTATGTTCCTGTTTTTAACACTTTGGATGTGTGTCATTGGTTTTTAGGTGAGTATTTATTTACCAGTCTTGAAGACGATGAAGAGCATCGTGGAAAAAATGAAAAACATCAGCAATCACCTTGTAAGTGATGACTTCTTTAGAAAAGAGTAGTCCACGTCTTTTACAAGTGTTTGGTTCGGGCTGTGTGACCTGGGAGGAGGCCTGGCCTGGCGGAGGCGTGGATGCCTTCACGCTCACCCCGTGGTGTCCCGGCAGCTCCGGGGCCCTGGCCTGTGTGGAGAGCCCGCTGATGCACAGCGGCCTGTGGAACGCTGTTCTAGTGCTTCTCTGCTCCCTTCACTGGGGAGGGTTTCGTGTTTGCCCTTGTCCCACCTGTTTAGCTCCATGGCACATGAAGAATACGTTCAACAGTTTGGGCCTTGTTTCCTTATGTCTTGGACAGCACATTCCACATTTCATGTGCTCATGTGTATTTCTTGAATGAATCACTGGTGTTGGCCAGGAGTTGAATGTCCTGTCCACTTAACCTGGGACAAGGCTGCCCCAGAATGTCTGTGTTCCCCTGTGGCTGCTCTCCTGTTGATCGGTTGTCAAGCTGGGAGCTTCCTCCAGGGCGACTCCGGGCAGCTCCGAGAGGCTCAGAGTGGCCCAGGAGGAAAAAGGCAGGGCAATTAATCCATGGCTCTGGTTGTTTGTTCTTTCGGTCCAGTGGAAATGACTCAGCAAAGTGGCCTAGACAGAGTCATCAGAGGTGTTTTTCTCTTCTCTGGAATGTATAAAAACGGATTTCATGGCGTGGCTGCTGTAGTCTAGAATACTCAGAAGTGTTCCGGAGTGGCCAGGCGCATAGCGAGTGTGACTTGGTGACCAGAGTTCTGCATCTGAAGGTCGTAGGAGAGAAAGAGTGAAAAGGAGGTGGCTCAGCCCAGAGGTGCTCGGATGCCCTCGCTGAGACCCCTGCTCTTCCCCCACCTTCTGCAGGGAGGGATGCGGCCCATGGGGCGGTGTGTGGAGGACCCGTGCAGGAGCAGGGGAGACCTGTGCAGACGGCCAGGAGTCTACTCCAGGCTTCTGGTGCCCCCCCCAACCCCCTCCATTGCCTGGGGTCTCACGAGGCCATCTGAGGTTTTGGTTCAGGAGGTGTGGGCTGAGGTCTGGGACCCAGTCCCGATGTGCGTCCAGGTGCCGGTGGCCGTTGGTGGGAGCTCTGTCCTGTTCTGCCTCACTTCTTAGCTCAGAAGCACCTTCGCAGAGCTGCACACATGAGCTTTGTGGTTATAGCGGGAGTGACAGTGTCGTGACATGGTGACAAAGGGGGACTCCTCAGGGCCACACAGACCTGGGGCCCCTCCCAGCCGTACCATGCAGCCCTTGGACCCTGTGGTGGGTGTCACCCGAAGTGGGCAGGATAGCGCGCCTTCACGGGGGCCTTGCTGCTCTCTGGGCACGGAGAGGCACTTCCTGTTGGGTGCCCAGCACACTGGGTCAGTCTTCTAGAAGTGGTAGGTGATTATCACTAAGGAAATTGTGGGAAGCAGTAAGGTCTCATCCAGACCCGTAAGAGAGAGAGTAACCCTGGAGTGCATGGTGTTCCCGACACTGGGTGTGCTCAGGGAAGGGGGTTTAGTGTGTGATCACTCGGGTGTTGGGACTCGGAAGAAAGCGGACAGCCTGGAAGGCTGAAGTAAGTCTCAAACCATGGCAAGCTGCTTTCCTGAATTAAATCTTTGTATAAAACCACTGTTTTTCAAAAGCACTGAGAACGTACAAGTTGTTTTATATTATTTCAGTAAGGCATTGTTTCCAGATTCCAGAAGGGTGGGCTTAGAAATATGACAGCACATTCTGGGTTCACTTGTCAAGTTGACAGCAAACACTTAACATTTGAGGGCACGTTTGCGAGATGATGCAACAGCTGGAGGGTGTTTTCTGTTTAATTTCCAGAGCCTCCGGGGCACATGGCTGGCTCAGTCCGTGGGGCATGTGAGTCAGTGCCAGGCTTCCCGTAGCCCTCCTCCCGCTTACAGTCTCACAGCTGTGAGTTTGAGCCCCACGTTGCGGGTAGAGATGACTTAAAAATAAAATCTTTAAAAAATAACAAAGCCTAGGAGATAAGAGCTTATTATTCAAGTTCAGAGAGGTTTTTGGTTTTGTTTCTAGAATGAGAAATACATTCACCAGTGTTAACAGGAACGAGGAATCCTAGATCATACTCACTATGTATGGAGACGTGGCTGCCCCAGAGCCCAGAGCTGTGTGGGCAAGGTGCCTGCCGCTGCCCCTGGGTCTCGGGCCTCTGCTGCCCCCGTGTCTTCCCACTGGCGGTGTCTTGTGTTGGTGGGTGAACAGAACTCCGACTTGCAAATGGCTATGTGGATTCCCGAGACCTGCGGGCTTTAGAAAGGGGCAGGTGCCGACATCTGGGAGAGCAGCACAGCGTGCCACGGGCGGATCAGTGAGGCTGCGAGCCGTTCGGCAGCACACCGATCTCTCTGTGAACTTCACTGGTGGATTTTGTTCCGTTGCAAAAGCCCGCTGGTTGGTGGTGGAGGGTGGAGCTTGAAAGGAGTGCCGTCTGTGACCTTGGAAATGGGCTTGGGACAGTGGTGGGGATGGGAGGGAGGGCGGGTACCAGGGAGCGGCCGGCACCTGTCACCGAGCCCAGGTCACCAAGCCCAACTCTGAGCGTGGTTTTTAAATAAAGGGTTATGTTCCCAGGAAATTCTCAAGGTTTTGTGGTTGTAGTTAGGAGGCAGGATTTGGCCGCTTAAAGAATAAGGTCGTGAACGAGCTTCTCCTAACGTCTGCGTTCCCCTCGCATCTGTAGCAGGTGCACGATGTTTCCGTTACCAGAGCCTAAAGCGGTTCCATGGGACTCTGCCCCTGCAGCCCCCTGTAGGCCATGGGGGTGCTGTTTGCACTATACAGGGACAGCAAATGGCCCATGTTCTCGTTGAGCTGTCGTCTAGCGGGTCATTTGGGAGGGACTTGTGGGAGCCGTGTTGCTTTGTGTCCCCATCTGTGCGAGGTCAGCCTGGCAGGATGGGCCACCTGGCTTGTGCTGCGTGCTCTCCTCTCTGATTGTGTCACTGTGAGTAGTGTAGCTTTCGTGGTGGAGAGAGGTGTGGCGAGGGACCTTCTCTGAAGCCGCTGTGGGCCGCTCCAGCTGGTTTTCCTCAGCGCACAGGCAACGTCCCCCAGTCCCCCCCGTCCTGGAGCGTGGGCAGCGTTCCTTCCCACGCTTTGGCCCCCCATTTCTAGGGCTCCTTGTGGACTGCTCATCCTCCTCGGGTTTCACTGTGGCTCCCTTCAGGTCCTTCGGTCTCTGTGTCGCAGAGTTTCTGGGCAGTTTCTGTGTCCTGTGTGTCCTCCTCACTGTCTCACCACGCCTTCCCTGGGGCCTGCCTGCTCCTCGCCTTCTGGTCTGGTCTCCACTGGTGAAGTGTTGCCTTCTCTTTCCGAGTCAGGCTGTGTCTGTGTGAGGACTGACCAGGCACTTCTGAGCTCCCCTGACTCTGACTA
This sequence comes from Ailuropoda melanoleuca, assembly GCF_002007445.2. NCBI lineage: Eukaryota > Metazoa > Chordata > Mammalia > Carnivora > Ursidae > Ailuropoda > Ailuropoda melanoleuca. The sequence goes on along the minus strand of NC_048218.1, from coordinate 111,271,018 downwards.
GGGCTCTGCTGTTCCCCTTCTATTATTGGCGGTTTCCCCTTGTGGATCCTGACATGGTCCGTTACACTCTGCGTCTCTGAGCGTGCTCTGTGGCCACAGTTCTTTCTGTCTTTCCCGAAGATCCTGGTGTGGGGCTTGACCACAGTCCTTTTAGGAATCCTCTTAGAGGACGGGTTTTCATTCTCGACGTGGGAGTGGGACCAAGACGGTTTGAGGTCCAGATCTTAGGGTTCTCTGTCCCGTTGTGACCACAGCATGTCACAGCACGCTGCCTCTTCTGTAGCGGCCCCTCGGCGTCACCTCTCCCTTTCTGTCCTTGCCTCCTGTAAACCGCATGTCCCAGTTTTGCTCACCTTGTGGCTTTGCTCCTGAGGCTTCCCGTCACCGCTGGCTCTTCCTGGAGGCCTGGAGTCAGGCCTCCCCTGCTCCTCGCCCCCTCCCAGTTCCACCACTTCCGGGTCTCCACTCTGAGGTGCCCCCTCCCCTGGGGGTTTTGGAGTCCCACTGTCGCGGATGCCGGGTGGCTCTTGCTGCCGTCGGGAGAGGTCTGGGGCTGTGGGGATGCCTTGTCACCTGGTTTGGCAGAAGCTGATGTCCTTTTTTTCCCCTTTTTTGCTTTCCTTTTCTTTTTTAAGACTATAAAATACTCAATTTGCAGATTATTGAAGCAAACCTAAGTGGAGAATTGAACTTGAAAATAGAAACAGAACTAGTGTGTGTTACAACTCACTTTAAAGACCTGGGGAACCCTCCATTGGGTAAGTTTTCAGGTGGTTCGTGTTTTGCATGTAATACATTGTTTCAGGTATCACATCCTGCTGGAAAATGGGAGAAATCCAGTGGGTCGATTTCATGCTTGGGGAGGGAACAGACAACTGAGGCCCGAGTGGGGAAGGTTGGCCTCCCAGGCCTGTGGAACGGCACCTGCCCCAGTGGTCCCCTGGGGACTGTGGAGGCCTGTTTCTGTCCATTTCTCACCTGAAATGGCCTCACAAGGTAGACAAGGTTTGCTTCCTCCTACTTTAGTCCCTAGTATTTACAAAATTAAGTTAGCAGATGGCAGCTTTCCTCGCCTGACCAAATTTTTCATCCCCTACATGGCGACAAAGACCATGGGACCAGTTCAGTGGTGGCGAACGACAGGGTAACTGACTGGACTGGGGGAACGGGGGGACCTGAGGGGTGGCCACAGGGCTCGTGGCCAGGGACGGCACACTTAGTGGATGCTGGGCAGGCGGCAGGCAGGGCCCCAGGAAGTCCACTGATGACGTGGAAACTGGATTAGTGCCATGCGTGTTCTTTTTTTTCCCCTAAGATGTTATTTATTTATTTTAGAGAGAAAGAGAATAAGTAAATGGGGGGAGGGGCAGAGGGAGAGGAAGAAGCAGGCTCCCTGCGGAGTGTAGAGCAGAACAACGCCGGGGCTCCAACCCAGGACCCTGAGATCATGACTGGAGCTGAGGTCAGAGGCTTAACCAGTTGAGCCACTTAGCACCCCCAACGCATGTTCTTAACCACGTGATAGGCCTGCCACTTTTACAGTAAAATGTGTAAGTGCAAGTTGGGTTATCAAAGGCCCATCAACCTGGCGCAGCAAAGGCTTTTACTTTATAGTGACGTGTGTGCCGCTCCAGCCAAGTGGCAGCCACACGAGTAAGGCTTTGCTAACTTGTGTGAAATGACTGCCTTGGGTGTTACTTGTTTTCTTTATTTGAATAAATTACAATAAGGGTCTTGTCTTTGATGCTTTCCCAGAGTCGAAAGGACCTTTTCTTTCTTGTCCAAAGGACCGGTCTTGTGTGAGCTCTGTGTGGTCCTTCTTCTCAATATGTGTCAGGGGACTAATAGGGACCGTTTTCTTGGACCAAAATGGGGCGAGTGGGCCATGTCTCAGGTCACTGTAAAGGAAGATTCACTGGGAATTTGCGTAGTATTTTAGAAGCACCTGCTACCTGCTCGCTTAGCCAGTGACGGTGTTCACACCTTGCGGCGTCTCCAGGCTGCTCCCGCCCGCGGGAAAGTAAATTGTTCATTTCAGCTGTCATTGTGCTGCCCCGGCTTCCCTGTCTCACCCCGAGCTGTTCATGTCATTGCAGCCTCTGAAGACGCCTCTCAGGACAGAGACCCAGAGCAGATGGCTGAAGTGCGCATAGACATCCGGAAGCTCCTGCAGTTCCTCGCTGGGCAGCAAGTGAATCCTACGAAGGCCGTGTGCAGTGAGTGTGCGCAGGGGTCATTTTACACGTTTCTGATTCTGTAATCAGAGGCAGGCTCATAGCGGTACGCCGTCTCCTAAGTGCAGACGCGGCTCAGCCACACGGAGCCAGTGTTCTAGGGCAGGTGGGGATTTGGGTTTTCCCAGATTCAGCCACACCTGGCGGCCTGCAGCCACGCTGGCTTGGCACAGGGCTGTGACTGCCTCACAAGTTGGCGCCTGGGGAGAAGCTTCTGGAGAATGGGTGCTGATCGTCCAGTCCTGCTTTGTTGGTCTGACCTGACGCTAGGAGCCCCTGACCCCATAAATTGGGCTTGGACTGAAGGTCCCTTGCTCTGCCTTTGTTGCCTTCCCAAGTGGTTCCTGCAGTTGTTCCCATATCTGGGCGTCTGGCTTCCTCTCGGCTCCTGATTTTTCACAGTGGTCCCTCGATCGGGGTCAGCCCTGTCTTCTTCGGCTATGCATATGCCTGTCGGCTCTGGTCAGTTATTGGCTGCACATGAGGAAGGGTTTACCCACCCGGACTTTTCAAGGCTCTTTCCGTCTCCTTGGCAACCGAGAGGGAGCTCTGCCTTGTGCAGAAGAACTGTCAGGCTGAACACTCGGCCACCAGGGGCAGAACTGAGGACGGCCCAGGAGTGCACCTGACCGCTGGGATATTGCCAGCACTCTAGACAAGGAGTAGAGAATTCTAGGTGGCTGTGCCAAGGAAGGGCTGCCCTCCAGAAGGGGAGACACACAGTGAAGCAGATCGCAGGAGGGCAGGTAGCACGTCCGGAAGGCACTAGGATGGGGTGATGGGGCACAGGAGGTGGTGTGCGGAGGACAGGGTGCCGGGGTTAAGGAAGAGACACTGGAATGGCTGGGTTCTGGGGCAGGTTACTAGTGTCGCCGTGCGCTGCATCCTGAGAACCCTCGGCCTCGTCTCTTGCTCCTTCCTGGAACCGCGCCTCGGTGTGGGGTCCATGCAGGCTTAAACGGTCCTCTGATCTGCTGATGAGCTCCGGACAGGCTGCTGGCTGGTGCCACTGTGGTCCTGGTGAGCCCTTCAAGTGGCCTCAGTGTAGCCCAGCCGTGCCCTGTGCAGAACGGAAGCCCAGAGGTGGGGTGGCATTGCCTTTGAGCATGCCCTCGTGGCCACTGAGGACAGAGGGCCTTGATGGTTCTGGGCCAGGTGGCCAACTCAGCTGCTGATGCCCTCGGAAAGGGGACTTTGGGGTCCCCAAGAGTGGCAGAGATGGACCAGGAGATTGTGACACAGCAGAATTTGGATTTCTCCTACCCTATCCTTCGTCCCTTAAACCAGCTTTTCTGCCTGTAGTTTCTGCCCCTGGGGTAGCGTCCTCCAGGTGTCTGATCTGCTGCCCCCCGCTGGGGCACTGTGCCGCATGCCCTCCATCTCCACCCTCCGCCTCTCCTGGAGGGTGTTTCTGCTGGTGCTGTGCCCCTTCCCCACCCCTGTCCCTTGGGACCGGTCCCTCCTCAGCCTGGCGGTTGGGCCGGCCTACCCTAACGGGCTCCATTTGGTCCCAGCCCTTGACCTCAGAGGCCTGGAGAGCAGCCTGCCCTCAGCTCCCCTGTGCTGCTCCCATCCCCTTGGTGGCTGTGGGCCCTGACTGCTGCTGTCACTCGTGCCTCTCACTGCTGTGGAACTGAGCAGGCCTCCCGTGGAGTTTGCCCTTTGCCCCGCGCAGTGCCCAACCTGGGCTTCTGTGCGATGTGTACCCCTCCTGTGCCCTGGCGTGTACCGCAGCCTGTCTCCCGGGGGAGGTGAGCCGCGACACTGGGCCTTCTCCGCACACTTAGGTCGCTCTCGGGCGGGAAATTGCATCTTCCTGGAAGGACCCTGAGTTTGGTAAACGGGGGCTTTCGCCCAAGTCCTGGGCCTTGTATCCCCTGCCTGTGGGCCGGTCCTGTGGCGGGAAGCGGAGCACAGGGAGGCCAGGCTCCAGGAGATAATGTAGGGGCTCGGTGAGAGAGGTCTTTGCGGTGACCGGTTTTCTTCTCTCCACAGACATTGTCGCTAACAAGATTGTCCATTTTGATTTGCTCCATGAAGATGTTTCTCTGCAGTACTTCATCCCAGCCTTCTCCTAGACCGTCTCCTGGCCCGGGGGCCATGTGTCCTCATGGCCACGCATGTCTGTACATTTTACTTCTCCCTGCTGTGATATTCTAGCTGAAAATTGAGTTCATGAGAGACTGTTGGATAAACATACTACTTTATATGACTTCTTTGTTTTTGTGTCTGTTTTGTTGTTAAGACACAGAAAATGGGAACAAAAGCATGTATTTATCCAGGCTTCAGGTAGGTCGAGGCTCCCAGCACTGCCCAACTCTAGCTCTGCTCCTCGGAGCCTGATAACTTGGTCACACAGAGCAGCAGGGGGGTATCAGGGGGTGTCCGGCTGCAGCTCTTGGAGCCTGGGGTGTGTGCCCGTGAAGGCTAGTGTCCCCGGGCTCCACTGCTGGTCTGCCAGGGCTCCTGAGGCCTATGTGGGTATCCGGTTATGGTCCTCACCATCCTGTCTTCCATGTGCAGTGCTCGGTCATTCTAGAAAGCATATGTGTATTTAGGCAACGAAGAGCTCTGGGAGCCTGTGTTGAGGGCTGAGACCACGTCTGTCTGTCTGCATGGGAGAGGCGGCCCAGGCCCGGCTGGGTCCGCTTTCTCATGCCCGGGGCCTGTCCCATCACATCACGTGGTGGGGGAGTCTCCTCTGCCCTGTGGACGGGACGTCGTGAACAGTGTCTTAACTCCCATGACAGCCGAGCAGTGAGGCAGTGTCCCAGGGTAGGAAGAAGGGGGAAATCTGCACAAGTGGGAAATTCCTTTATGGCCTTTTCTGAGTATGTAGTAAAAACCAGGATATTTGAGTGCCTCTTTGGATGCTTATCAGTGAGAGTTCACATGGGTTGTAATATTTGTTCGAGTAACTATATTTGTTTGTATTTTTATTTTTTTAAAGATTTTTAAAAGTTCATTCATTTGACAGAGAGAGAGTGAGAGAGCATGGGCAGGGAGAGTGGCAGGCAGAGGGAGAAGCAGGCTCCCCTTAGAGCAGGGAGCCCGATGTGGGACTCGATCCCAGGACCCTGAGATCATGACCTGAGCCAAAGGCAGTTGCTTAACCGACTGAGCCCCACAGCGGCCCCATTCAAGTAACTCTTTAAAGCCCAACATATTTTAATTTTCAAGCCTCTCCTCTCTTTGGCTGTGGTGGTAAAACTTAGAAATCGTGATGTTCAGTGAAGCAATGTCTGAAAATACTTTATAAAACTTATTTTTGGGGGGGTTAAAGAAAATGTCGTAGTCAGTTACCAATCCGGGAAATTCGTTCCTTCTGATTATGTAAATGATGTTTAATGTATGATGAAATAAAAGACTGGTTTTAGTGTAAGTCAGTGGTAAGACAGCATGTTTCTTCACCTGTCTGGTGCGGTGCACCTTGGTTCTCCAGCCCAGCGTGCAGCGTGCGTGATCGGCATCCTGTCCTTGGGCGTCTGGTGTCGCGGGCAGGGCCTGTCCACGTCAGAGCTGCGCAGACACTTGAGATTTTGCAACATGGATTCTTTATTTGGCAGAGGGGATTTTGTGGCCTGCTCAGGGGCCACACAGCCGGCAGCAGGGTTGGGACGAGGATCCAGGCATCTGACTGCGGTCAGTAACCCTCTCCTCCAGGCCCCGCTGCTTGGCTGGAATAACGAGTCCTACCTTTCAGACTCTGCGTCCGCCCATCAGTTCGTGAGTCTGGGAAGTCTCTTCACTGTAACTCGGCTGTAGTAAAGCAGTTTTTAAAATGTCCTAAAACGTGGAATTTCCCTCTGATTGATTTATATAGTGTTTGTTTAAGCAGCACCTGATTGTGATGGTTTTAGGGATGGCCCGAGTCTCTGTGGGCGCACAGCAAAGCAGGCCGCCCTTGGGGGTCAGGACGTGGGGATCTGTGTCTGCTTCTCGGCAGCATGCCCTGCTGCGTGCTGGCCTGGGCCTCAGCCCCTCGGAGCCTTGACCGAGGATGGTCCCCCGCTCCCCGCCCCGCCTCGGGCTTAGGGAAACCACCGTGCGGCTTTCCTGAGCAGCGTGCCACGGTGAGGTTTGTTAGCTCAGTTTAGGGACACAAGTAGAACTTGGACAGGTAACATATTTCAAGACTAACATCTCCCAGTACTGAGGTCTCTCGCCTGCCTCCTGCACTTTGGAGACAAAGCCAGCTCTGCTAGCTGCGGTCGTGTGGGGCTGTCCCCAGTGCCCAGGCTCAGAGGTGTTTAAGAATCCCTGACCCAGCACCTCAAGACCAACGCCCGGTGCCTCATTACCCTCCTTGTGGGTCCCCCTGGGCCTGGCGAAGGACCCACTCCGGCCACCCTGGCACGTGGCCTCTGCATTTTCCTGGGCTGGAAGCGTGGCTCTGTCCAGGCGGAGAAGGCGATGAGGCGCATTCCTGTTCTTGGTGGATTTGCCCAGTGGGCGGAGGGAGCTGCGTTTTGAAGAGCTGCAGTCGTGCCCTTGACTGTGGATTCCAGTGGGGGGTCTGCAGGAAAGCCCTAGCGCCTGTGGGTGTTTCAGCTTCTCAGTGTCGTCCTTGAGCCAGGAGGTGGGAAGTCTCCGTCCCGACGAGATAAGGGAGACACTGTGGGGTCCGGTTGGGTCATGACTGTGTGTGGAATGCCTTAAAAAGGCTTGTGTGCCCTTTGACCCATTATTTCTGATTATAGGAATTTCTGCAGAGTTTATAATCAAAGGTGTTCTGTATTCTAGGACTAAATAATCCTGAAGTACCCTAACTGTGAATTCCTAGGGGGTTTGTTAAATAATCTGTGGAGTGAGAGTATTTCCTGCTCTAAGAGGAGCGTTGCAAGAACAGCGTACTGATGTGGCTTAATGTTCATGACCTAGCGTTACGGATGTGTACGGTCAGATTCCGGTTCTGAGAATAATCACATACCCGTGTGTGTTTGTGCGTGCGTGTGCGTGTGTGTGTGAGTGTGAGAGAGAGATACGAAAAGTTTGGAAAAATACATGCCAGCACTTAAACCTGGTTATTTGTGAATGTTTCATTTCAGTCTTTGTAAACCTAAGTATTTTCTTCAACTCTTATAATTGGTTTTGTAACAAAAAAATAAATTCTTGTTTAAGGGACTTATTATCCGAAGGCAGGCAGTAACCACTGGCAAAGACAGTCTCCTCACCACTGGGCTTTAGACTCTTCATCTTCACACGTGTCCTTTCCTGAGTAGAAAAGTACACTCTTAAGTGTCGTGTTGAAATCACAGGAGGGTCACAGCGCTGAGTCGTGCATCAATGAGGCAACAGCGCCTTGCAGAACGGATTGCTTCCCGGCCTGCAAAGGAGCCAAACCCAGGTGTAGCCGGCCTGCAAAGGAGCCAAAGAGTCGGGTGAGGAGAGCGTGACAGCCACTGGGGCCCAGGCTATAGGGGGGTGGGGGCGGAGGCTTCACACATCCACGACGACCAGATGAAAGACCCCTGGCAGGACAGGAACGGGCCACCTCTTCCATCAGACACTCAGGGAGACTGGGGGTGGGGTGGGCTCTGCATCCCCTGTCCGGGCTTAGCGGGCTTAGCGCCTCAGAGAGGCCGCCTCTGTAGGGGTAAAGGACACGCAGCCCTCAGACACTTTCTGAGTCCTGGAGCAGGTTAGAAACCAGAACCCGGCCTGGTCCTTGTGGCCCTCCCCAGTGGCGCCCAGGAGGGTCTGGTCAGGCTTCCCAGCACACCCTGACCACGGCGCTGTGCTCCCAGCAGAGGGTGACCGGAACCCCTCCGTCCTCCTCAGGGGAACCCCAGGTAGGATCCCCCCACCCGCAGGGCGCAGGAGGAGCAGGGAGAGTGGCAGTGGGACTGGGGCTAGGGCTTCCCCTCCTGCTTTTGTCCCTTTGTCTTCTTCCTCTCACTGGGGGCAAACCAGGGATGAGGAAGTGGGCGGCCATGCCTCCCCCCGCCCCAGCACTCACCTTCACCTCCTGGCCGAGGAGCCCCTGGGTAGGGGCTCCACCAATGCCTGGAGTGGGCAGGCTGTCACATGAAGAGGGTCGTGCTCAGGATGGTTTTGGGGGTTTGGCGGCTCATCTGCTCCTAGGGACGTAGGGGAGTTCCCTTCACAGTGGACACCTCTGGAGTAACCTGGGGAGGCAGTGGCGCCTACCACTCAGCCATGCAGCGACTTCTAGAAGCTTAGAGGGGCCCCTGCCCAGAGGGACCAGGGACGAGGGGTGAGGGTGTCCTGAACACACCTCCAGGAGCACACTCGGTGTTCGACTTACGTCACGTGACCTGGGTGGTCGGATATAGCAAAGGCTTCCAGAGATGATCTTGTTTCTATTTTATATAGTTATCTGTAACAATACTTTTGATTGGTGTAGATTTCAGGGGGAAGCTACTCCAGATAGAAGGTCAAAGGAAAGAAAGTGAGACCAGTGGGCTGGGCCACACAGGGCTGGGGTACCACCAGCGGTCCTACTCTGCTCACATGTAACAATGTGTACTGTGGACCCTAAGAAATCCCTCCAGTCTGAGTTATGCTTAATTCCTGCCTTGCAACAAGATGAATGCAGAAGTGGTTATGTTATTTTCCTGCTCATAATGTATTTTGTAAGAGAAAAATCAAAGTGGTCACTGAAGTCTTCAGTGCTGAATGATGACTTTTGTGATGATCTGTGTCCCGTCAGTGGGATTGTTCCCTGTGATTTTGCTGAGAGGGAGAAGGAAAGGGGGGTGGGGAGAGAAGGGAGGGAGGGTGGAGAGGAGGAAGTGAGGAGAGAAGGAGGAAGGGAGGAGGAGGTAATAGAGGGGGAGGGGGAGGGGGTAGTAGAAAAAAGGAGGGAGAGATGAGGTAGAAGGAGGGAGTGGGAAGAAGAGGGAGGAGGAGGGAGGGAGGGGAGAGGAGAAGGAAGGGGAGGGGAGGGGGAGGGGGGAGAGGGGGAGGGGGGAGGGGAGAGGAAGAGAAGGAGGGAGGGAGGGGAGAGGAAGAGAGGGTGGGGAGAGGAAGAGAAAGGGAGGGAGGAGGAGGTAGAGAGGGGGAGGAGGAAGAGAGAGGGAGGGGGTAGGAAAGGGAGAGGGGGAGGAGGGAGGTGGAAGCAGGGAGAGGAAAGAAGTGGGGGGAGGGAAAAAATTACGAAACAGATCAGGCTGTCCGGATGGCAGCCCTGCCCCTCGAGTGGCCAGAGCGCCCCAGGTGTTTGGGATTGATCGCTTATGAGGGTGTTTAAGTACTGATTTATGGATATTTAATTTTCTTTTGAACCCAGTGGGGAGAGGAGAAGATTCTAGAGGGACAGGTGCCGGGTACCGCCTCAGCAAGTGTTTGAGTGTGTAGGACAGTCGCCCTTGTAGTGGCAGGGGTAGCCGATGTTTCACCTGGAAAAGGGCTTTGCCAGTGAATGTCCCATGCTGGCCTCCCCTGGGAGTGCAGGGCGCCCCCACACTGTCACCCTCACCCACTTTATACAGGCGCCTCCCTGGCGGGACCTACACTTTCCCTTGCACATTCATACCAGGTAGGAAGGCTTGCCTGAGGGGTGGCTGCCCCTGGGCCTTGGTGGGTGGAGGAGGAGGCGGGGTGCAGAGCTGGGAGGCGGGGGAATGGGTGGGTGAGACCCCAGCTCCCCCACCCAGCATGCTCCTGATCGGCTGGTTGGCCAATGGGCGGGATGCTAAGGGCCAGGCCCTTTGGGGCTGGGACAGGGGAGAGCTGTCCAGCCACTGCAGGCCCGTCCTGGGTGCCTGCCACGGTTTGGGGTGCAAGTGGGAGGCCCCATGGGATCGGTCTGCAGTTGGTCGGGCTGGAGGGTGCTCCTGCGAGTCCTGCCCCTGCTCTCTTTGCTGCAGCCCCTTCCTGGGGTCAGCTCAAAGGAAGGTAAGTTCACATCTACCAACATCTCAGCAGCTCCTCTCACCTTTGCTGCAACGTAATTACCGAATTCACCCCCCACTCTGATGCCCTGTGTGCTGAAGGGGGAGGCTTGGGACAAATAAGGACAATGAATGTGTGCATGCCCGTGGTGGGGGGGCCTCCGGGAGCAGAACGCACAGGAGGGTAGGAGTAAGGTGCCAGGTGCATGCCCAGCTAAGCTCCATCCAGAGGGGGAGGGAACGGAGTCCTCTGGTCACAGCAGAAGCCGGATGTGCGCTGAGAGCCCCGAAAGGCCATTATCCGTGGGGAGCAGCACTCCAGAGCTGGTTGGCACCGTGTATTTTATGGACGCGCCGCTGGACGGTGTGTGGAACGTGCTGCCCTTGTGCACTGGGCATTAAATCCCAAATATGGCATTTGTGGTTAAAAAAATGCAAATAGGTGGCTTTTGTTTATCGAAATTTAGCAAAAACCACAGAGGGTTGGATGGCTGTATTGGGTGCTTTGCCTTCCGGAAGGTTCTCCCAGGGGTTCAGTCCTGGTGCAGGGAAGTTGTGGGGGGAAGCCTCCAGAACCAATAGGTGACGTCCTGGTGGAGTCTTGGTGGCCCCTCGTGAGGAGCTTCGACAGCCGTTCCTTAAAGCCACTAACTGATTCCATCTGGAGGATCTGTCCTGAAGGCTCCTGGGACATTGTCCTGTCTGCTGCAGAGCGGGCTGCCCTCACCTCCGTGGCTTCCCTACGTCTTCACGCTTCCTGTTCCCTGCCCGGCCTGGCCCGCAGCCCCTCACCGGCCTCAGTGGCTCCCAGCACCCGGAAAGTACTGTGTCCCACGCTGAAACGCGGCCAACGTGATGGAGACACTAAATCTCACTTTAATGAAACTCAGGGAGCCCCGGGTGGCCACGGCTGGTGTGTTGGACGGCCCAGGGACATTTCTTCTCTCTGCTGCGTCACTGCATATTGGGTTAGCCCGATGGCCTGGAGCTTCAACCCTGGACCCTGGGCCCCACCCCGGGGGGAGACACCCAGGAGCGCATTGTGCCGACCACAGGTGCTAATGCCAGCTCAGGGGGTGGTTGCTCGGAAGTGGGCCAGCATATCCCACAGGAAGGTGACAACGGTCGGGAGGCAGCTGCAGGGCTGTGGAGAGGGGCTTTGTTTGTCGACTCAGCGGGTATTTGATTGCAGTGGATCCTTCCTGTGTGCACAGCTCATTTGAAAGCCTTTAGTGGTAAAGCTGGAAAATACGGGTTTCCCAGTAGAGAACAGCCAAAGGGGCCTGGAGGTGCCCTGGGGAGGCCAGGTGGCAGGGCCCCCAGTGTGCAAAGCCAACAGCACAGGCCTGAAGTCACTAGGGGCTCTGGGCCCTGTTTACTCACCTGCCCATATGTAGGGCCCCAGCAACATTCTAGAAATCACAGGATTTCTGCCTGTGGGGAGAAATCTGCCTGGGGGAACCTGCAGGCTCCTTGGTCTTCCTCCTGGGACCCTCCCACCGTCCCCACGTGGGAACCAGCTTCTGCCACAAAACGTGCCCCCATTCGGCACCCCTGTCTTCTCCAGGGGCTTGCACACCCATAAACACTCCTGGAGCAGACAGAAAAGTGGTCTAGTTTTCTAGGTAAAACACGAAATAAAACTAACTTTTGTAAAATCCCTATTCAGTTAGAATCTCATCATAAAGAATTAAGGGAACTGACAAATAGTCAAAAAAGGAGAGACTTTTATCCTGGGAGGACTGGGGCCAGCCCCAGGAACAGGGGGCAGCGGCAGGGTACAGGTGGGAGCAGGGACAGGCCAGCGTGGAGTTCCCTGCCAGTCCTTCTCCCTGACGTGGTGCTGGGTTTTCTCAGACTCTCTCTTCCACCAGATACCTCTAACCCTGGAGTGCTGACCCATTTTAGACGGTCACACAGAGACCCCTGCACTTAATAAGAGAAGCTTTCCATGAAAGTATTAGGGAATCAAGCTTTTCGGATGGGGAGCATATTATCGGCAGGGTTTCTGCTCCCCATGTGGGACGAGTATCCAGGTATGAGCATAATATAAATTCCCCTGCTCACTGTCTTCCAGGGGATGCAGGGGGAAGCCAGCCGACTGACTGCTGTGACCAGACTCATGACCCAGTGACACTGGGAAGGACCTTGGTCCCAAGGGTCCAGGAATTCCTGACAGGCGTTTCTGATGACCCAGAGAGGTGAGCGTGCTGGTCTCAGGAACTTTGAGAAGCTGTATTTTAAAGAGTGTATTCAGGACTTTTTCAAAAGGAATATTCCACGGAGTTAGGCTTCACGTGTTTGTGTTCTTGCCTCTGTGTGTGTGTGTGTGTGTGAAAGAGAGAGAGATGCTGTGTATCCATCATATGTGCTCGCGTGTGAGTGTGTATCCGTGTGAATGTGCAAGTGTGTGGGTATGTGCTGGCATGTTTGTGAGTGTGCACATGGGTGTGAATGCATGTGTGTGTGTCTACGATTGTGTCTGTGTGTGTGCATGTGTTCTGTGTTTGTGTGAAACTGTGGTGTGTGTGTGTGCGTGATCTCTGACCCCTCCCAGTCCCGAGTTCTGCGCAGGACCTGAGGTCCCCTCACAGCCACAGGGCTCACAGGCACAGTCCCTGCCTTGGAAACCACCAGAGGCACCAGAAGTCCACAGCTTCCAAGGATTCTATGATGTGTGACTCTTACACAGGTGGTGGTGGGGTTGATCCTGTTGCAGGACCTTGGCAAGGAGCATTCCCAGAGCACAGACCTGTAGCTGGGGCCCCCGAAGGAACAAACACAGGAAAAGAACAGAAGGCAAAGCATGTAAATAGCACTTCTGGGCAGTTTCTCCCCAGGGCCCGGCCGGATGTTCCTGCTCTCCCCCCGCATGCATCTGTTCACATGGGGGTTGACACAGCTTTGGGTATGTGTAGGTTTTCCTTGATAGAGCTGATAAGCAGAAGTGCCCCCCACAGCACCTTCCGTGAGTCCCTAGCCACTGAGGAGAAGGTCCCAGGGCTGAGTCACTGCAGTGCCCTGTGCCTCCCCCTCCCTCACCCTTGGGGGTGGGGGGAGAAGAAAGACGGGCAGTGGTGTACTCAGCCTGGGGTCCTGGGTTGGGGTCCTGGGCTTAGCCGGCCCCGCCCAGCTCTGGAGAGGAAGGTCTCATTCTTGGTGCTGGGAAATACTGAGGTGGCCCACGCCATCTGCACACCCTGACGCACCAGAGGCCTGTCCCCAGGTGTGTGAGCAACGCTGTCCCACCGAGGGGCAGGTTCACGCACACATATCCTCTGAGAAAGTGGCCAGAGCCCAGCCCACAAGGGCCAGGAAGAGTCTCTCTTGTATATACATTTTCCTCTCAACACCCCCACCCCCATTTTGTATTAGAAAAGGTTTTTGAGCTCTCAGGGCACAATCCCTTCTGTGCACGTTCTGCACACCCCGTGAGCGCTCACCTTCGGAGGGGCTGACTGTGTCAGGTGTGGGCTGGGTGCAGCCCTGGCAGCGGCTCCTGCGTGGGGGGCAGGCGCCTGCAGTGGTAGAGGTCCCCTGGGGCCTTCCCTGTCTGATCTGCCCCTGGCCCTCGCAGAAATCCCTCCACTTTTGCAGTAGGATATGCGCCATTCCAAGTGGTCTCTATACTGTTTTTTCCTTTTCTCAGGTTCCTAGCTTGTGGGAGACAGATGTGGTCAGGGGTGGGAAGGAGACCCTTGGGATGACTCACCGGGCAGCTGAACAGAGGCCCTCAGCCCGGGATGTCCTGGTTCTCAGAACTCCTCAGTGCCCCCGTGCCCCCCACTCCCCTGCCCCCGGGTCTCCACAAAGGGTCCTCGTCTGCCCTCTGGCGGCAGCTGCCTGGTCATTGCATCAAGAAGCTGTCAGTCTTCCCTTCACAGAAACCCTAGCTTAGATTAAAATATATACCCTCCGAGCTTCTCAGGAGTGCAGAGAGGTCAGAAACCGGTCGCTGTGAAGTCCACGCGTGTTCTCACCGGGAGGTGAGCCCCAGCCTTGGGGAACGGGATTCACACCTGCAGTGCAGACACACGTAGCTCTGGGGTGGGGGGCCGGGCCTGGGTGGCATCCCCAAATGGCAGCCCATGTCTGGTCAAGACCCCAGTCCCCACACCTCAGTTTAGGGCTATTTGATTCACTGCACATGGATCTTTCTGGATGGCTGGCAGCCCCATGGACACAGACGCGGGCGCCCCTGGCCCCAAGAGGCCACAACATATAGGGGAAGGGCCAGTGCCCTCCGCCCCCCACCCCGCTGGGCCTCCCAGCAGAGGTCTGTGGGCTCAGGGAGCCCAGAGGAGCATGCACGCCGTATGCAGGGCCGCTGAAGCTGCGTCCTGAGCTCTGCAGGCATCCCCTCTGTCCCCTCTGGGAACACGGGAGGGTGCAGTGAATTGTTGGCTCTGGGGGCATCACGTTTAAAGGTAAAGGCACTGAGCGGAGCTGCCTGTCTTCCATGCTTGCTCTGATCTCACCGTAAAACGTACCTGCACTGTCCCTCCCTGGTCCACGGTGGGGATTACACTGCAGGGACGCGCTGGGGCATTGCTTCATGACTGTCACGAGGTGCACAGTCTCATCCCCGCTGGTCTGGGCCCTTCTGTTCCATGGTCGGTCAGGTCCATGCTGAGGTGAAGGAAGGTGGCCTGGGGACAGGAGAGAGATACAGTGGCAGGGGGGTGAGGGCCTGACCTGCTCTGCTCTCTGCCCCCCAGTGCTGAAGCTGGAGGGAGAAGGGAGGGAGGCTGTTTTATTTTATTTTTTGTTTTTTAAGATTTTATTTATTTTTACGAGAGAGCGTGAGAGAGAGGAGCGGGGAGGGGGGGAAGGGCCAGAGGGAGAAGCAGACTCCCCACTGAGCAGGGAGCCTGATGCGGACTCGATCCCAGGACCCTGGGATCATGACTTCAGCCGGAGGCAGACTCTTAACTGACTGAGCCACCCAGCGGCCCTGCAGGCGGTTTGAATAGTAAGACAAGAAATATGTTTGAAGTCATGGTTTGAGAACAGACCCCACACTTGGAACACACGGTTGAAAAACCATAGAAACAACTTTCCATCAGTGTGCGGCTCGCTGCGTGCTTCAGTCATCTGTGCACAAAATACCGATATGGTTGGAAGAGGGGGCCCAGGCTGGCTGTGAATGAAACTGTGGTACTTAACATAGCACCCCTTCATTTGTTCC
Source organism: Ailuropoda melanoleuca (assembly GCF_002007445.2). NCBI lineage: Eukaryota > Metazoa > Chordata > Mammalia > Carnivora > Ursidae > Ailuropoda > Ailuropoda melanoleuca. Next base: position 111,255,740 of record NC_048218.1, on the reverse strand, counting down.
CACCCTGTTAGGTGCGTCTGGGCTGCCTGCCCCCAGTCCTCCCGCAGCGCCGCGTCTCCCAGAGCCAAGGAGCACGGGGGTCTTCATCCCTCCGGTGGAGTGCCAGTAGGTAAGGGCTTGGGAAGGGGAGCCAACACCAGAGCCCCTGGCTGGGGCTTCCTGTGTGGGGACCCCAGGAAGCCCACAGCCCTGAGTCCCTCCCCACCCGCACCTCCAGGGAGGGGCTGTCCTAGCCCCGTTTCCCGGATGAGAAAGTAGGGAATAAAAGACACCGGACCGCTTGCCTCGAGCTTGCCGGTCAGTGACACTTCGGGCTTTGGAACCCCTGTCTGGACCTAGAACCTTCCTTACCCACCTCTCCTGGGATCTCCAAACTCCAGAGGGCATCGGACTCACTGGGGAGCTCATTGAAACCAGATTATGGGGTCTGCCCCAGAAATTCTGCCTCAGAGGGTCGGGGGGGGGCTGCTGCCAGTCCAGGGGCTGCACCTTGAGAACCACTGAGTCTGTGGGGGACCCCATGGAGCCACATGATGGTGCCCAGGTTCCGGGGGGGTGCTTCATGGTCATGGGGCAGGGGTTTCCCTGCACCAATGCAGAACGGTATTTCCGTTATTAATCTTTTAAAAATCTTCAGTGGTTGCTTGAAACTTAATTTCCAGTGTTACTTTAGGTCGAAGGAATATTTGAGTTTTCCACTCAGGCCGTGCTCTCGGCAGACGGGAGGAGCTTTAAAATATTAGCAAGGTGGACATACATGGTGTGTGTGTTGGCGGGAGCGGGGCTCTGACATCCAGATGGAACCCAAAGCGAAACTAACCCTTGTGATTCTTACGTGAAGATTGCGGGGAGTAGATTTCCCTCATTAGCCCATTTCTCCTCAGTATTTATGTTTATGTAATTTTGTGACCACGTATTTTCAGAAATTTTTCACATAATTTTCCCTGTCCGGGGGCATTTCCTCTGGGGTTAGGAGGCCAGGTTTTCCTTCTGATAACCCAACTGCAGTAACTCTGGGAATCACTTGGTTTCGGAGAAACAGAGGTCACTTTATTATCCTAGCTCATTCACAAACATTTTCGGGGACACGTTAGTCAGGGATTTATACCAGCCGAGGTTGGCGTATGGCTCTGTGAGTGGCAGCCTGTACATTCACAGCGTATTTTTAAAGAAGCCTCAGGAACTTGACTGTAGGTTAATTTGGGTCGCCTTTTATTAGCGTGAGTTACGAATCCACTGGAGTCATGATAGTAAATAGTGGTGTTGACTCAAAATATTTAAATTGGACTGGATGTCGTCCTGGGAGGTTGGGGAGGTGGAAGGCCAGTGTTACTGCCTGGGCGGTTCTGGGGATGGCGCTGGGGACAGCTGGCTCTGGTGGCAAGGTGCCAGCACCCACAGCTCGGCTTCCTGCCTCCAGCGATGATGCAGCTGGTGGAAGCAAGGGGCTGGGTGTTGGAGGAGCCCAGAGGGAAACCAATCCAGAGCACCCCCTCCTTTCCACCTGACCTCCCAGCCCTGCTCTGGGGACCTGCTCTGGGGGATAGGCCTCTCCAAGTAAAGGGTCCCAGGCTCTGCGATGGGCCAGGGCTCTGTGGAAATATTTCCTTTACCTTTTGATTGTGGACATTTTCAAATATCTGCAGGACTAGAGAAAATGGTATCACGAACACCCTTGAACCTAGCATCAGCTTCAGTGGTTTTAACCCGTGTGCCATTCTTATGTTAAAAATCAAAATTCCAGGGCTCCTGGCTGGTCAGTGGGGCGAAGGACTCTTGATCTCGGGGTCAGGAGTTCGAGCCCCACATTAGGTGTAGAGATGACTTAAAATAGAAGTTCCACGGAGTTAGGTGTGAAGATCTAATTGGCTTTGTTAAGCAATTCGTGACTCTGAATGGGTCCCTTCTGGCATGTAGAGATACACTCTCAGGAATAGTGCACAATGGGAGATTTTCATAGGAAGGAGGGTGGCACAAGGAAACTATTAGCAAAAGACAAGCAAGGGTTGTCCCAGGCAAGGTCACCTTCTCTTAGGGAAGGGCGGGGGGGGGGTCTCATTAGGTGGATCACCTCATCTTCCTGTTGGGGGTGGAGAGGAGCACGAAGCAGATGACATCACTGATGTTCACCGAAAATTCCTGACTGACTGTTAAGGCGGCTTTTCTGGGGGAGGCTGGAAGCGCGGTTAGGTGATGTATGAAGCCCTGCTTTGCTGACTTGGCCTGAATGGTTCCATTTGAGGCCTGTGGCCTTCTTTCTAATGCTTGTTCCATCTGCTCCCGGCAGGCGAGGCAGGTGAATGCTGGCCTGGCTGGACCTGGGAGCCGGGCAGGGTGCATCCTAGCTTTTAAACTTTAGGGTGTCTTATTGGTCTTCATGTTTGCCCAGTACAACCCTGCCCGGTCTTTGAGACTGTGGTTCCCCCTGTTTTGTGCCCATCTCCCTGATTCGGAAGCCTTGAGCCCTGGAGGAGAGACGGACGGCCCTCCGGGTCGGGTTGTGAGCGTGGGCTCTGGCCTGGGAGCTCCCCGACCTGGCCTGGCATTGGCTTACCTCTGAGACACTATTAGTGAGTTAGAAAGAGCAGAGGCACCAGACGCAGACATGGCCCCCACTCAGAGGCAGATCCCACGGGCACTTGTCTCCGTGACCCGTGGGAAGGCAGGTGACTTTAACCCGGTGTGACTTCTGCTCACGGCACCCAGAATCTGCCTTCTCCTGGCTGCACATTGCAGTCCTCAGACCTGGAGTTTCCTTTTTCCCTAGAGGCCCACGCTAATCCCACGCCTCCTATGAGCACTGAGAAGGAGAGCCGTCCTCCGGGTGCGCTGAGGCGCGTGGAAGACGACGCGGGACTGGAGCGCCCACCCCCGCTGGAGTCGTGGGACAAGGTATTCCTGAGAGCCAGCCGCCTCCGTGTCTGGGGAGCTCGGGCTTTGCTTCCGGAAAGGGCTCAAGTGCCCCGTTACTAAGGCTGGACTCGCTGGATGTAGGAACAGGTGCCTCTGTGCGTGCCCATCGGGATGGCCGCCAGAGGTGGGGTGTGGAGGGCGGGATGGGCGGTCTCCGGGCAGTGAAGGGCAGGGTCTGAGCGAGCTGCAGTGGGTGAACAGTGCGCAGTGGCCCAGAGAACAAAGGTGCCTGTGCATGACACTCTTCTGCAAAGGAGGAGCTCTGACTCCGAGCGGACAGTGCAGTCAGCCCAGATGGTGCATTTCTTGTCCTGACGTGGAGGAACCCATTCTGCAGAAGATCCCGGAACCTCCCACCCCTGCAGGAAGCACTGCAGCTTCCAGTGCTCCTCGTGGGGGCCCCAGTGCCCCTCACAGGGGGTCCCCAGTATTCCCCATGGGGGTCCCCAGTCCTCGTGGAGGTCCCCAGTATTCCCAGGGGAGTCCCAAGTCCTCCTCATGGGGGTCCCCAGCACTCTTCATAGGGGCCCCCGGTACTCCTCATGGGTGTCTCTAGTGCTCCTCAGAGGTGGTCCCCAGTATTCCCCGGGGGGTCCCCAGTCCTTCTCCTGGGGGTCCCCAGTACTCCCATGGGAGCCCTCAATATTCCCTGTGGGGCCCCCAGTATTCCTGTGGGTGTCCCCAGTACTCCTCATGGGGGTCCCCAGTATCCCACACAGGGGTTGCCAGTACTCCTCATAGGTATCCCCATATTCCCCATGGGAGTTCCCAGTACTCCTCATATGGGTTCTCAGTACTCATCATGGGGTCTCCAGTATTCCCCACAGGGTCCCCACTACTCCCCATGGGGTCCCCAGTCATGAACACAGTACTTCTAAGGGCATTTGTATCTGAAAATTAACCATATCTCAGTCCACCCTGTTCCTGTTGGGAGCTCTTCCAGGCTCACCTGCCACTTTGGGAAAGTTCAAAGTGGGGTTTTCAGGTTAACAAGGTGCACTTGTAGTGATGGGACTGGGGGTCTCAAGAGGTTCGAATGGGGGGTGCATTCCCCCAGACACAAGTGGACCCTGCTACTGTGGGTTTGTCGTGGGCCAGCAGTGTGCTCCCCACCTCCACCTGCTCTTGTGACCCATGTGCACAGCCTCCGGTCCCCATGGCCTTGGACCTCCTGCCTGTGCTGTTGGGGTTTCCCTGGTTCCTGTTGACCTTAAGCCCACCGTGCCCTGTGCAAGCCCCCAGGGCCTTGCTCCCTGGAGCCCTGGCCACCCCAGCCTCAAGTGATGGCTTTGGGGGGTTGGGAGCTGCGCACCAGGGCCCTGGGCAGGTTTGATGACAATGTATCAGTTTGTAAAACGCTTCTGCTCCCCGGGAAGAACAGATAGGTCTTTTTAACTTCAGGATTTTATATTGGGTGTTTCCTCTTGGTGGAGTTGATTATATCCCAATTAGGTAAAAGTAAAAGTCATGTGCCGTATTGGGATTGAGAAGAAATACAGCTTTGGTCATTCAAATAACCAGACTATATTTCTCATATGAATGTGGTCTTTGTCCAAGGCTCTCAGTTCCCCAGACCCTCGGAACTCACAGTAGCAAAGGGCCAGAGGGTGTCTTTTGTTATGTTAATGGGGACGTCAGACCCCTCCCCAGCGTTGGGAGGGCTGGTTGCCAGGGGACCCAGCCCTGGGATTCTCTGGTTGAAACTCCCAGGCCCACCCCTACCCCTCCACCTTTGGCTCCAAAAAAAAACAAAAACAAAACCAAAAACCCTGAGGACGGGATCTCAGAGCTTCTAGGTTGGTGAACACGTGGCGATTGGGGACAGTGGGCCCTGGGGGGGACGTGGGAGCTCCATGAGCCCTTCCTCTCCCTTCCGGCTGTAGGTTCATTTGCTTTATCGTACCCTTACTGGTAGACAGGACTAACAGTTTCCCTGAGTGCTGTGAGCCACCCTAGTGAATGAAAGACCCTAAGGAGGAGGTGTTGGAACCTGCCATCAGGAACAGCGGGTCAGAGGGAGAGGTGACAGCCTGGGGCTCCCGGCTGGCGCCTGAATGTGGGGGTGGGGGGAGTGTGGGGGGACCGAGCCCATCACCTGTGGGGTCTGACACTGTCTTGGGTACAAGGTGCCAGAAGTGAGTTGAGTTCTTGCTGATATCTGAGAATCGCTTGGTGTTGTGGGGGAGACCCCACCCCCCACTCTGAAGTTGGGTCTGGGAACCGTGAAAGATCATGGTTCATAGGTTAAATGTTACATAAAAAGTTGACGAGCAAATTTGGTTTTCTAGAACAAACACAAATGAGTCAATACAGTTTCTTACCCCAAGTGAACGTTATGGGCGGTTAAGGTTATAAAATCCACTCCTGTAGTTCAGGGGGCAGATTGGGGGTGATTTCGGGTAAACACATCTTGAGTTTAGCATGAGAAGACAGGACACACTGTGTGGATGAGCTGGGTCCTCACCCCCACCTCCCCGGCAAATCCTGGGTCTTTCAGGAAGGGAAGGCATACACCCTCAGTCTTCTTGTCTTCAGAACAGAACAGTAAGGGCTAGCTTAGTGCTTTCTGTTCTCAGGATGTCTTGTTCTCCTAAAAACTTCTTCCTGTTAAAGCTTGGGGCCCCTGATTGGAATTATGTTTTCATTAATGCCGAATAAAATATTTAGGGCTTTCAGTAACATTTAGGGTAGTCAGTCCTGCCTCCTGCAGCCTGCGGGGGGGGGGGGGGGCGGGGGGGACTGTGTGACTCAGGCGTGGGAGGAGGGTGGCCCATTGGCCTTCCCAGTGTGGTACTATCTTGGCCAGCCCCACCAGCCTGGACGCATCCCCACCTGGTTATCTGTTGTTCCTTCAATTTGTCAAGCTTAGCACGACTGTTTCAACAGGTTATTCTGCCCACAGCTCTTTATTCCTGTTCAGAAAACCCTTCCTATCCAGGGAGAGCACAGCATACACATTACTGCTGAGGCCGCACACTTTGGAGAGAGACTCGCAGTCGGGCCTTCCCGGGTGAACTGGGGTGGGACGCCACCCTGCGGACCACCAGAAGGTTTCTAGACATCTCAAGCCTTTCAAAGGCAAAGTGTTTAAAGTTGCACTTGCTGAATTATTTTGCGGTCTGTGGGCATAATTTGATGGGTGCTGTAAATAGAAAATGGGTATAAATGCAGCATCAAACCTCGTAAGGTTTCTCTTACACCTTTGTGGCTACTAGATACGTTTTTCTGAGGTCATCCTTGGGAACTCGTGGACAACCTGAGCCCTTCCCTGGAGAGCTGTCCTGTGGTGGGTTTTCCCTAATAGAATGCCTGAGTCTCAGCATATGCACTGCGCGCTCCCCCTCAAATTCCACCCTTTACTCACTTACTCGAATTATGTACCTTTAGCAAGTTGACTAAGTTTCTAGAATATCACTTCCCGAATTTCATTAGCTGGAGCTGCATTTTACTGGCTCTACTCTAGTATTCTTTCTGCAGCAGTTTCAGCGGCTTAAGGAAGACCCAAAGAAAAAGAAGAGGTGGGATTCTCCTGAATTCTCCCTCTGTGGGTGTGCTTGAGAGCTGCCACTCCCGAGGCCAGATGTTAGGGGACACCCAGCACTTGCTTCCCTTGGGGTCCCAACGCTGCGGGTGCTCACTGGGCGTCTGTGGGGCCTGGCCTTGCCCCCGTCCCCGTGTAATGCAGCGCATACCCTGTGGTCCTCCTCGCTCTGAGTTCTGTTTCTATTGAAAACGTGAGCATCCTTATTGTATCCCTGAAACTCACTGGTTTTAAGCTCGAGCTGGGCTGCAGGAGCCCCTGCAGCGTTGCTGGGCTGTGAGGCCTGGCGGGGAGGGCTGGGCGCTCCCCAGGAACAGCGATGCTGAATGGAGTCAGGTGACAGGAGAGCTTGGGAAAGGCTTTATGTGCAAGAAGTAGCTCCAAGGTTCGAAGGTTCTGGCATATCTGCAGGTAGCTGATAAAGGATGGGAGTGGAATGTGGTGGGGGCAGAGGGCAGAGGTGAGGCGGGAGGAGCAGCAGGGTGGGCGGGTTGAGTTGTCTCATACTAGGTTTCTGTTATGATCCAGCTCAGATCTGGTAGGAGCTTCATCAGTCTCAGAGTTGATCTTGATTTCCGTAGTGTCCGTTCCCATAAGGCACAGCTCTGTTTCCTCCCCAGTCCCCCGCCTTTTTTTTAACCACTGAAACCATTTTAAGGGGTGCACTGAGGTGGCATTTAGAATGTGCATGGCGTTGTGTGATGTCGCTGCAGTCTGGTTCTGGGACATTTTCATCATCCCCCAAAAGAAATGCCATGCCTGGTAGGGCATCTCTCCCCACCCCCACCCCGGACAACAACTAATCTGCTTTCTGCCTCCATGGACTTGTTTATGCTGGAAATTTTGTGTAAGTGGCAAGAGTTGGAAAACAAACCCTGCCTGCAAGTTTGTGTTGTTACAGACTAGCTTCGGCCAAAGAGTAGAATTTATGGGACCTGCAGACAGGAGTGCTAATGGGAGGCCTAGTCGCTGGTGGCCGCAGGGGAGGTCCATGGGGAGAGGACACTGGGCTTCTTCCCTGCCCCTGTCCCATTCCCTCATGACAGCTCATGATACCTTCCAGGACTCAGGAAAGGGGCTGCCTTAGCCCGGGGTTCCGTATCCCCCAGAAAGGGCAGGGCCCGCCCGGGTCACCGGGCCTGGCAGGTGGTGTGGCAGTGCAGAGGGGCCGGGCGCTGGGCGTCTGTCAGCCTGCTCCTCGGCCTTCTCAACACCTGGATGCGATTTCCTCTGGGAGCAGAGCATCTGGCCTGCACTCAGAACAGGTAGAGAGTGCGTGGGGACAGTTCCGTGGTTTCCTCCCTCAGAGGGGACGGGTCCCTGGTTATTACTTGGCTGAAACCACTCGTGCTAAAAATTATGTCAGGCACCAGTTGAAGCTTGGGCCCTTGGTCTGAGGACTGTGGCTGCCTTTTATGCACATGCCCGTAGTGGAGCGCTGTCTGGGGGGCTGGGGGCTCTGTGAGTGTGCGACAATGAGGTGGCAAGCCCCCAAAAGTTCTAACGCCCCCCCCCACTTCTCCCACTGTTTGGCTTGCCAAGTTGTGGATTTTGTCATGGGAAGCTGCTCCTACGGGGCACAGGGGAGACCAGGGACAGCATCACGGCCTGGTCCCCTCCAGGCGCCCCACCTGCACCCACCCAAGCCCTGAATTTGCCAAGCCCTTGGCCTTGTCTTTTCGTTCTTTCTCCTGCCTGATCCTCCTTCTGCCCCAGGAGCCCATCCCGCCAGTCCTAGCTTCTGCTTCTACAGGTGTCCCAGGCCAAGCCCTCCTCACTGCCTCCTTGACCACCTGTGGGGCCACCCCATCGGAGCCAGTCCCCTGCACGGGCTTCCCAGAGCCCCCGCGACAAATCACCACAAATTGGGTGGCTTCACACAACAGAAATTTGTTCTGTCGCATCAGTTTTCTGGGGCCCGAGTCAGGGTGTTGGCAGGGCCACGCCCCCAGGGAGGCTGGGTGGGGAGGGTTGTGCCTTTTCCAACTTCTAGAGCCCCTGGCATTCTCTCCGGTGAATCCCAGGGATGAGGCTCTGGGTTGATTTTCAGGAGTCCGAGCCCTGTGGCCACAGAAGATAGGGAGTTCTTTGGAGCCAATTTGGATCCATACGCAGCTCGAGATGGGAGTTTGAAACCCTGAGCTCATCCTTTCTTTCCTTCCTATGTCTGGGGCAGTTAAGAGCAGCCAGCCTCATTATATAGATGGTCCCCGATTTATTGATGGCTCATCTTAGGATTTTTTGACCTAACAATGTTATGAAAACAATACACATTCAGTAGGAACCGTACTTGGAATTTTGAGTGGAGATCTCTTCCCGAGCTGGCGACGTGCGGTACATCCTCTCTCGGGATGCTGGGTGGCAGGTGCCGGGCAGGTGCATGGTCCCAAGGGTCCACAGCCGATGCCCTGACAACCCTGCCGTTCCCACAGCCGCTCCGTTTCTCACCTTTGGTACAGACTCCAATCACGGAGATGGGCGGCACTTTATTATAAAACAGGCCTGTGTTCTAGGACTCTGCACAGTGTAGGCTCACGAAGTGTTCTGAGCACATTGAAGGCAGACCAGGCTAAGCTCTGATGTTCGCGAGGCTGGGTGTGTTAAATGCATTTTCCACTTAACAGTATTTTAAACTTATGACGAGTTCATCTGGACGCAGCCCCATTGTAAATCGAGGAAGGTCTGTACTGGTTAGTTTGACACAAACGTCCTATGGTGCCCTGCCTCTTGTAAGGGTTCCATCAGGGGTACCCGGCGGTGCTGCCTCGCCCATATCAGCACTGGAAACAGCCACTCGTGTCTCTCGGGCCTATGTAATGTCTGAATTGAGAGCCAATTCAGAACATCTCCTTTGGGGTTCTCGTCTCCCATAGTCTTCTTCAATATGGCAGCCAGGCCAAAGTTTCCACAACATGAGTCAGATTAGGCCACTCTGGTACCCACACGTCTGTCTCATTGAGAAGGACATGCAAAGTCCCAGGTTGGAAGATCCCATCTGACCTCCCTGGCTCCTCCATCACCCCCTGCTCTCCTGGTGTCCACAGCCCTCCTGCTCTCCAGCTGGCCCCCCAACACCCCGAGAACGTGGGCTCTGGGAGGATGGGGGCTCGCCTGCTTTGTTCTCTGCCTGTTCTCTACAGCCCAACGGGGCCAGCTGCTATCCTATGAGGGAAATAGTGTTACTTTCCCAAATTCACTGGGTTTTTGTAAGTAGCCCTCAAATTATTACTGTTTGTCCCCCTCCCAGAACATTTTGAAAACAACCAGCAGAGCAGCGTTAAATACTGTCTGCGGGAGGACACAGACCACTTCGGATCGGTGTGACAGTGCAGACAGGTATGTCCGCGAGCCCCAGCGGAGCCCTGCTCCTCTGCACACGCACATGGGCGTGCAAGGACCTGCCCGGGCTGGGCTGAGCTCGGGAGGGCTGTCCAGGGTGTGGGAGGTTGCAGAGCGCATAGATCGCGGTGGAAGGAAGAACAGGTGACTGGTCTTCTTGTGGGTGCGACACGAGTAAACTTGAAAACAGCAGCATCAGAGGGACCCTGAGCACCGGACGCTAAGTGGAATGAGCCAGTCACAGAAGGACGGCTGTTGCAGGATTCCACATGCATGAGGTCCCTAGAGCCAAGTTCCTAGAGACGGAGGACGGGTGGTGGGTGCTGGGTTGGGGGGTGTTGGGGAGTGAGGACCCTGTGTATTCAGTGGGTGCAGGGTTTAGGGTCCACAGGATGTTTAGGGTGAAAAATCCTCGAGGTCTGTTTCACAACAACATGGAGGTACCGAGCACTGATGAAGTGTATGTTTTAAAATGAGAAGGATGGTCGATTTTGTTTTTTTGTTTTTGTTTTTCTTTTCGCCACTATAAGAAAGTAGCATTGGGCAATCAGAAATTGGAAGTTAAGCATGCTTCTAAAAATACGTGGCCTGTTGTTGGTTTCTACCTCATGCTAGTCCTGAAATCTGTGGTTTTACTCACCCTGATGAAAATTAAACACTGACGCATACAGAAAACAAACGGGATCTTTCCTAAAGGAAACACAGGGTGCCCGGATGCAGACGTTTCTTTGTCCTTCCTGGTGATTAGTGCATTTTCACCTTGTTCACTGATGCGAGCCACCGCATGTGGCCCACCCGCCCGTTCCTCGGTTCTCCCCATGGACCTCAGTGCATCTGCTGTCCATTTATTTGCATGACTCCTCCTTCCGCTTCCCCACAAAACTCCAGCATCGTTGAAGCCCCCACCCTACAAGGCAGAATTTGGATTACAGAGACTGATAAGATCCTGTCCTCCACGGGGGGACCCTAAATCCAGTGCAAGAGGGAAGCATAATCCAAACAGCAAATAGGGCAATGTGGGCCCCACTAAGGGGACGCACGGGGGCTGTCAGCTGTGTCCACGGAGTCGGGAAGGCCTGGGACTGGGGACTGGGCTTGAAGAATGAGCCGGAAGTCCATTAGGTGGAGCCAGGGAAGGAGTCATCCCAGCACACAGGGGAATGGCAGGCACGGGAAGGAACGTGGCCCGTTTGGAGAAAGCAGGTTGATCATAGGGGCGGGTACTAGCCACCCCTGCTGGCAGCACTGCTGGGATGAACCACTCTATTCCGGTAGGAGCTTACCCCCGAAGACAAAGGCTCCTTTCTGTGTCCTCTGTGCCCAGACAAGGCCCCGCACCCATGGCCTCTTTTTTCTGGGATCCGGCTGAAGGAGACCCCCAGAGGCAGATCAAGTAGCACCCCCTGATGCCTCTTGAAGCCTCCCTCAGGAGTGGCCGGCGTCCCTGGGGTAGAAATAAAAGGCCCCGGCAGGGCAGGGACCCGAGGCAGCGTAGCCCACCCCACCCCTACCAGAGTGGGGAGGCCAGGAAGGGCGGGCAGGGGAGGAGGTGTGGGCGTGCAAGATGTTTCTGCTTTGCACTTGTGGGCCTGGAGGCTTCTGCAGGGAGGTGACAGGTCAGGTTTATGTTTGATTCTTACTGGTCATGCATAGAGTGGATGCACGTGGCCTTCTGTGTCCCCGCAACGCCCTGCCAAGCCCTGGCCGCTACCCTAACACTGCAGAGAGCAGATTGGGGTGCAGATGGAGGCCTACCCTCGCAGAGTACACACACGGCAGGGGACCCAGACCCAGTCTGACCAGTGACTGTGGGGACATGGCAGGTCAGCCACTGTGGGAAAACCCAGAAAAGCAAAACCAACGAGGACCCCCGCTCCCCACACCTGTCCACAGCCCGGCTCCGCCAGTCCCTCATCTTTGCTGGCTGTAGTCCTGGGGAGAGTGGGACCTGCCAGGTGGTCTGTGAGCCACGTCCCTGAGCACGTGGCCCAGGACTGTGGTGTCTGCAGTCCTCTGTGCCCACCGTAGCCTTCCTACCCGGGGAGGGACCATCCATGCATCTGCCTCGCAGGTGTGGTGGCTGCTGCCCATCTGGCTGGCTGTCCCCTTGCTGGCCCAGGTCACCAGGTGGACTGATGTATCCTCTGGGGCCCCCACCAAAAACTCACTCTACCTCCAGCGCTAGGGGAAACCAGGGAGGAACTTCGGGGTTGATTGTTGCAAAGCGATTTTGGAACTTGGCCGGTGTGTAAGTAAGCGTGTTCTGCTGGAGAGAAACCCCGGTTGGAATTTGTGCTCCCGTGCATCACCACGGAAAGTTTAATTACTGAGTCTGCCGCAGCTCGTGAAGGGGATCAGGGCCTGTGAGTAAGCAGAGGGAACAAAGAGCAGGTCGTGCCCTGCGCTGGAGCTCGTCTGCCCACGGCCCACACTGCTCAACAGGATGCGGGCACCCTTGGTCCTTGGCTGCACCAAGCAGGGGTGCAGGGCAGCCTAGTCTCAGCCAGCGTGCATGGGGGGAGGGGGCCTTCCCCCCGGAAGACTCTGGAAACTGGTCTGAGCAGAGCAGCAGTCTGGGGAGGTGCTCCCTGTCTGTCCTCTGGAGGCTGTGCGAGCTCAGCCGAGGCCTGTGGGGTTTGAAGGAACATCAGTGTATTCGTAACAGCTAAAGGAATTTGTGAAGGAGTGGGTAGGAAGCAAGCAGCCGAGACAAGAGGACTAGGAACTGTGTCGCAGGAGGACGGCGGCCTTGACCGGCTGGAGAGCTCCTGGATAGAGAGAACGGGTGACCCCGTGTGGACAGGAAGGGCCTTGGGCAGAACCCAGGAGGGTGCGGCCCCAGCAGCCGGCAGGGCGCAAGGGGGCTCACGGGACCTGTGGCATTTGTGCTGTGATCTGAAGTCTGCACCCCTTGCCCCATGAGCATGGCTGGAAGCCGGCTGCCCAGAGCTCAGATACTTCCTGCCCAGGGTTAGGACAGCCTGGGCCAGAGATGCTCAGCTGCACCGGCCCGAGGACAAGGACCCAGCCCTGTAGCAGAGGAGGGGGACAACGTCCGTGTCTGAGTGCCCTGGGCCTGACCGGCCTTGGCACATCCCTCCTGTGGGGCCCATGGGTCAAGGTAAACGGGGCCCCGTGACATGGGACATGAAGGGGACCCTCTAAGAGGTCCTCGTCCTTGCCGGCTGTGGTCATGCCCCTTGCCCCATTCCCGGAACTTGGAGGGCAGCAGACTTGGTGAGCGTCCGCCCTGCACAGGAGCAGCCACCAGGCATCAGACAGTAGCCCCGAGGCACAGGTGAATCCCTCAGAGGTGTGGCTCTGCCTCGGGAGACAGCTCCTGGTGACCCGAGCCCAGACAGCAGAGCACATTCGGATGGTGACCCGCCCTTCGGGTGAGCCATCTGAAGCAGGGTCCCAGCTGGGGACAGATGTTAGTAAAGGGCTTTAAACGTGCTCCTCCTCAGTGACACCCCCTCCCCAGAAATGCTGCCACACCCTTTGGGGGTTCAGCTTCTATCTGCAGGCACCCAGGTGTCACCTGGACCCCCGATGAGCAGGTGTGGGTCTCAGAGAGGGCTCCCGTGGTCACAGGGGCCACATGAGTGAGCGAAGCACAGCCAGCCTTCCTGTTTCTGCCTTTTTCCTTCGTATCCAGAAATTCCTGGGGACCTTCTGTGACAATTGCGAGCTTCTGGGGCAGCAGTGGCCTGGGCCCCTGTCGCCGACGGATGTGTGCGGCTAGGATAGCGAGCAGTGACTTCTGTGGTCTTCTCCAGGTGGGTGTGTCTGCCCAATGCCACAGAACTTCTCCGGAAAGCTGCTGGTGGCTCAGGCGGCCCTCGTGCTTGGGGGCGAGCCGTATTTCCCGCCGCTAGTCCTTTGGACGCTGTTCAGCCGGTTTGAAAGCGTAACCTGAATCAGATCCTCACTGAAGGAAAATGTGTACTGCATTTTGATGTCTGCAAGAGAATCACCACTCTGCCATGCACTTTGATTGTAGCTGACCCCATAAAGGAGCTCATTCATGGTCACTTAGGCGGGAGTAGCCCGAACTTGGGATAATAATGGCTCCCCAGCCTCCCAATGGTGGCTGCCGGCGTGCTCTTGGCCGCTGTGCTGGCAGCTGTGAACCGCCTCCTGCATCCCATCTGCAATGCACGGGGCCACCCTGTGCTAACCCACTGGAGGAGGGGCCCCGCAGCCTCATGGGGACCCTTTATTCTCCAGCTTCCTGACGGTGCAGAGCCCAGTGCTGACGCCAGCCTAGGCCCTGTCATGACCCCTTATTCATTCACCTCTTAAATTCCAGTGCACCTGTCCCTCAGTGGGCTCCTGCATCGTGAACGTACAGATGCCCTCCTGCCCCTCGGGATGGCAGCGCTCTGCAGAGGACGTGGCCCCCAAGTGGTTTCCAGGGACCGAGGTCACGTCGGCCACTGTCACGATGGGAGCCCCCATCAAGGCAGCTGCATCTGCTCAGACCCGCACTCCGGCCGCACCTTCTCCCACCTTACCCAGAAGGTAGGGTGAAGGTGGCGGGGAGGCTGGTGTCCGCCCTAGACCTTGCTTGATTCTGGAGCCATGTGCCGTGAGCTGGCGACTTCACTGTCTCCCTGTTCACCTAGTGGTGGTTGTATTTGTGGCCAGTGCTTTCAGCCCCAGCACCCTGGACCACAGAGCTGGCCACTGTTTTCCCATGAGAGTCCATGTTACTGGGTGAACTTTGTATTTCCCATCGGTCACATGCCCATCCAGACTGGAGCTGTGAATGATTGTGTATTCCTGGTGGACACGCAGGGCACTCAATAGCACAAAGGGCTGCTGGTAGAAAGGCTGGTGCCCATCCCATGTTGGGCATTTTCACAGAAACATCAGAGGTAGTGACTTTCGGGAGGCACACCTTGTACGGCCCTTACTAGCAATGAGGGAGAGGGTTTGCGTCGCGGCTGGGATTAATGCAGCCAGAGCGGGGGCTCTCAGACTATAGCTGCCCTCAGCATTCCCCACGGACTTGCGGGCCCACCCCGGCCTTCTGACTTCGTGTACCTTGCATTTCTCACCTGTGCCTGGTGACGCTGGCGCCACTGGCCCCGGGACCCCACTTTGGGAACCAGGGAAAATAAGCCCTGCCATCAGGTTCCACAAAGCTTGCTCTCCTCCAGTCTCTGTCCCTCCTGGTTGGACTGTTGTGTTCTCCAAAGCTGTCCCTCCCTTCTCCCCACAGCTCCCTCAGCCACAGTGGCTCAGCATCCTGGTCTCGTCCCAAGCAGCTCTGTCCCCTCGCTCAGTGTCACCCTGGAGCCATCTCCGTGCAAGTTCCCGCTGACGCGGTGGATCCCACCATCTGTGACTTCCCAGGCACCGACGCTCAGGCACCTCCGAGTCTGGGGTTCCGGGTCCAGGTGGCTTCCCAAGCACCTCTGTGTCTGGCGATGGATTTCGGGGACAGCTCTGGGGTTCAAGTGACGATCCGCAATGTGTCCGGAGGAATGGCGGTCACCGCCTACCACCAGTTCGGGAAAGGTAGGGTGTTCAGTGTCAGGATCTGAACCCGGGCAGGGAGTGCAGGTACAGCGAGACCCCACTCCCCCGCCCCCCGGGTGCCTGCTGTGTTCTGATAAGGAAGGCTCAGGAGCCCCCACTGTGCCTGCTCCCATACACGGTTCCTCATTCAATCCCGTCATCGGCCCTGGGGGTGGCTACTGTCCTCCATTTGGAGGAGCACGGGAAGGCCAGAAGGGGCAGGAATCTGTCCTGAGGGCACACACCTGGTAAGCCACGTGACCACCTCCAGGGGGAGAGCTCTGTGCTGTGGTGTCAATCACTGACACTCCTTTAGGTACACACACGACACACAACATCGCACACTTAATCTTTTGCACTAAAATGTCAAACACTTTGCGTTTAGGCAAAGTCACAAAAACCATCTTTCTCCAGACATCTTGGCGCTGGAACCAGTCTGCGTGGAGAAGGACCAAGTCCCCAGAGCTGTTGTTGGGGGGTGGGGGCGGGTGGAGAGTTCCAACTTTGTCCTGCTCACTGGCCCCATGTCACTGTTTGCTGTTTATTTTTTAAAATTATTTTTTGACTATGGTACATTCTCGAAGTTCAAACCCTGGCCTTATAGGGAGGCGTGTAGTCACGGGTACCTCCCCTCAGGCAACGCTGCTGTTTATCTCAGATGTCTCATGTGTGTGCATACAGTACCATCTTTCCCTCTGGAACACAGACGTGTGCACCACGCGGAACACTGCCGCTCACGCGCTCGTCTGCATCCAGAGCGCCTCCCACGCCCACGCAGCGGGAGCTGCCCTGCCCTGCCCTGCGGGTGCAGAGGGGTCCAGTAGTGCAATGCCCCAAATCTACCTCACCATTCTTTTTATGGCTAGACCTTGAGATTTTTTCCTAATCTTTCACTATTGCACACAACGTTGCGGCGACTAATCGCATATATGTACCATTTCATAGAAAAGAGGAATTACCTCCTCGATGCTGGGTGCAGTTGTAATTTGCTCGGTGTTGCTAAATTGCTCCCAGTAAGGGTTGGCCGGTTTATAGTGCCCGGAGCAGTGCAGATGTCAGTGTGAAAGGTCAAAACGTATCTTTCTGCAGTTTTAGTTTGCCTGTTATTAGGTTCAATCATGCGAAAGTGCCAACGTTTGCCATATTTTACCAAGAAGAGCACTTTCGTGGTTCAACCTGATATGGTGTTGGTATGAGCGCTTACGGTAATTGCGAAAATTAGTCCTTTGGTATGATACAAGCTGCAATGAATGGCTTTCTTGGTTTGTCATTTGTGTTTGGGCTTTGCTTATAGCTTTTTTTCCTTTCGTGCAGCAATTTTAATTTTTATTAAGTATACTTTCTCTTTTCTTGTATGGTTTCTGGGTTTTATGTCGTAGAGAGAAATCCCTTCCTTATTCCAAGTTTGCAAAACAATTCTCTCGTGGTATCTTGCAGTGTTTATATAATCCTGTTCCGCAGAGTTGAATATTTAGTACATTGGACTGTGCCTTCTGGTGACAACTCTGAAGGGGCAGATTGCATTTTAGTTTTCTCTGAATGGCCTCCCCTGGGCACTGCTGGCTCTGCCCCCAGGGATCCGGAGAGCGCCAGCCTCCGGCGGCCACCCCCAGCCCACCCTCCTCACTCCTGTTTGTGGGTTGTGTTCTACAGTCCATGCAGGTGGGCTCCCTTTTGTTATTTGTCTTTTCTTTTCCTTTTTTAAGATTTTATTTATTTATTTGAGAGAGAGAGTGAGAGAGAGCACGGGAAGGAGGGGCAGAGGGAGAAGCAGACTCCCTGCCGAGCAGGGAGCCCCATGTGGGACTTGATCCCAGGACCCTGAGATCATGACCTGAGCCGAAGGCAGACGCCCAGCCGACTGAGCCACCCAGGCGCCCCATTACTCGTCTTTTCTAAAATTATTCTGGTTATTTTCACTTGTCCATTTTTCCATGTGGACTTTAGACTCCCACAGGCTCCCATAAAAACATCTTATGGGCGTTTTTATTCGAATAATGTGAAATTCATGAATTGATTTCCGCAGACTATTCAAGAGTCTCAAGAGTGTCGAGTCTCCTCTCTCGTGAAAATACCTTTCTCTGTCCAAGTCTTCCTTGTGTCTCTAGAAGCATTTAAAACTGTCTTCGTAGGGAAAGCGCACGTCTCTCGCAAGAGATTTTTTTTTCGTGCTGGGGTATATGCATCTTTTTTTTCATTTTCTCTTCAGATGGGTTGTCATTGGGATGTAGGAGGGTTGCTGGCACTCACTGTTAGTTTTGTACCCCCTATTGCTCTGAATTTCACATTGTGTAGTCACCACGAAGCTAGCACACAGTGTAATAAAACAAACACGCCCTTACTGTAGGATCCAGCAATCACGGGGGTTTGGGGCAGACGGTGCTGGGCTATTTGCTGAGACAGGGTGCTGCCAAGGGGGAGGACACCCCAAATCCTGCCTCAGACCAGTCTCCCTTCCTCCTCCTCACACGCTCTCACACTCACACGTACACACTCTCACACATGCACACACGCACACGCCATGCATTCCTGGCAGGGGTGTGATCACGAGGACCGGACGGAGGGTGAGCGCAGGTGCTCAGGACAGGAAGGTGTCAGGAGCCAACACGGCCGCCCTGTTGAGGGACACGGGGCTGTGACGCCCCTACATCATGCCAGTGATCACCGTTTCACTTCTGACACCGACCACATTTTAAGCCGCGGAGACAACCTCAGCATTTTTTTTAAACAAAATGGGAGAAAATACCTGCTCTTCATGATGGGCTAGAACTATGAATTAATAATGAAGCCAGAACACTTGAAAGGCCATATGACAGGTGGCAATTTCAAAACTGAAATAATAATACGGTAAGCATCCAACTCAAAATGGAAACCTGGAACAAATCATTGTATAAAAGCAGGAAGAAGGCAGTAAAGATAAAAGCAGAAATTAATAAACTTAGGGGAGGAATGTAGTCAATGAAATTCAAAGACTGGTTCCGTTTTTTTTTTTAAGATTTATTTATTTATTTGAGAGAGAAA
Organism: Ailuropoda melanoleuca; assembly: GCF_002007445.2. NCBI lineage: Eukaryota > Metazoa > Chordata > Mammalia > Carnivora > Ursidae > Ailuropoda > Ailuropoda melanoleuca. The sequence goes on along the minus strand of NC_048218.1, from coordinate 111,237,400 downwards.
GAGCAAGCATGAGTGGGGAGAGGGAGAAGCAGATTCCCTGCTGAGCAGGGAGCCTGACGTGGGGCTTGATCCCAGGACCCCGGGATCATGACCTGAGCTGAAGGCAGACGCTTCACCGACTGAGCCACCCAGGTGCCCCAGAGCATCTGACTCTTGATTTTGGCTCAGGTCGTAGTCTCAGGGCCCTGGGATCGAGCCCCACATTGGGCTCCACACTCAGCACGGAGTCTGATTCAGATTCTCCCTCTCCCTCTGCCTTCCCCCTGCTCATGTGTTCCCTCTCTCTCTGTGTGTCTAAAGTAAATAAATAAATAAAATCTTTAAAAAATTAAATATTTAAAAATTAAAAAAATTAAAAAGTCCTCGATAGGAACCCTCTTACACTGTTGGTGGGAATGCAAGCTGGTGCAGCCACTCAGGAGAACAGTATGGAGGGTCCCGCAAAAAGTTAAAAATGGAATTATCCTGTGACCCAGCAATTGCACTACTAGGTATTTATCCAAAGGATACAAAAATACTGATTCAAAGGGACACATGCACCCTGATTTTATAGTAGCATATCAACAATGGCCGAATTATGGAAAAAGCCCAAATGTTCATCAGCTGATGCATGGATAAAGAAGAGGCAGTATCTATACACAATGGAATATTACTCAGCCAGCAAAATGAATGAGATCTTGCCATTTGCAATGATGTGGGTGGAGCTAGAAAGTATAATGTGGAGTAAAATAAGTCAGTCAGAGAAAGACAGATACCATATGATTTCACTCATATGTGGAATTTAAGAAACAAAACAAACAAGCAAAGGGGGGAAAAAGAGAGAGAGAGATAAACCAAGAAACAGACTCTGAACTCCAGAGAACACACTGATGGTCACCAGAGGGCAGGTGGGGGGGGATGGGGAAGCAGGGGATGGGGATGAAGGCGTGCACCTGTCGTGGTGAGCACAGGGTGATGTGGGGAAGTGTTCAATCACTATATTGTAGTGTAGTATGTAGGGGTGATGTAGGGGCGTCACAGCCCCGTGTCCCTCAACAGGGCGGCCGTGTTGGCTCCTGACACCTTCCTGTCCTGAGCACCTGCGCTCACCCTCCATCCGGTCCTCGTGATCACACCCCTGCCAGGAATGCATGGCGTGTGCGTGTGTGCATGTGTGAGAGTGTGTACGTGTGAGTGTGAGAGCGTGTGAGGAAGAGGAAGGGAGCCTGGTCTGAGGCAGGATTTGGGGTGTCCTCCCCCTTGGCAGGACCCTGTCTCAGCAAATAGCCCAGCACCTGTCTGCCCCAAACCCCCATGATTGCTGGATCCTACAGTAAGGGCGTGTTTGTTTTATTTAAAGAAACCACCCAACTGCAAAGCAGTTGCACCATTTTTTTTAAGTTTATGTATTTATTTATTTAAGTCATCTCTGTGCCCAACATGGGGCTCCGACTCATGACCCCGAGATCCAGAGTTGCACGTTCCTCTGACTGAGCCGGCTAGGGGCCCTACAGCTGGGCCATTCTGCATCCCCACCAGCGGTGAGCTAGAGCTCTTGGGGCCCCACACACTGGCCAGCAGTGGGTGTCGTCGGGGCTGATCCTGGCCGTCCTCGAGGGCTGTGGTTCCCATGTGCACGGCCTTGACGCAGGACACGGAGCATCTCGTCATGTGCTGCTCCCTGTCTCACTGTCTCCTTGGGTGACACGTCTCTGTCGAGAGCCCCTCTGTGCAGTTTCTAATCAGGCCGTCTGTTTGCTTGTTTGTTGAGTGTCGAGAGTCCTTCGTACGTTTCGGATAGCAGGCTTTATCAGATGCATGTTTTGGAATAGCCGTCCTAGGAAGACTCATGCAATAAAATTCCCACTTCTTACATATTCAAAGTTGTTATATTTGAATGACAGCTTGCTGGCTCTTCCGTCCGTTGTCACACGTTCTTTTCTCGGGGAACAGAGGTGTTTCTCTCCTCTGGTCTGGCCCGAGTGGGGTTCTGGATGTCATTCATATCTGATGTCAGGATAAAGTACAGATTCTTTGCCACAGACAGAGGATTCAGAAATGCAGGGGCCTGGATCTTAGTCCTCCATGCCTGGGGGGCCGTCTGCATGACCCTCCACACTTCCCATGCTGTGGGGGCTCTATGGTCAGCTTCCTTTTTCCTCCTTAGAGATGACTTGATGTCTTTGGCTCAAAGTCATTATTTATATTTGAGGTCCCATAGCTTTGTGGGAACATGTCTCAGCGCTGGCGGTTCTGGGTCAAGTCTCTCTGGTGTGCGGTGTGCCTTTCCAATATGTACGTATGCTTCATGTTCCTTCATTTCAGGAAAGATTTTTTTCTTAAATTATGTCTTTAAATCTAGGGGCACCTGGGTGGCTCAGTCAGTGAAGCATCTGCCTTCGGCTCAGATCGTGATCCCAGGGTTCTGGGATCGAGTCCCCATTGGGCTCCCTGCTCAGTACAGGGTCTGCTTCTCCCTCTCCCTCTGCCCCTCCCTCTCCCTCTACCCCTCCCCTGCTCGTTCTCTCTCTCTCTCTCTCTCTTTCTAAATAAATAAAATCTTTAACAAAAGTAAATCTATTTCTGTGCTGGCATTTCAGCTCTCCTTATGGAAAACTGGCCATGTATGTGCTAGGTCCCTTTGCTTCTCGAAGTCTTTCTGCTCGCTTTCCCCCCAGATCCTTCTGTGGTGCCCTCTGACTTCTGTTTCCCTCCCGCCAGCCATCTCGTGGCCCGCCCCTCACTGCATAGAAGGGCAGTGGGCACGCGCGTGCACGTGCGTGTGTGTTTGTGATTGTCACAACTGCTGCATCTTTTGTCTCGTGGCAGGGCGGCCAGTGTCTATTTGCATCCTTGTGAATCCGTTCTACTGCGTCATTCTCGGGGCCCGGGGCAATATGAGAACGCAGCACCCTTGGTTAACACAAATTATTAGGAATTTCGTGACTGTGGAGCATTAAAGCACACGCCGGGCCCTGTTGCGTGTCACTTGCCCCGCACGGGTGCCCTGCCCATGAGGCGGCCCCTCCTGCAAGAGGAGGCCACCTGTGCTGGGCCCGTTCCCGGAGTACTCACTCATCGTCGCCCTTGCACAGCTATTCAACATTGCTCATGCTCTTCATAGCTCATCACATGGCCTCTTCTCATTCCAGAAGGAGTCTATGCGCTGCAGGCGCTTGTGTACAATGAGTTTTGTGGAACCGAAAAGGAGCTTGGGCCTTACTTTGTGGAGATCGGCCCTGCGACCGTGTCCGTGTTCATGAATTCCAGCAGCACCCACAAGGATGAGCTTCTTGCCTTTGCAGGCGCCCGCACGGGTCAGAAAGGTAAGAGACACCTGCGATGTCTGAACGCCCAGACCCGCCTCTGCTCACGCGGTACCACCCAGGTTGAACCGATGCTCAGCTCAGGCGTGCAGTCATCCTTTACCCCGCCTCGTGCAGGAAGCACTGATTGCCCGGCACTGTGCTCTGAGGGGCACGTGAAGATAAAGTCCTACAAAGTCCTGGTCTCGGCTTTTACCGTCTAGTACAGACATCGAGGTCTGTGCCGGAAACACAGGAGCTCAGATGTGCGCTGCCTCTTGAAGGGTGTGGCCAGGGCCTGGGAGATGGTGGGAGGGTGGGTGTGTCACCGTAGGATAAGGAAGCTCTCGGGTAGGGGTTGGATCCATCATGGGCCTTGGGTAGGGGGGCAGCCGTGAGGCAGCGGGTGTGGGGAGAGCATCTGACAGCCCGGCAGGAAGTCCAAGCAGCAGATCAGGCCGGACAGGCGCTGGGGATAGAAGAGCGCTCATGGGGGCACAGGTGCTCTGCTCATGCTTTGGTCCCATCAGTCCCCGCAGCTACTGGCAAGGGGCTCCCCATCTGCTTGGCATTGTAGAGGAGGCACCCAGTTTGGGGGTCGGCAGGGCAGGAATGGGGAATCCCAGCCAAGTGTCAGCAACACATGGAAAGAAGAGTCATGGGCAAGCGTGGATACCCATTGAAGACAATCCCAGAGCACTTGGCCTGAGTCAATGGAGCGATGGGTTACATTTCCCAGAACTGGGGAAAAGAGGAAGCCAGTGGGACTCGTATCCCGATACACTCACTCACCTGAAGGTCTTTGCGACTTGCTGTCCACCCTGACCGTACGGCTGCCATACGGTTAGCCTCGTGAGAGCCCCTAGCCTGTCCCCCGTCGTTCTGTGTCGGGAGTTAGAATCGGAAGGTCTGGCATGGATGCGTGCGTAACGGGGTGTTCTCGTGCAAATCCGTACGTGCGCTCCCTCCTGCAGGCTGATGCCACACTCCCACCAGAATGAAGCTTCGGGTACTGTTCGTGGGATGATGTCACTCTCAGTCACGGGGTATTTATTTTTCAGAAATCCTAAAGCATGGATGAACGAAACACCCAGTCTGTTATTGTTGTTATAAATGAGGATTTTGTCCCTCTGAAGGGAAGAACTACACAGAACAACAGTACTTGCAAGAAAAAACCCGCCTCCTTTCCTCATATAGACACACGGGTTATTCTGAGTCTTCCCTCACATGCCAGTCCTCCCCTGGGACCCGGCAAGACGTTTGGCACCCGCCCTCCTGGTGCGCACGCACACACGCACGCACACACAAGCACACGTACGTGCGTGTGCACGTGTCCTGTACATGCGGCACTTTGCATGTGTGTCCCAGGGGTTACCAGCCCGAGGCTCACCCCGGGGCCCTGTTGAGAACCTCGTGCAGCGAAACAGTCCTTAGCGTGCCCGTCAGGGAGGTCTTCCAAGATAAGGCTGTCCAGCAAGGGATGAACACACTCACTTCGTGCAGCGCAGGTCTCAGGGGTGAGAAAACACTTCACATGCTACTGAGAGACACTCCGAACAAGGCTTATGGTCTGCAGGCCTGTCTGACTTCGGAACTCACGTGTCAGAACCTGAAACTCACTGGAATTCGGAGAGGGAAAGTAGAAGATGGAAAACTCCGATCATCGACCACGTGAGACAAACGAATGGACTTTAAGGCCCTTACATGTGTTTTGTTTTGTTTTGTTATCTGTTCAGGCACCATTGTCTCACATCGATTTCCAGCCGGTCCCTCGTGTGACGTGTCCTTCACTTCTCAGAGTGGAGCAGGGGGCGGCCAGGCTTGGCCCCGCGTGACGGTCAGATATCACATGCAGCGTACGTCTTCACTCTGATTCTAGGCTTGTTCGGGTCCGTTGAGGTCACAGGGGCCCTGGAAAGCGCCAGATGCTGTCATTAGCTCTGCTGAGATTTGCGTCTGCCCTTGAACCAGTTCTGTGTTCACCTGCAGATCATTCTAGTGCTTTCTAGAAACCACATGCGAGGCTTCGACCTGAAGGTGTGGGGCGGGTCACGGTGCAGTGTCTGGCTCCGTCCCGTGTTCTTTCAAGGAGAACTCACAGGGATGGTCGTGAATTGGCCCTGATACTTTATGAGCTATGACTTCGGCGGCCTTTGATCTGGGGCCAGAATTGCCCACTGCAGCCCTACATGTGGGCTGGGGACCCTCCCTCCCGGCCATACCGTGTGGGAGGTGAGGATGCTGGCGCCCCCGCATGGCCCCCATCCTCTGGACCCAAGCTTCGGTCTCTCCCCGACTCTCACAGCCGTCTCTGTCTACACAAACGGAACCGTGTTTGCCACTGACGCCCACATCACTTTTCTGGCTGTTACCGAGGAGACGACCCCCCTGGAGTTTGTGTGGTCATTCGGAGACGGTCTCCCTGTGAGGACAACTTCTAGGAGCATTAAGAAAAGACTCAGCGTCCCCCAGTGGTGAGTAAATGGGTGTCATGACGGGCGGCTGCTGGAAGCTTGGCCTTAGCTCGTCGGCAGGTTCCCCCGCTGCTGCTAGAGTGATTCCAGGAGCACTTCTGTGAACGGGAGGGAGGCACATGGAAGGTTAAAGGACGAGGCAGTCCCTCTCGCCTGGTTGGGCATGGGCCTTTGGAACCGGTGGTCCTGGGTTCACATCCTGCCTCCTCCACCTGTCGATCCCCATCCAAACAAGGGTCACAGTGCTGATGGTGCCGCTCTGCAGGTGACTGACATAATGACGGGGAGGGGGGGGCGGTCCCAGCATCCCCGCCACCTCTCCCAGTAAGCAGGGAACCGCGGGGGCTGGGGAGTCCCTGTGGACGAAAATGTCGCCTCCCTCGCCCCTGCCTTTCTTGGGGCTGCTCTCTGCCCCTGACCCAATCTGTCCCCCACCTGCCCTGCCCGCCCCCTCGGCGGCCCCACCGCAGGTACAGCGTGACAGTGCGGGCCGCCAGCAGGCTGGGCAGCGTGGCCTCGGAGCCCCGCCGCATCAGGGCGCAGAGAAGGATCGTTGCCAGCCGGCTCGCATCCCCCTCCTCGGCTCTGCTGAACTCCAGCGTGGCCTTTGAGTGCAGACTCAACTTCGGCACCGACGTCACTTTCCTGTGGGACTTCGGGGACGGCACCGTGGGCCTGGGGGACAGCTCCGCCAGTCACACCTACAGCAGGTGAGAGGCTCAGGTGCAGGCACGGCTCTGCACGTGGTGGCTGGAACGGCCTTTGCGAGGTGTGAGCCCCCGGTTCTCCACAGCCGACCCAGCAGTGCATGCAGTTGGCAGATACTGAAGAGAGACAGATAAACCTGCTGCTCTCCAGGAGCTCACGGTCTGGGGACAGCAGGGTGGGAAGCGGACACTTTGAGCACCAGGATGCGTGGACAGGGCCGTGGGACGCAGGGTGGGGGGCAGACAGAGGTAGAAGGTGCTTGGAAGGACTGCCAAGGGCTCACTGTCCCCCTGAAGAGTTTGGGCTGTGTCCTTTCAACTGGCATTTAGTGAGCGCCCACTGTTTACCTGGAACGAAGCATTATGGAGACCCAAACGCTGCTGGGCCTGCCTGGGGGAGGTAGGCGTGCCCACTGGAAGCCACCAGGGCAGACGGCAGGATCGCCGCCATCAAGGTTAGGAGACTGACGAAGGGCAGGCCAGCCAGGTCTGAGCCTGAGCCTCCTGGCCGTTGCTTCCCGGCTGGGGGGACACCCTAGCACTGGGCACCCGGTTGCCAAGTCTGTGCAGACCTCTGGATGGAGCTGGTGTGGCACCGTTCGTGCTGTTGTAATGACACGGTCATGTGTGCAGAAGGGCCCAGAACCAAGGCCCGTGTGGCCGGCAGCAGCAGGGAAAGACGGCAGATCTCCCTCGGCGCAGGACTTCCCTGAGAGCCCCTGTGGCCTCGCCATGTGCGAGGACACACCCGAACGGCCTGTCACTAGCTCTCCCTATGTGCCCTCTGCACTGGGGCTGGGTGTTCACAGGAGGAAGGAGTTGGGCCAGGGCACCTGGGTAGGCTCCTGCAGGTGGACCCTGGGGCCCTGGACCTGGGAATGTGGTCTGTGGCTCCGGGATGGACACGCACCGCTCCGCACCCCTACCTCGTCTCGGGAGTGTCCCAGGGCCCCCCAACCACCTGGGCCCTGAGGGGGACCTCCATCCTGTGCTGTGGTCAGCCTGACCTGCCTTCCTTATGGATGCACCATGACGGCAGGTGGCGCTCTGGTCCCGCAGCTGATGGAGCAAAGCAGGAAGGTCATGCCCAGACTTTCTCATTGAGGGTTTGGGGGGCCTGTCACAGGGAGGATCACCCCATGGTACACAGAGGGGCCAGGCCATGGCTGCCAGGAGGTGTCCCCACGGGAATGATTGTTTCTCCATCAGCAGGTGACATTGGTCTGGGAGCTGGGCACCCGGCTCACCCTGCACTAGGCAGGCAGCCAACGTATTAACCAGGAAGCAGATGGCCCCATGGACACCTGCCCCATGACCCGCGTGTCCTCTCTTCTCACTGATGGGCTGTCTGGCCCTCGAGTCCTATAATGACGTGGGTGGAGGGTGTTAGGAAGGAGGAGCGACAGGCAGACGCCTGGCGGGCGGGGTGTCTTCATTCCTGCGCACCGTGGCCTTGCAGGGAAGGACAGTTCACCGTCCAGGTCCTTGCCTTCAACGAAGTCAGCGCTGCCTCCCTGAGAAAGCAGCTGTTCGTCGTGCGTGAGCCCTGCCAGCCGCCCCCTGTGAAGAACATGGGGCTGGGAAAGGTGCAGGTAGGGCCGGCCTCGGGGTCATCTCAGTGCTGAAACGGCGGGGCTTCGGGGAACAGAGTCCTGCTGCACTGGACACCAAAGGGCGCCTCTCAGGGCTCTGAGGGCCCTGGTGCTGAGGTGGAGGGAGGGCCTCATTCTGGCTCGAGGCACCTAGTTGACCTCGGTCACTCTGGTGTTCTTTTTGGCCTGCTTTAAGGGGCTGTTTAGATATTGCTTGTGGAGGCTGGCCTGGGGGGCTCAGTCGGTTGAGTGTCTGCCTTCGGCTCGGGTCATGATCAGGGTCCTGGGATCGAGCCCCGCGTCGGGCTCTCTGCTCAGCCTGGAGTCTGCTTCTCTTTCTCCCTACTCCTGCTCATTTATGCTGTCTCTCGAATAAATATATAAAATCTTCAAAAAAAATAAAAAAAGGAAGAAAGCAGTTGCTTGTGGAGGCTGGCCTGGGGGCTCAGTCGGTGAAGCGTCTGCCTTCGGCTCAGGTCATGATCTCAGGGTCCTGGGATGGAGTCCCGCATCGGGCTCCCTGATCAGCAGGGAGTCTGCTTCTCCCTCTCCCTCTGCCTCTCTCTCCGCCCCTCACCCTGCTCGTGCTGTGTCTCTCCCTCTCTCTCTCAAATAAATAAAACAAAAAAAGAAATTGCTTGTGCAAAGCACTACAGGCGCTTTCAGGAGAAAGGAGTATTTGGATTCATGTGATGTCAATGCCCAAAGACAGGATCGGTCCCTTCCTGAGCAGCTACTGTGGGTTAGGAAAAGGAGGTTCCTTTGAGGCCTCTGGGTGAGAGCAGATTTCCCTTTTCAGGGCAGAAGTGTCCAGTGACACATGGGAATCAAAGTCGTGACTCAGCTGCATTTCCAGAATGTGTCATGTGTCTTTCTGCTGGGCCTCTGACCAGGTTCTGGGGTCAGGCACCTCCCGCCCCAGATGAGGTCACGGGGTCCGGGGATGGTGGACAGCACACGGAAGAGTCCCCAGCGCAAGGCCTGGGTGGTTCCTGGCCACATGGTTCCTGCGGGACGATGATGGCCCCTTTCCGCCAAGACCCAGGCCCCTGCTAGGCCAGCACACACCTATGCGTCTGCAGGGCCAGTGGGCTCTCGGGGTTGGGGAGACGGACAGGAAGTCAAGGGAGACCCCAGCATGGAAACTGGGAGCGGCCTGACCCAGGGGAGAGGGGTCTGCATTTAAATCCCAACTCTGCTCTTAGGTCGAGGCACCGGACGGGGCTTGTCCCTGGTTAAAAAGCATGAGCCAGCGGAGTCGCTCATGGCATGGGGTCCAAAGTATTACTGGCTGTGTGACCCGGGGTGCTGTTCTAAAAAGAAGGACTCAAGGGTTTTTCATTTTTGAAACAAAGGAAACAACACCGATGAGTCCATTTTTTCTTTATAATTTTTTTCTCATACGCATATTCTAAAAGTATAAAGGCAAAGGGAGAATCATCTAAAATGCAGCAAGAGAATGCCACTGTGTCCCTGGACACACGTAAGGAAGGCCAAAGGTCAACTTCCAGTTTAAAGGTATACCAGTAGTTCTTAAGATCCCATTTCCCAACTCCTTCTAGAAGTTTACCCTTTTCCCATTTTTGTGGGAGATTTTCATTAAACCATCCTGCAGGGGAGCTTTTGTGCCCCACTGTCTTCGGCAAGTGGGAGGCCGGCCAGCGGGGCTGAATCTTCATCCCTCGTCCTTTAGCCTCCTCCACCCTCAGCCCTCAGCCCTCCTCCACCCTCCACCCTTGTCCCTTGTCCCTCAGGCCTTCTCAATCCTCCACCCTCATCCCTCAGCCCTCCTCCATCCTCGACCCTCCACCCTCATCCATTGTCCCTCAGCCCTCCCCCACCCTCCATCCTGTTCCTGGGGAATCCTGTCAGGCTGGGTGGTGGGCCGGGCGGGCATGGTCTAGGGGCTGTGCTGAGGGGCACAGGGGACTGGGAGAGGCAGACTGGCTGGAGGGGTGGGGTTGTGACTGGTAGGCACTAACATGCCCCCTGTACCATTGTCTTTTGGCTTATTAATGTTAGCAAGTATGCCTTTATGTATTTATGGACTACATTTTAAAGTTCTTATTATGAAAATTTCAAATATAAATCGAAGGAGAAAGAGGAGTGTGATGAACCATCGTCCACGTTGAGCGATCCCTAAAATTTCACCGTACTGGTTTCCTCTGTTCCTTTCTTTGCTAAAACATTCTACAGGCCTTCCCAGACCGCAGCACATTTAACTCCAGGTACTCCAGTGTGTAGCTGTAGAAACTAAGGGTGGTTTCTTACCTACAGAGTGCAGGTAACAATTAGCAATGATCTCTTCATATAATCTAAACCTAATATAGTCCCATTGCCCTGTCCTAGAATTTCTTAATGCAATTGTTTGTTTGCTAGGGATGCACGGAAGTTTTCTGTTTCAAAAAAGAGAGAACAGAGAAAAAGAGAAAAAAAAAGCTTTTCCTCATCAGCTACATCTGTAAGTTTTCCTAAAATATAGTTCGTTCAAAAAAGCAAGAAAACAGTGTTTGCATCTTTCCCTTAATTCTCCACTTCTAGAGTGAGAAGTTGGGCCCCAGCCACTTCTGATGGGGACAGCTGAGTTGTGTGTGCATTGTGAGAGGATGGGGGGCAGGGGAAGCCTCTGTGTGTCTTCATGTGTTTGACGTTTTGTAAGCTGTTGGGTCCGTTGCAGACACGATCTGTAAAGGCTCAGAGCAGCCCGCGTGGGGCCTGTCAGGTTTGCCTTGGGCTGGGTCTGGTACCTTCTGCCACAGCCCGCTGGTCCTGGAACGCTTCTGCCCGGCCCGTGGACAGCTGCCTTCTCACTGGAAGCGGCATCTCTCCGCGGAGCCCTGGGCCTTCGAATGGGTGACTGGGGATGGGAATCCGGCTCCGGGGTGTTCGGTGTTCCCGGGTATCATCGTGTGCGGGCTCCTTAGTGTACGCTGGTAGGAACTAGCTCATGTGACATAAACTAAGCCATGACTCCACCTGCTGTTCCCACCCAGAAACGTTACATATGCAGAATTTACATGCTTTTGAAATAGATTATACTTGAATTCTCTCGTATTAAAATCTCGATGCAACATCATTATTTATTAGCACTTTTCCTAATAAATATGTGAAATGTTTTCAAAGTAATAACACCATTACTTCCACCAGAAATGAAACTTCGTCGTGAGCTCTCAGATTTATCTGTGGTTCTTTGGCCTTTAGAATATATTCTCACAATACTGCACATCAAAAGAACTCGAAATGTATCCCTCTTCTCTATTGCTTCCTTGAAATACGGTTATATTCCTTTGTTTCGGTTCTCAAGTATCAGAGAACTTACTGGTTTCTTTTGGTTTTGTTTTTGCTTTTTGATTTGATTTTTAAATATATACAACATTTATGGGAGTTCATAGTCAAAACCATACGATAAAGTGTCAGTGGAAATTTTGTGATTTGCCCATGTATGTCTTTGCCCATTTTTCCACTGGAGACATTGAAAATGTCTTATTGATTTTAAACAATAGTAACTGTCATGTATTTTGCAAATGCTTTTCTTTCTTCTCTGTTGGTTGCCTTTTAAAATGATTTTTTAAAAAATTTATTTATTTGAGAGAGAGAGAGAGAGAGAGAGAGGGAAAGAACACGGGAAGGGGAGGGGCAGAGGGAGAGAGAGAGAAATCTCAAGCAGACTCCCCGCTGAGCATGGAGCCTGATGTGGGGCTCAATCTCATGGCCCTGAGATCATGACCTGAGTCAAAATCAAGAGTCGGTCACTTAACCCACAGAGCCACCCAGATGCTTCTCTGTGGCCTTACACATAACGGACATTTGGAGACCGCTTTCTCTCTAACCCACAGGTGTGGAGGTCTCAGCCTGTGACCCTGGCTGTGACGTTCGAGTCTGCGATCCTCTGTGACATCTCCCAAGGCCTCTCCTACACCTGGACCTTCTGGAACTCCCAGGGCTGGCCGGTGGCCCTGCCCCCCACTGTCAGCACACACAGGCAGATGGTCACTGTCCCCAGCTACTTCCTGGAGCCCGGGAACTACACCGCTCTTGCCAGGGTGGGTGTTCGGCTGACAAACGTCCCGCCGGCCTCAGCAGGAGCTCAGCCCCCATTGCTCCAACCTGCTCTATCCAAGAAAACAAGGGTTGTCACAACATGTGTGCCTGGGCTCTCCATAAATGCTTACTTAGTTCCTCTGAGAGAGCAGATTGCATGTCCAAACACAGGCAAAGTCATTGTGAAAATCTCCTTCTTCTTTTAGCAAAGGCCTCCTGAGTTCTGCTTTGACTGTGTCGCTGAGGTAGTCCCGGATGTCAGGGGACATCAATATGTGTGTCATCCCAGAGCTTCCCGCCTGGAACGGGAGGGGACGTTAGTGAGACAGCTGAGGCCATGAGGACACCCTGGTGACTGGGCTGCTGCTGGCACTTGGTGTACTTTGCCTAGAAAAATTGTGAAAATATGTCGTCCTTTCTAGAAGAGTCCATTTCTTGGGGCAGAGTCTGTTCCCAGGCAGAGACTGGCCCTGCATTTTCCTGCTGTCTGAAAGTTCCCTGGGGAGCTCATCACCTCCTGGGGGAGGGTTGGCTGTGAGCCCTGCCTCTGATGCTTGCAGTGTTCCAGGTCAGGAGAGGATTATAGAATGGTGGAGGCCATGGACGGTCCCATGGAAGCACGTGGGGTTTGAGGAGGTGGGCATTGGGACACGAGGCTGAACACATGAGTGGGGGTTTCTTCTGAAGACCAGGGGAGGCAGAAATGGAGGGATTGGGCTTCACTGCTCAGCGGGCCACATTGGAAATGCTGGAGGGAAGTCAGGTGGATGTGGTAGTGGGGAGAAGGGATTGTGATGGGGTCTCTGAGCAGGAGGACACCTGCAGCAAGGGAAGAGGGAGGTCAGCTAGAGTGTCCTGGGGAGAGGGGGGGATGCTGAGGTCTCTGACTGGGGAGGACAGGAGCAGTAAGGGAGGAACCCAGGCAGGCAGCCCTTGCGTTTTGAGGATGGGACAGGGGAAGGAGCCAGAAAAGGAGGCAAGGTTTGGTCTGTCTATATTAAGTATCATAAGGAGGTGTGTCACCAGTTTTACTTAAATTTTAAAATAGTGGAAATTTACTTAAATTTAAAATAGTGGAAAAGTTTTATTAGTTGTAGTCTTTTAAAAAAAATCACTTGTTCCTGTAATAGTCTGTATTGTTTCTTGGTTTAACACAGCTTAAAATCAGTGTCCACTGTCACATCAGCAGGGGGGAGTAGGTATCCCGTTTCTGTGACCGATCATGGGCTCTCCTTGTCACTGAGGAATCTGGGAAGTGACTCTTAGAAGGGTAGATTTCAGCTGGACTGACGGGGCCCAGAGCAGACCCTGTGAGGTCATGGTGTGGACTGGGGTGGTGGAGTGTTTCCGAGGCAGGCCGGCTGGCCAGCGTCCCCGAGAGGCCACCTGTCTGGTCTGGCCCGAAACTTGGCAGACCACAAACACTGTTGCTGGTTTGGTTAGAAATGGTCATTCTCGCGGGGCCTGGTTCATACTGTGTAAGGTCACAAGTGAGTGCCACATGACCTGGCAAAAAGAGAAAGGGACAGGACAGCATGCTCATGGGGTTCCCCCTCCATCCCCCAGCTCTGAGCAAGTGCGTGCAGTTGGATAAGGTGAGAGAAGATGGGCATTAACATGCTCAGTAAGACCAAGAGCCAGTAGCCCGGTGTGTCCAGTGCTGAGAGAGTCCCTTTGCCCAGGCTCTGGGGAGTGGGTTCACAGCACCCTTCCCACGTGGGAAGGCTGGGGTCCAAGCCGCCATGCTCAGTGGCTCCATTGCTTGGCACACTTACTCCTGACCATGTCACTACCCACAAGTGGGCCCCGGACTTGTCTTCCTCCAGGTGGTGGAGACCTGACTTGATGAAGTGCTTTTGCTGATGTCTGAGCTTGTCATCACGGTGCCTCCAGGGGTCATACCCTCAGATGTCCAGACATCCTGCTGTCACTGCCATCTTGATGGGTAGCTCCCCGCCGCACTTCCCCATCTTTGGATGTTCCTGAGGGGTCCTCGGGCGGGAGGAGCTGGGCAAGCAGAGACGGGAAGTGTAGGTGGGAGTGTGATCACAGTCGGTAGATGGCCGTCAGGTCCCCTCTCGGGATAGCCACCAGCAGGGAAGCACGGGTGCCTTTCTGAAGGAGATCACAAAGGATTGGGGTCCAGACCAACGAAAAGAGCAAGTGTTACACTCTGGTGTTTTTTCAAATTGTGTCAATCATCTCAAAGAGCCCCTTTGAATGGCCTATTTATAAAATGTTCCAGTATTCCTGAGTTTCAAAATAGTTGTCTTAAAGTTCATTTACATTTCTTCAAGACCTTCAATCACATGGGGGCTAGAAATGTAATGTTTTAAAAAGATTATATTTATTTATTTATTTGAGTGCGAGCGAGAGCAGGGGGAGGGGCAGAGGGAGAATCTGGAGACTCCCAATTGAGTGCAGAGGCCAACACGGGGCTCGATCTCACAACACTGAGATCATGACCTGAGCCCACATCAAGAGTCAAAGGCTCAACTGACTAGGGCCACCCAGGTGCCCCCAGAAATGTAGTTTAAAGAAAGCCATTTACTGCCATCCGAGACCCTGGACAAGCTTCCTATTGGCGGAGAAGCCTTGGCGGCTGGCCTGTGTGCGGATGACAGGGACCTGTGTCCTCAAAGGTGTACCTGGGGAGTCCCACCTCTGTGTGCCCCCCAGACGTGAGCACATGTCCCTACCCTTCTCCACTCCAGCCACCTTGGTTCCACTGGGCACACAGTAGGCTGTTTCTCTGACACAGGTGACTGGTCAGAGTTCAAAATAACAGAGCCTCTCGGTGCAATGCTGGCAGCTGCTGTTGGAGCCGGTGGCACGTTTACACTCATCCTTCCAATGTTATCTTATTTTTAAATTTATTTTTTTTAAGTCATCTCTACACCCAAGGTGGGGCTCGAACTCACGATGTTGAGATCAAGAGTCACGTGTTCCACCGACGGAGCCAGCCAGGCTCCCCAGTTTCCTTGCAGCATTAGAGGGATGGCATCTGGCCCCAGCGAGCCTCCCACCCAGTCCCCTGGGTGACGCCCCCTTGTCGCCACGTTCCAGGTTCAAGTGGAAGGCAGCATCGTGCACAGCAACTACAGCCTGGCGGTGGAGGTGCGAGCCAGGGCCCCCATCAGCGTCATCTCCGAGGGCACGCACCTGTTCATCTCCAGAGCCCCTGCGTTCACCGTCGTCCTCACGGGCTCCCAGTCCTACGACCCAGACTGCCCGGGGGCCGCCCTCAGGTGAGCGCTCGGGAGCCGGACCCATGCCTCACTCAGGATCATAACAGGAGGGAGTTTGGGGCGGGGGTGTCACTCAAACGTGAGTAGCTTTGGAAGTTGGTATTTATCATGTATTTTGAAAAATGGAGTTTAAGTACTGCCTCAGTCCGTGCGGACTGCTGTAACAAACCCCACGGCCTGCGTAGCTTATGAACAGCGGACGTTGCTTTCTGCACCTGGAGGCTGGGAGGCCAGATAGAGGGCTGGCTGCTTCGGAGTCTGCGGAGGACCTGCTTCCTGGTTTCTAGCTGGTTCTTGCCACGGTGTCCGCACTGAGTGGAAGGGGTGAGGGGGTTCTTGGGGGCTCTGCTATAGGAGCCCCGTCTGTCCCTGTGGTAGAGCCTTGTGACCGAATCCCCTCCCAAGACCCCTCTCCTCACACCGTCATGCTGGCCGTTTGGTTTCCACATTTGAGAGGGACACATTCAGTCCTTGGCAAACACGTTACTCTGTGGTTAAAATTCTTGCTTTGGTGTACGGGGGACTTGATCTCCGAGTGTCCTACATCCCTTGCTGTTGGAGGTCGCTGGCTCAGGCCTTGGTCCCGGTGGCCTCACCTAGTTTCCTGATGTGGACATGGTCCATGTGATCGTCACCTCGAGCAAGGGTCCTCCACGGACACTGGCCGGTGCCCATGGCCCGGGAACACACGTCCTCCATGGACACCGTCCCTGCGCCGGTAACCTCTAGCATGCACCCTGCGTCCAGACCGTTCTTGGCCGCCAGGCGGGGTGTCCCACCATCTCCTGGTCTGGTCCCCCTGCAGCCTTCCCAACTTTGCTGACAGAAGGATCCTTCCCGTCGTTCAGGCCAAAACCTTGAACGGTCCTCTTTTTTCTCCCACTTCCCAGTCAGTCTGTTGGGGAACACATTGGCCCCTTCTGGGCTGAGCGGTGTCTTGGGCTTCCTTCCATGAGGTCTCCTCCCCGGTCCCCGTGCTCCCTCAGACCGCTGTCAGGCCATTCTTCACAGAGCAGGTGGATAGAGTCCCTTAAAGGCCTGACTGTCACCACCCTGCCTCCTTCTGTCTGCGCTCAGACATCACATGCCCAGGAGGCTTTCGATGACCCCACGGTGAGGACAGTCCCATGCTGACTCTGCGGTGTCTTTTTCCATAGCCCCTTTTCCCTGTAACATAGCATATTCGCTCACATACTGTAGTCATCATCAGTGGTCTGTCCTCGCTGGAATGCTCGCTCCAGGCATTGGCATATCCCTGTGCCTGGCACATAGTAGGTACTCAGCAGGTATTCCTGAATAGTTAGAGGAGCCACTTTGCTCTCTTCACCCCGTGAGCACGGACATTTGCTGCTTCCCAAACATGGCCTTTGGTGGAGGCAAGAGGTGGCCCAATGGACTTGCCGGTCACAGCGTGTGTTCTGGACGACGCACAAGGCTGGCTGCGTACTTCCCGTGCCCCAGCTGCAGGAGACAGAGTGGGGTCTTGTTCGCGCTGCACCTCCCCCGAGAGGCCCACACAGCACCCATGAGCAAGAGTTCAGTGTGTGTCTGCTGAAACGGGCTGAGTCTGCTCCCTGGGAGCGGGGACTGTTCCCGCCCCGCCCTGGAGGACCGTTGCTCTCCCAAGGGCCTGAGCTGGACTGGCGCCGACCAACCTCCTAGAGGCTCTGGAAACAGGGCGGTTTAGAACCAGTGCCTGGATTCAGGTCGCTGACAGTCCAAATAGGGAAATGAACTCAGAGGACTGAGCAGCAGTGCAGACTTTGGGGGTGCCATGGGGGGGTCCCTGCCCTACCCAGCCCACACCTCCTTCCTCCCCGCACTTCCCAGTGGGGCTGCTCATTTTGGTGTGTCCCCCAGGAGTAGACCCCGCTCCCGGCGGGGATTGGGACTGGCTTCCTGACTGTTGAGCGTGGTGCTGACTGTCACAGGGCGCAGGACTGTGCGAGGGGAGGCCCCTGGTGCTCATCTCCTGGCCCGCCCACCTGCGCTCTAGGATGGCCAGCTCCCGAGTACTCGGCCTTCCCACGGTCAGAGGCAGCATGGTCCTTGGGGGCTGCAGAGATGCCAGTGGAGGTGGGAGGTGGCACGCACAGGGTTGGGAAGCACAAGTGACCAGAGCAGGGCCCCGAGCCAGTAAGCTGGGTGGGGCAGGACCTGGCCCCCCACCTTGGCGGCCCTGCTCCCGCGTTGTAACCTCCCACCCCACCTCCAGCAGAGAGTAAGGGAAACGTGTCTCCCAGCCCACCTGCTCCCCTGGGGCCCCAGGAAAGCCCCATTAGTGACCTGGGGATGGTCACCTGACTGCCAGGGCAGGTGCACTCAGCCCTGCAGTGGCTTCTCCCGCAGCTATCACTGGAAATGCACTGCAGCCAGCAGCCCCGGGCACTCCTGCTTCGCCACCTCCTCTCCACGCAGCCTGGATGCCGGGGCTCCCTCCCTTGCCTTCCCTGCGGACTCTCTCAGCGACAGCTATGACCAGTTTCTTGTGACGCTGACGGTGTCCAGTGCTGGCCGGAACTCTTCAGAGGCACAGGTGTTCCTGTCCCCTCGCCCCGACTCGGCACTCAGGTACTGCCTGCCCCTCGCTCCCTGTGGGACGGGTCTGAGGGCTGTGCCCTTCTGTGCTCTGCCCAGCACGTGCGGGAGCCACCTGGGGGGCCTGTTGTATGTATAGGAGCTGGGGCCTGCTGAGGAGAAAGGGGGCTGACCAGCGAGGCCCAGGGGGCCCCGCTCTCCACTGGCCCTGGGGCAGAGCGCTCCAGGCAAATGCAGACACGTGGGGGCTCCAAAGTGGAGGCCCCCCTCCGTCATGGCAGCTGCCCTAAGACAAGGGTCTGCTCTGGGGCTGGGGACTGAGGCCGGATGGAGGCAAGGCATCTCGGGGTCTCTGCGCAGTGCCTTCCAGGCATCACAGGGCTGGGCCAGCTGTGATGTGGGGACAGTGCAGGGGGCACCTGAGTGAGGGCCTCTCTGAGCCCCAGACACCGGATGCAGGCTGGTATGTGCCTCAGCTGCTCCGCATGCCCCCAGGGGAGCTAGGTCATTAAAGGGGACAAGCAGGACGCCTGGAAGGACTCAAGCAAGCAGGGCTGCTCCGGTACGTGGACCCTGCAAGGGGTCTGGGAAGTTACCGTCGCCTTGTGTAAAAACAGCTTGTGGTTAAAAGCGTGGTGAACAGGGTGGGTTCTGGAAGGCTTCCTGGAGGAGGAAGCAAATTAGCTGTGCCTGGCCAGGACCAACACAAAGGAGAGGACGTGAGCTGTGGCACCGATGTCAGACTGATGACTCTGGTGGAGACCCCCCTCAGGTGCTCAGGTTTGAGGCCCTGAAAAATAAGTCTCAGCAAACAAGATTGGATGGCTCTCCACGGTCCAGATAGACCGAGGTCGCCTGCACTTTTTTAAGGGTGCTGATCTGCCTCAGTCCGTATAGCATGTGACTTCTGATCTCGGGGTCGTGAGGTCAAGCCCCACATTGGGTGTGAAACTTACTGTAAAGAAAAGTTAAAAAAAGAAAGTGAAGGAACACCAGTACAGAGCTACAAACCTTGGGCCATCATTTAGATAATTATATTCAATAAATACTTAGATATAATTTTCAGAATAAACTTTTATTCTTAAATACAATGTACTATGTAATTCTGCTACTCACAAGATAAAGAATTTATTTAAAAATTCTCTTTCACCACGTTCTAAAGGCAGTTGGACGTCACTCAGTCCTGTCAGGCATGATCTGGACCCCTGTGGACCACGTCCCTGGGAGGTCCGGGGCCAGATGGGCCTCTCCTGGCCTGAGTCCATCTCGTCCCTCCCCAGCAGGTGCACACCCACACCCCATGTGGTGAGAGACATGACCGCTTACACGCAGATGCACACACACACGCACACACACAGAGGGATGGGCCAGCCTGAGGCCCCTTGAGGAACCTGCGTGGCCCCATGTGCTGGACTCCCCCCACTCCTGGTCTCCTACACTGGGATCTGCGTGTGGAGGCCACAGTCTGAGATGTGTGCAGGCGTGGCTCCTTCATGTGGGAGATGCTGGCACCGCACACGCACTTTGGGATGGTCTTTCCCACCTCGACCTGTTAAGGGCTGCCGAGTCCTGCAGGAAAACATCCCACTGAATCAGGCCTAGGGTGGCTATCCCAGAGCACCCCATAACGTGCTAAGGACTGTGTGTGCCAATCAGCAAAGGAGGCTGGGGAAGGGGTGGAGGGGCCATGGGACTGAGGGACCTGGTGGGGTTCCACGTGTGGAGTAGAGGGGGCAAAGAGGGTGGCAAGGCCGTGGGGCATGAAGACCGTACCCGCCATTAGGGGTGTTCAGGTGAGGCTCGGGTTGGTGGGAAGGAGCCCCGAGGTGAGGAGAGCACTTGGGGGCCTTCCTTCTGGGGAGAGTGCAGCCGGGGCCAGGCTCAGGGAGCACGAGGCCAGGGCACCGTCTGGGCTCTGTCCTGAGCTCTGTGTGACCTGAAGGACTCGCACACCCTCTCTGAGCTCGGTGTGCGTGCCTCCCGGACCTGGCGCAGGGTTGTGCTCGGGGGAGCACCCCGTAGGGGCTCAGTCCTATTGGCCTGACATCGACACGTGCTTAACGCGAATGCATGAAGCGGCAGAACCGTCTGGTGCTCCCCCTACAATCTCCAACCGGGTTTGCACGGCACAGATTCGTCCACATCTCCTGGGTCAGCTTTAAGGACGTGTTTGTTAACTGGAACGAGGAACTTTCTTTTCAAGCCGAGTGTGACGACTGTGGTGAAGGGCCCCATCTGTCTTACTCCTGGGACCTCTTCCTGGTCAACGCGACAGAGAGGACCCGAATGGAAGGTACGGTCATAGCCGCCTTCATTTTGTTAACTGGAAGGGAGTGGGGTTCTCGCCGGTGGCACCTGTGATAAGAGAGATTGTTGCAAATGGCAGACAGAGGAGCCTTTGTTTCCGAGCTGGGTACGGCTGGTTCCTGGGACAGAAGGTTATACGAGCCCACACTTAAACTTATTCTTTATACATTCCATGGGGCCTCACAAAGCTTCCATACACGGGCTCTGAGTACAGCTGACTTCACAGCGAGGGGGACAGGAACACATCGGGGCCATTGTGCCCTTCTTTGCAGGGGAGCCATTCCCACAGTGGGTTTTCCAGAAGCAAAGCCAGGGGGGAACACATGGGAGGAACCGGCACAAACACCTGGTGGTTAAACTTGCAGCCAAGCCAGTGTCTGTCCAAAGTTCATGCATCTCCCATTATTGTCACAGAATCTTGCTCTGTGTCGGCAGCGAGGACGAGCTCACCCTAGCGAAATGTCCTTGTGTTACATCCATAGAAAATTTCTCTTTGTTGTTCATCCTTGCTCGGAAATTAGACCAATTAGACCAGCATTCTTGCGAGTTGTCACATGAGATGTGGACAGGTGAGCGAGGATCAGAAGCTCTGTGTGCCCAGAGTGTGTCTAGAGTAGGTGTGAATAACCTGGTCAGGCATGCAGGTGCAGGGGGAGCCTGAAGTGAGCAGATCCTGGGGGAGCTACAGCGCCAGTCCCGCTTCCCTGGGGGTGGTCCCCCTGCCTCTGGGTGAAAACTGCGCTCACTGGCATTTTCTTGGACGTGTCTTTCTCAGATGTGGGTCACGTTTGTTAAAACGGCATGCTGATGTAATCCGTACACCTTTTTGTTTATTTACTTATTTCTTTTTAAAAGATTTTATTTATTTGAGAGAGAGGGAACACAAGCAGGGGGAGAAGCAGAGGGAGAGGGAGAAGCAGGCTCCCTGTTAAGCACAGAGCCTGATGTGGGGCTCGATCCCAGGACCCCGAGATTGTGACCTGAGATGAAACCAAGAGTCGGATGCTCAACTAACTGAGTCATCCAGGCGCCCCATAGACCTTTTTAAACCACAGAGTTTTTCTGGTCTGAACGTCTCACCCTGTTCCGTGTTTTTCAAGTTCCCTTTTGTAGAACAGCAGGGCTGCTGGGCGCTGCCGGACTGGGGGCCGTTTCGAAGCTGCCAGAGTCCAGTCCACCGTCCACGGAGCCGAGCTGGCTGGAGCCCCATGCAATGGGCACGCCGTCTTCACGGGAGCCATCACCACAGACCCAGGGCCAGCCAGTCCTCTCGGCTGCACGGAAACCCTCCTCAGGGCCCAAGGTCGGCAGGCACTGGGTTCCTGCTATGGTGGAGCCCGGCCCCCCTGGGAGTTCGTCCCTGCAGAGCCCATCCCCCTCCCCCTCTGGTAAGTGCCACTGTCCCATCACATCCACTTGTGGGATGCTCGTAGAGTCTCAGGTCCTTCCTCCCTAACTGGAAACCCTGTCCAGGCTATGATAGCTGTCTGTGCACATGGCTTCCCTCGTCCCTGTCTCCCTCCCAGCAACCAGTCCTTTCACTTTATCCCTGGTTTTCAAGCTGCCCAGAATTTCATGCCTCCAAAGTTGAGAGAGGAGCTCGTTGTCAGGGAGCAAAGTTGTGGCCCAGAATCTGCCTGTTCCTCATGGTCCCTCCCCAGTGACGCCATCGAGACCGTGCTTTCCCTGGGCTGCAGTCTGGCAGGTGCCACCGCACGCTGGGGCCCCCGGGGCCTCAGGTCAGCTGACGGAGGGGCCTCTGGACTCCTCAGCCCCAGGACAGGACGGCTGCAGGGACAGGACAGTGAAGTTTGCAACAGGACGCGCTTGTGTCCACTTCTTCCTCCTGAGAGGAAGGAGCGTGAGGTTCTCTGCAGGGACAGTGGGAGCTTGGAGAGTGCGGGGCCCTGGCCTCAGCCCTGTGCTCAGCGGCTGGCTCATCCCGGGGAAGCCGCACACCCAGCCACCCGCTTCTTCCACTGCCGTGGCGATGCAGTGACATGCGCAGAGCCAGGTGTGGACTCTAGAATCAGACGCCGCAACCGTGTGCACAGTCAGGGGAGCCATGTGGACTTCAGGGGAGTCTGTGGCTTTAAATGACATGTCATGGTTTATTCCTCTTACATAGATTTTGAAGCCTATTACAGTGATATTCAAGAAGCTGTGCCGCCCAGAGGGAGACAGCCCGCCGACTGTGAGTCTGTGATTGGCACCTCTTTCTGGGGCTCCCCACCCCTGTGTCCCCACGCCAGTGTAATCTCTGAAGCCTCCAAAATCAGGATTCCCCCCTGCCCGCTCTCCCGCATCGCGAGCTCCGAGAGCTCCCAGAGACGCAGGGCATGGCCTGACCCGAATCTTCTAGCTCACCCACTGCTGCCCTCCATGTCCCCTGCTTCAGAACCCCAGGTAGCCCCAGCCCCACAGGCAGGCACTGCCGCTCTCCCCATGCCTTGGTCTGTGGGTGATGGGTGCTGAAAACACCCCACTTAGCGCCCTTCCCGGGTTGTCACCATGGAGCGCTGTGTCCTGTCCGGTCGGCATCTGTTTCCTTCCTCGGTCCCCTTCTTCCTGTCTTGGGTCCCCTCCAATCCTGTGACAGCCCAGTGTACTAGTCAGTGCTTGAAGCAGGTGCACACGGTGTTCCTGGCTCTTTCCCCGGCTGTCCAGCTCTAGCTCTCCAAGGACACGTCCAGGGCAAGTGTGGACCCCCGTCGCAGACAATCACGGTGCCTGGCACCCTGGCACGCAGCAAGTGGTTCTTGAATGGACAGATGCATGGTTGCTGGACGATGTATCTGTGAGCAGAAGGGCTAGAAGGTTCATGGACGATGTATCCATGGACAGAGGGGCTCGACAGTCAGTGGACAGAAGAGCTGGACCGTTGTGGAGGATTTGTCCATGGGATCTGCTCTGTGTTTTCTCTGGTATCCCCCTCTCCTGCCTCCGTGGTTTCTTTAGGCCTCTCCGTGCTCCCTCCTGAGTACCACACACGTGTGTAAGGGGTTGGCTCCATGCTCACAGCAGGTGCCTAATAAATAACACTGAATGAAGAGAAAACACTATATTCATAAAACTGCCCTTCCTGACGGTGACTCACGCAGAATGGGGGGGTCACGTTCTCCCTGCATCTTCTGTCCATGACTCCGAGTCTGGAGTCTCTTTGCCCTCTGTGGTTGTCCTACCACACCACGTGCTGGGTCACACAGGAGACTTCCTCTGTCTCTGCCTCCATACTCCACCCCCAGACAGACAGCCCCAGGTGCTTTCAGGACACACCCAGACCTCCTCGCCTCCAGGCCTGTTCTGGGCTGCTTTCTGGCACTTTCTCCTGCCTGGTTTCCTTCTTTCCCACCCCTTCCAGCAGCGTCTTCGACCACTCTCCAGTGTTCACTCCAGAGCTTGTTCTGGCCTCTGGCTGTTCCTCGCCCGGGGCACTGCCCAGGCCACAGATCCATGGGCCCACCACTCTAAGTCAGCCCCTTCCCTGTGCCCCCCGTCCCCTCCCCATGCCTGGCCACATCTGTCTTTGCTTACGGTCACCCGGTGCTGTAGTCCAGAGGCGGCCAGTGTTGTCTGGTTTGCTGGGCTGACTTGCTCCGCTGGGCCCCTGGCAGCCGGGCCCCTGATGCTCTGGTGAGCGGCTCTGCCCTGGGCCAGCTCCCGGGCTCAGCGAGCAGGGTATTTGCTGAGCAGTTGAAGACAGACAGGAGGGAACAGGCCATCACACCACCCACCACGCGGGTGAAAAAGGACAACTCTGCAGCATGGGTACTTTGATATGATGCGTCCAGCAACACTGGCGTGGTTCTGGATTAATATTTCAGAAGGTCAGTGTGACTTTCTCCCTTGACCATGTGTTGTTGGCTTGCCTTGTCTTCCTAGGGGCCAACGCCAGCCTCCCGGAAGCAGGCTCAAGTTTGAGTGCCGCTGGGGGCCACAGGGACGGGGACAACCTGCTGGACCCCTCGGCCCCCCTGGCTGCTGCCAAGCCCACCCTCACAGTGGACTGGCCCAAGTCACCGGTCGGCCGCACTCGCTTCCACGGCTATACCTCCTCTGGTAGGAGCCTTCTCTTCGGATCTGGGGGTTTTCAGCCGGTTCACAAGGGTTTGGGACCAGCCCGTCCATCTCTTCTGCAACATTTCCTTTCAATAGGGAAGTCCTTGGGGTCATCGTGCCTTTCCTGCTTGGGCATGTCCCTCCGTGGACCGCAGGCCGAGGCTCCTCATCAAAGGCAGAATGGGCCTCTGTAGCCCACCAGGAGCCGTGTCTGCAGACAGGGGAGGAGCCTGCTAAACGGTGCCCATGCAGGACCCCAAGGCCGGTATCTGGATGCCTATGTACGCAACGGCCACGCCCTCCTCCCTGTGGACGGTCACCCCACAATGTGGGCACAGGGGCACTGCTCCTGTGGGGCAGCTGCCCTAGTGCATTCAGTGGGCTGGCCCACCACCTCTCGTGGGGACACGTGGGACTCCATTCCCCACCCCCATGGAGGCTCTGGGCCTCCCCTGCCGTCAGATGGCTGCCTCCACCCCCTTTCCCCCCATATTTCGGGAAATGACAGTTTCCTGCATTTCGGGGTCAGCCTCTGCCCGCTAAGGAGGGTACCCCATCACCAGGGTGCAACAGTCACACCCAGATTTAAGAAATGGTTCACAGTCGGTGTCCTCCGAGGTGAAAAACTCCCTTTGAAATGCCTTAACCATGCCTCGCGGACAAAGTCAATGTGTCAGCGAGCCAGCTTGTACGCTGAACAACACGAAGGGCACAGTGTGAGCTCCCACCCAAGCCCTCTCATGGCTGGCAGCTGAGTGTGACCCGGCCCCGCCCCCCCCAGGCCCCTGCTCAGGGCCGCTGCCCTCGGGCAGGGGAGGCGGGAGGGGAGGCCCCAGCTCTGTGTAGACATCTGGGGGCATTTGCAGGTAGGAACAAGCACGCTCCACGGAGTTGGGGGGGGGAGCCAGTGTGGAAGGGGTCTGTCTGCCCCCCGCCCTGCAGAGCCCACTGATGGCCCTCTCCCTGTGGCCGCTTCTTCTCAGGTATCACAGGACACATGGTAACGATAAAGCCGTTCTCACTGAGCCCTGGGGACACGTACGTCCTGCAAGCCTCCGTGGGTATGTTATGCACTCAGCAGGACCTGGTGCACGGGAGGATGAGAGTTTTCATCATATTCAGGTTTTTTCTGGAAATTGCAGCCACTTCTGACCTCCGGGGCTCTTGTTCCAGAGCGTCCTGACCCTCCCTCCGTCCCCACGGTCCCACACTACTCATTCTTAACTCCTGTGTTTCTGATCCTTATGGGATCACGTGGGTGGTCAGGTCACGGTAAAGGCTGAGATGTTTGCCCTTTAAAAAACCCAAAAGGACGTGTGTGTTTCTTTGATTTCTCCCAGACAGCTGTGTACGTTGATCCTTTCCCTGAATTGGTTGATCATTTCTATGCATGTGTGAAACCCAGAGAGATGGAGGTGTTTGTGGGGTCCGTGTTGGTCAGCTGCACAGTGACCAGGCGCCCTGGTTTGCCTCCCTTCTGGCCTTTCCATGATGCAATCACATCTTCTTTTTGGGGGCAGTTTTGGACCTTCTGCCCCATTTCTGGCGGTTTTTAGTTCCATATGACAAGGGCAGAGAATCCGACAGTTCACGTGTGCAGACGGGTTGGGGTCAAAGTCCACAGGTTTGGGCTACTCGAAACCCCTGGTGTGTTTCCAGGCTTGTCTCCCACATTGGCTTCCTCTCACAAGAAGCAAGAGGCCGATGGCCATGCAAAATCCCTCAGTAGGGTCTGTGGGGTCCCCGAGCTTTGTTCTCATTCCCCCTGTCTCTGCTGAGAGCTTTGCAGACGTCGTCCTGCCCCTCCCACGGTGCGTTCGGAAACGGGCCCCGGGCACGAGAGAGACAACATTGCTTTTGCTTTCACAAACACTGTAAAGCAAACCTTTGGCCCTCCCTCCCATTGCTGCTGACATTTGTACAAATTACTAGACTGGGGGCCGTTTTCTTAGGCTATTCACACTCCTTCCGGGTGGGGGAGACTCTGAGCCTCTGTGCTGGAGGCCCAGAGTGTCCCCGCATGTCCCCGCTCACCTTGCCATGCCCCTGCCCCCAGCAGCAGCACTCTCCCCCGGGCTCTTGCACACACTGGGCTGGGCCATGGACTTGACCCTTCTCTTTGACTTGACCTTGTGGTGGGCTGCAGGGCTGTGTCCCCACCTCCTGCGCCCACCAGAATCCTGCAGAGGGCGGGTCCCACAGATGACCGGCTACATACCCTGGCAACCGCCCGGGGTGCACTGTGAAGATGCAGTCGTACAGTTGGGTTTCTCCAGTGTGGGTTTTAATCCTCGTCCTCCTGTCTGTAGCTTCCCCGCACCGGGTACTGGGGAGAGCTCAGCTGTACGTGACGCTCAATCCGGCTCCACAGAACGTGGCCTGTCAGGTGCAACCACATCGCGGCCTCGAGGCTCACACCATCTTCGGCATCTTCTGCATGTCGGGGAGACCGGTATGCTTGGCCACCCCGAGTCTGTCCCAGAGGCTGGGGGCAGAGGCCGCTCTCAGAGAGGGTGGCCAGCTCTTTGGGGAGATGCCGTGGGACGCGAAGCTTCATCCCAGGGGCTGGCGGCAGGAGTGCTGACATTACTCCCCACTCTCTCAGGAACACACCACCCCATTCCTGTCCCGATCCTGCTCCTTCTCTCAGAAACCCACCATTTGCGTCCCTGAAGGGTCCGATCCTGGCCTCCCTCAGGCCACAAATGCTCTGCTCTTTTTTTTATCATTAAGTTTTATTTTTTTTAAAAGATTTTATTTATTCATTTGAGAGAGAGAGAGAAAGAGAGAGCACAAGCAGGGGGAGAGGCAGAAGCAGGCTTCCCACTGAGCAGGGACCCCCCCCCCCAATGGGGGACTCGATCCCAGGACCCTGAGATCATGACCTGAGCCGAAGGCAGATACTTAACCATCTAAGCCACCCAGGCGCCCCATTATTAGGTTTCAATTTTAATTCCAGTGTAGTTCACATAGAGCACAGTATTAGTCTCAGGTGTACGATACAGAAATTCAGCACTTCCCCACATCACCCTGTGCTCATCATGACAGGTTCACACCTTCATCCCCATCACCTGTTTCCCCATCCCCCATGCACCTCCCCTCTGGTGCCCTTCAGTATGTTCCCTGTAGTGAAGAGTCTGTTTTTTGCTTTCTCTTTCTCTCTTCAAATGTCCTGTTCTGACACCAAGAGCTATAGAGCAATTCACATGAGTGCCCCCCTCTCCCATCCCCCTTCTGTTTTATCCCCTTCTCCCCGAGGAGGTTCAGAGATCTGTGTCTCTGTGACTTTGGGGAGTTCCCAGCTCCGGACAGCGCACAACCCTGAGTGACAGATGCAGGGTTCTCTTGGCTCTGGGTGAGGGGCCCTGGTGGGGGGAGGTCCCGCCACACGTGTGCGCATTCGGGGAGAGGAAGTCAGTACCTACCCCAGCCTGTCTGTACACGGCGCTCTCGGGTGGAGTGAAAGATGCAGGCGTGTGATTCATTGGGGATGTAATTCACAGTTTATTTATCTATACACTGTTTTTTGCTCCATGTGGAACGGATCCTAGGACTTCCGTTACAAATTTAGTTACCGGATAGGAAAGGCCTCCAAACGCACTCTGTACCACGGCAGAGACAGCCAGTACTACTCTGCGCTGCCAGCCGGCGAGCGCTTGGACGGCTATGAAGGTAAGTCAAGCTGTGGGTTTGGGTGGCTGGCTATGCTCACGGTTCTAAACCTTTCCCCCCGGCTTCCAAAAACTAGACAATGTTAAAACTGTGTATCTAGAAAATAGAATTTTTATCTGTTCATTTCGAAAAGTTTCATGCTTTTTAGATTGGGTGGATTACCTACTTTTAATTTTTTTTATTTTTTTGAAAAGATTTTTATTTATTTGAGAGAGAGCGCACATGAGCAGGGGGGAGGGGCAGAGGGAGAGGGAGAAGCAGATTCCCCGCTGAGCAGAGAGCCCTACACGACGCGGGGGCTGATCCAAGGACCTGAGATCATGACCTGAGCCCAAGGCAGATGCTTCACCGGCTGAGATCTTAAATTACAACTGAAACATTATGTAAATGCCCAAATGCCCAGGCACACCCTGTATTTATGAATTAGATGTTGAGACCCAGCTGTCCCTTATTTACTAATGAAGTTTGTGGTATCTGGTGAATCCTGCATTGGTTGTCAACAGAGCCAAATCAAGGGGCTTCCGCCATGAAGGAAAGGCTGGGGTAAAGGGAGGCAGAGTTAGGGTGTGTCGTTCTCAGAACAAAATCGGCTCTACCATGCTGACAACCTCCCGGCCCCGGGGGCCTGCCCGCCCTGAGCCCATTAGAGACACAGCTGTTCAGGAAAATGGCCCCATCTGTAGAACCCCTCCCGCTCAATAAACCTCTGGAGTCGCTGATCTAGAACTTTCTCTGAGCTGGCCAGGTGAGATTATTTCTGCCTGAGGTCTGAGCTCGCTCATCCTCTTGGTTTTCTTAAACCTCTCTTCTCGAAGCCCAGCCAGAAAGCTCTTTTTTTCATGAAACCTTGCCTGACCCCAGTTAGAAACGTGTGCACCTGCCCCGGCGTCAGGTCAGAGACGCGGAGCAAAGGCGTTCCGAGCCAGACGCCGGGGTCGGTGAGGATGGGCGCTTCGGCTGTGTGTCATGATGAGCGCAGTGCGCGTTGGATGGACGGACGGAGGTGGTTTTCCTGGGCCTGTGTCATAAATTTCTCCAGAATGAAGCTGCATGGCCCTCTGTCTCCTAGAAACTTTCCTTCAAATGGTTGTTTACCACCACCCCCCCCCAGGCTCCGCCACTTCCTGGTGTTGGGTATGAAGCCCTGCGAGTGGTTCAGACCTGTCAGGGCCCCTCCCCCGATGCCCGCTTGCAGGGCTGTGCGGGACCCCGTCCTCGGGGGCCTGCAGACCACGGGGCTGGGCAGACGCCCACATAGGACGTCGGGGGCAGGGCCTCAGCTCCATGTTGGACGAAAGGGTTTCTTAGCATGAATTTGTAGACCCGAATTTCAGGCCACAGTCGCTGAGCGGTGTCAGGGTGAGTAATGTCACTGAGTCCATTCCCAAAGTATGTACAAGGCATTACAATGGTCAACACCAGGATGATGGATGCCGATGCGTATCCGACTTCCAGCTTCACAGGAGGGTGAATGCAAGCAGAATAAACACAGTGCAGTAGGTACCAGATCCTATCCTGTCCCGTCTCTTGCGTGAAGTTTCCACAGACTCAGTGTCAGCGTGGAGTCTGGCCTGAACTCTGCTGGCTCTCTTCCGCCCTCTGCCTCTAGCCAGAGGACCCACGTTATCTGCGGTGGAATCCCCACCGTACTTGCTAAACTGTAGCTGTCTCGCAGCTGGAATGGGGACCCACCTTCTCCTACAGGCTCAGAATCCTGGGAGGAAAGGGTGGAGCCCAGCATTCATTTGTCCTGATGATTGGATGGCCTGGCATCCAGGGGCCACATGGGGAGAAGCACCGACCTTCAAAATTAAGTCTCAAATCCTTGACTTTGTGTTTTGGGTTGAGAATGCTTTCACGCCCCTGGCATGCCTCTGGTCTGCCTTCTGCGTGGTTCCTGTGGCTGGTCCTGCGGCCTCCACGGGCAGCATCATCTGCATGTCTCAGCCCCCAAAACCCTGGGCCTGCATCACAGGCCTGCACCCCGAGGCCCCAGCAAAGCCATTTGCAGCCACGCTCCTGGGGCCGCACGCGGACTTCCCTTCTCTGCCTGTCTCTACACCTGCCCTGCTTCTGTACGTCACTGAGGAGCTGCTTAAAATGTTATCCAACCCTTGATCCTCTATTGCCGAGTGTGGGTTTCATTCTCGGGTGTCCCACGGCCCCAGTTTCCCATGGCATCCTGCTGCTGCTTGTGCAAGGGGCCTGCAAGTCAGACGAGTGAGTGAGTGAAGCACTTCCTGGCTCCCGTGGCCCTTGGCGGCCATTTCTGCTGCTCCACCCTTAGACCGCTCCTGTCTCCCAGGGCCTCTGGGGCTCAGTGCCCTGGACCTCCATGTGATACTTGCTGTTGGAATGCTGGCCTCGCCACAAGGATGGCGCAGCCTCGCGCTCAGAGCTCGAGCCTTGCTGTGATGTGATGTCACCATCCTGGGCACATAGGTCTGCCCCGCAGAGAATCTGGTTCCCAAGGTGCTGCTCTCCACCATGACTCTTCTCTGCCACGTTCCCTTCCAGTCACAGTGTCCACTGAGATCACAGATGGCACAGGCTCCCAGGTGCCACTGTGTGCCGTGACAGTGACCGTGCTGCCCCGTTTCCACGGGAATCTCTGCCTGGACGAGGACACGTGAGTAAGCCACACAGAGACACCCTAACGCCTGCTTATGTCTCCTCAGGAGTCAGCCACAGGCAGGGTACATGGTGGCTCCCAGGGACCCATCTTCTTGGGATGAGCCAAAGAGACAACAGGGCTCTGCCTCCACAATCCTAACTCCCATCTGCGCAGCGTGTGCGCTCAGGGGCGTCCGGGGCCACCATCTGCACGCCATGGGTCCCTTGGCTTCAGGACGCTTGCAGAGCTGTGCACCCGCATCCTGAGCCCCAGTGTTTGAGCATTTCCATTGTCCCCTAAACCCGTGGGCTCGTTAGCTGTCACTTTCCTTCCCCCACCACACAGCTTTCTCCCACAGCCCCAGACGGCCGCTAGTCTACCTCCCATCCACAGATGGGCCGGTGCTGGACATGTATGCAAACAGGTCACAGCCTGTGTGCTCCTTTGTGCCGGCCCCTCTCGCCAGCTGTGGCGTCTTTGAGGTCCATCCATGTCGTGGTGCCATCACAAGCCCGTTCCCTCCTGTGATATTCTATTGTGGATCCGCCACGAGCTGTTGTCCATCAGCTGGCAGACGTGTGACGTGTTTCCACTTTGGACTATTAGGAATAATGCTGTTAGGAACAGAGGCGTGGACATGTGTTTTCTTTGGTTTTGGGAAGATACCTAAGGGTGGAGCTACTGGCTCCCAGGGTCACTCTGTGCATTTCATGTGGGGAAGGCAGCCAGCCTGCTTTCCAGAGTGGCTGCACCGTTCCCACAGGGCCCCAGTTTGTCCCCATCTATACCACACTGCTACTATCTCTCTTTTTCATGCCAGCATCCCAGTGCTGCCGAAATAGTGTGTGCTGTGCCTCAGATTTGCATTTCCCTCATGACTAAAGGTGGAGAGCCTGCACACATCTAGCTTCGAGAAATATCTATTCATGTAGCGTGTTTAAAAATTGGGTTGTCTTTTTCTGATTAAGTTGTAGGAGCTCTTCACATATTCTGGGCACATGTCCCTTGTCAGAGACACGATTTGTTAATATTTCTCCCCACTCTGTGGTTTGTATTTTCTCTTCCACATGGTGTCCTTTGAAGCACACAAGTGTGTAGTTTTGATGAAATCCAACATACTAATTTTCTCTTTTATTTCTTGGTGTATTGATAGAATTTACTGCTGTGTTTCTTCTAGGAGACTTCTAGTTTTTGCTCTCACACTGACCTCTATGATCCGCTTTGGCTAACGAGTGTGTGTGTGGTGTGAGGTAAGGCTCCAAGTTCATTTTTCCTCAGGGAGCTGTCCAGCACCATGTGTTGAAAAGGTCAATCTTTCCCCCATGAAATTGTCTTAGTCCCTTTGTCAAAAGTTAATTGACCATAAATGCTATGGAGTCTCAGTTCTACTCCCTTCATCTGTGTGTGACTTCATGTCAGTACCACACTGTCTTAATTACTGTAGCTTCATAGTGAAATTTGAAATTGGGAAGCATGAACCCACTAACTTTGTTCTTTTTTCAAGATGGTTTTAGTTATTCTGGATCTCCTGGTTATTATTTTGTCAATTTCGGCAAAAACCCACGTGGGATTTTGATAGGGATTGCATTGAATCTGTCGATCACTTTGAGAATATCATCCTCTTGAGAATATGAAGTCTAACGACCTACGAACAAAGTTTTCTCTTTATTTAGATTTTAATTTCTTTCGGCAATGTTTCTAGGTTCCAGGGTACAGGTATTGAACTTTTGGCTAAGTCTAATTACAAGCATTTTATTCTTTTTAGTGCTATTATAAATTGAGTTGTTTGCTCAAATTCTGTTTTTGGATTCTTATTGTTAGTGTGCAGATACATAATTAATGTTTCTGTGATTGGTCTTGTATCCTGCAGCCTTGCTAAAGTCATTTATTTGTTCCATTAGCTTCTTAGTGCATTCTTTGGGGTTTTTCCATGTGGAAGAGCATGCCATCTACAAAAGAGCTTTACTCCTTCCTTTCCAATCTGGATAACTTTTTTTTTCTGGCTCAATTGCCCTGGTGAGACTCTTCTAGTTCAATGGTGAGTAGAGGTGGCAAGTGTGCGTATTGTGGACTTGCTTCCAATCGAGGCTGGGAAGCATTCCGTCTTTCACTACTGAGGGTGATGTTAGCTGTAGGTTCTCCGTCGATGTATTTTTTGAGGTGAAGAAGTTCCCTTGTAGTCCTAGATTTGGGGTATTTCTATCATGAAAGGGTATTGGATTTTGTCAGTGCTTCTCTAGAACTGTTGAGATGATTGTGTGGGTTTTGTCCGTTACTATGGTCATTACCTTGACTGATTTTCATACTGGAGCTCCTCTTGCATTCCTGGCACAAACCCCACTTGGCCATGGTGCATGGTCCATGATCATGACATAGTGTCCAAGTACGGTCTGAGTGTGCCCCGTGCTGTGGTTGTGGGTTTGGATCCTTGCGAGCCTCCAGCCCGCGGTGGCCACAGCGACTCTGCCCCGTTCTCTCTCACTTGCCATGAAGTGTCTCTGTCATTCTGCTTGGTGGCTCTCCCCGTCTCAGTTCTGATCAAGGGTTTCATGGAATTCTGATGTTCTGCCTCACTGTGTCTTTTTTGAGTTTCTCTTGCACAGACTGTCTGTCCTCTGAGCCATCCACTGTCTGTCCCATCTGTCCCGACCCACCCACAAAGCTTTCCGTAGCAAGTACCCCTCCTCTGCTGGTAGGCAGGCTGGAAAGGTTCACCGTGTGTGGGAGCAATCCCGGTAACTCTTGGATTTCCTGCAGCTATAACTCCAGCCTGAAGCACCTCTCCACCCTTCAGCTGATGGGCAGTTACACAGAGATCAGGAACTATATCACCATGATGACAAGGGTCCTGACTCGTTGGGCTGCAGAGGACCGAAGTCCCTCGTGTGGCCAATGGTCACGAGTACAGGATGCGCTGATCTCTTCTGCGAGCAGACTGCCTTCCGCAGATCAGGTATGGGCCGGAGCAGGGCGGGCTCGGTGCCTGTAGGTCTGCGTCTGCGTGGCAGGGCCCCTGACTGGCTGGCTCACCAGCAAGCCACCTTGCTTGTGAAACACAGTCAAGAAATGGGAGCAGGATGGCCAGCCGGCGTGGCCTCACTCGTCTGCTCCTACTTTCACGAACAAATGCCATTGGTTCATAAAAGTGAGACCATGCACAGCAATATCACGCAGATCATTCTGCTCACGTTTCTCTAAGTGCTGCGACTCCCATCTGCCTTTACCTCGCCAACAGCGAAATGACGGCGTTAAGTGTGTGATTACGTGCAGCTTCTAAGGAAATGTGCATGTATTCAAATATCACTGTCCTCCTGCCCCAATCGCCACCAGAGAGCTCCCGCATCTCTGAGCATGCCTCACGTCCCTGATGACGCTCAAACCCGTACTGTTTCTCTCTCCGTGATGCCTCTCAGCCTTTTCCAAAATTTCCTGAGCTCTGTCCTCTTCTCTCTCCCCTCCGGTCACACTCCCACTGGGCTGCGGGAGGCCAGTGGCCAGTGGACGCCCAGACGACACAGGGCCCTAGTAGGCAATGCGGGTCCAGGGGTTCGGTCCCTCCCCCGTCTCTTAGCTCAGAAACCAGGACCCACTCTGTCTTCAGGAGCGCGCTGTGAACGAGGCAGCTTTGAACTCCATAACTAACTTTTCCCTCTTGTGTTTGCTTGTTTCTCCGGGTTAGCAAGAAATGAACGATTCCGTTCTCATGTTGAGGGACCTCCTACGCTTCCCTCATAAGGTGAGTGCTGTGTCTTTCCATGTATTCTCCTGCCTTTTTTTTCTTTCTCAATTGGGAGGACTCAATCAGTTCTCAAAGAACCTACAGTGCAGGGTTACGTTTTGATGCTTTAATTAGAAATGGGACTTGCCCTGAGAATTCACTTGAATAGCATTGCCCATCCCAAATCACTGGGGAGGAACTTCTTCCCTAATACAGAAATTAGAAACCTCAAAGTAGAAACGGATTCTGACAATATCATCCGTGCTATAGATACTTCTGGTAAGGGGATCGCTGTCTCTTCTTAATCCGGGTAGTGGGTTTTCTAGCTCAGCCCTTCTTTCTTTGTTTTCAAGTTTTTATTTAAATTCCAGTCAGTTAGCATACAGTGTAATATCAGTCCAGGTGTACAATATAGTGATTGAACACTTCCCCACATCACCCTGTGCTCACCACGACAGGTGCACACCTTCATCCCTATCACCTGCTTCCCCAACTCGCCCATCCACCTCCCCTCTGGTGACCAGCAGTGTGTTCTCTAGAGTCAAGAGTCTGTTTCTGCGTTTGTCTCTCTTTTTTCCCCTTTGCTTATTTGTTTTGTTTCTTAAATTCCCCATATGAGTGAAAGCATATGGTATTTGGCTTTCTCTGACTGACTTATTTTGCTTAGCATAATACTCTCTGGTTCTATCCATGTTGCTGCAAATGGCAAGATTGCATTCTATTTGATGGCTGAGTAATATTCCATTGTGTATACACACCACCTCTTCTTTGTCCATGCGTCAGTTGATCAACACTGGGCTATTTGCATAATTTGGCTATTGTGGATAATGCTGCTATGAACAGCAGGGTGCAGGTGCCCCTTCGAATCAGTATTGTCGTGTCCTTTGGGTAAATACCTAGCAGTGTGATTGCTGGATTGTAGTGTATTTTTAGTTGTGATTTTTTGAGGAACCTCTATACTGTTTGCCAGGGTGTCTGCACCAGTTTGCATTCCCACCAACAGTGTAAGAGGTCCCCTTTCTCTGCGTCCTTGTCAACACCTGTTGTTTTTCGTGTTAATT
Organism: Ailuropoda melanoleuca; assembly: GCF_002007445.2. Lineage (NCBI taxonomy): Eukaryota > Metazoa > Chordata > Mammalia > Carnivora > Ursidae > Ailuropoda > Ailuropoda melanoleuca. The sequence continues at coordinate 111,202,085 of NC_048218.1, read as the reverse complement.
TTAGCCATTCTGACAGTGTGAGGTGGTGTCTCATTGTGGTTCTGATTTGTATGTCCCTGATGCTGAGTGATGTGGAGCAAATTGTCATGTGTCTGTTGGCCCTCTGGATGTCTTCTTTGGAAAAATGTCTGTTCATGTCTCTTCTTCCTTTTCTTTTTTTTTTGAGAGAGAGAGCGTGGGGGAGAGGGAAAGAGAATCTCAAGCAGACCCCCCCACCCCCCACTGAGCTTTGAGCCTGCCGGGGCCTCAATCTCACAACCCTGAGATCATGAGCTGAGCGGAAACCAAGAGTTAGATGCTTAACTGACTGAGCCACCCAGGCACCTCTCTTCTGCCCATTTTTTAACTGGATCATTTGTATTTTGGGTGTTCAGTTTTGTAAGTTCTTTATAGATTTTTCCACCCCTTCTTTCTTCTCAAATCTCTGGCTCCCACTCTTGAGCTCTTTTCTGCTTTTTCCATTTCTCCCTCTCTGCGGGACGGTCCCCAGCTTGGTCAGAAGGTCACTTATTGACAGTCCCTCTGATGCCACCCCGTTTCTGTGCCCCTTTTCAGAGCAGAACCTGCAGAAAGTGGGCTTTCCTCTTGCTGTGGTGCAGGTGCATGTTGGGATCTGGCCTTCGTCCCCACCACCACACGGAGCCTGCTCCTGTCCCAGCACCTGCAAACTCCCCTGCTGCCCGGTCTGCCCTATCAGGACTACCCCCCTCCCCCCCGGCTGGGGACAGCCTCTTTACCTGTGGCCGCTGTGGGCTCCTCCCTTCTCCTTTGCTTGGTGGGTGCCTGAGGGCTATGTCCCTGGCCCTACTCTCTGCGCTTTCTCTCTGGGAGGGGGTCTCATCACAGCCTTTTCCGTTCACTCCAAGTGACGGCGACGCTGCACTGTGGTCCCCACCCCCGCCCTGTACCCGCAGCTGCAGCCTCATCTGTACAACCGCCCACTGGTCCCGTGCGCCGGTGTCCGTGTCTGTGCTCCCCCATCCTCCTCCCCCTCCCCTTGCCCCATCCCCTTCCTCCCTGTCATCCCCTACTTTCCCTGCTCAGGGCAGCAGCACCTCTCCCTCCCCATGTCAGCCAAGCCCAGGGGCCAAAGAAGCCCCCTTGTCCTCCTCTGTCCCTCTGAGTAAAGTCTGGTCAGTTCTTCCTCAGAAACATACCTGGAAACTTCCTACCTCTGTTTCTTCTGTGCTGTTCACCCCAATCCAAGCAGATGACCTTTCTCATTCCTCACAGGCTGTCTGTGTCCAACTGTGCTCCCTGCCTCCCCGACTGTGCTCCCTGCACCCCCGGCTGTGCTCCCTTTCCCCCCGACTGCTCCTTGCCCTCCAACTGTGCCCCCTGCCCTCTGATTGTGCTCCCTGCCCCTCTGACTGTGCTCTCTTCCTCCCCAGCTGTGCTCCCTGCCCCTCTGACAGTTCTCCCTGCCCCTCTGACTGTGCTCCCTGCCCCCCGACTGTGCTCCCTGCCTCCTGACTGTGCTTCCTGCCTCTGACAGTGCTCCCTGCCCCTCTGACAGTGTTCCCTGCCCTCTGAAGGTGCTCCCTGCCCCTCTGACTGTGCTCCCTGCGCCCGACTGTGCTCCCTGCCTTCTGACTGTGCTCCCTGCCTCTAACTGAGCTCCCTGCCTGACTGTGCTCCCTGCCTCTCTGACTGTCACAAGCAGCAGCAAAGGCATTTTCTCAGCCTGAATCCACGAACACCACCCACGGCTCTAACCCTCATGTGGCTTCTCCCGGCTTGTGAGGTCAGACCCAGACAGCTCGCTGAGTGGGCTCCTGCCCTTGCCGTCTTCCCCTGACTGTTCCCTGCACCCTGGGCAGCCCGCAGGTGTCCCTCCCTGCCCTATTCATGGCCCCTCAACGACAGAGAGCTTTCCCTTCACTCAGCACATGTGCTTACCTGTCACCCTGTGGAGAAACTCCTGACCCGCGGTCTGAAGTCACCCTCTCCTCCTGCTTAGCGACTTCAGGACCTTCTCAGCTGTCAGCTGCCTTATCACCTCCCTGTTGCCTCCCCTCCCTCGTCGGAACATTCCCCCATGCACGCAGGGCCCTTCCATTCCTGCGCACCCCATAACCACGGCAGTGATGCCGACCCAGCCCCTCAGACAGAGGGAATGAGTGACGACGTGGACAGCCCTGTCACCCTGTTCCCCTCCCTCCTGCCTGACTCCCATCCTCACCACCTCAAACTGCTCCACGACAGCGGCCACACCTGGGCAGGAAGGCCGGCCACCAGTGGTGACACATCCCTGTGTGAGTGCTGGAGCCGTCCTCAGAGCAGACACATTAGCTGGTGACCCTTGCTGCCTTTAAAGCATTGGTGGCTTCCCAGCAGCTTGAGGACATCAGTTCTCCCGTGTCTCACCGTTGCACTTAACCTGTCTGCGGTTCCTTTGCCATCACCTTGCACCTTCCCCATGGCCACTTACCATGCTTCTGTCCCTGAACATCCCTTGTATCCCCAAGACAGAATGCTCTCCCTCAACCTGGAGTGCTCCTACTAATACTAGCATTATTTTCTCCTCCAGGCGAGGTTCAAATGTTCCCTTCTCTGTGGACTCCAGAGCCCGTTAGCCAGAGTCTCCTTTCTCTGGACAAACCCGCTCATGACTGAGACTGGGCCCTATAGCACCTGTGACACACGGTTCCTTTCTGCATGTCTGTCTGCCCCCTCAGACTGGATTGGGTCAATAATGGACCAGCTCTGGGGCGCCTGGGTGGCACAGCGGTTAAGCGTCTGCCTTCGGCTCAGGGCATGATCCCGGTGTTCTGGGATCGAGCCCCACATCAGGCTCCTCTGCTATGAGCCTGCTTCTTCCTCTCCCACTCCCCCTGCTTGTGTTCCCTCTCTCGCTGGCTGTCTCTCTCTCTGTCGAATAAATAAATAAAAATCTTTAAAAAAAAAAATAAAATAATGGACCAGCTCTGGCATGTCAGCGACCCGATTCAACCCAAATCTGTCCCCCTCACACATGCAGGTGTTCAGCTGGAGGGCTTTCTGGGGCAACGCAAGGATGTGGCTCCTTTCGTGCTCCCAGCACCTCCCCTCTGGCTTCTGGGCTGGAGGAGGGCATGGAGAAGGGGCACCACTTGTGGATGATGTTGCCTGGAGGTGCCACCCCTCACCCATCACATCCCCTGGGAGGACCCGTCCCAAGGCCACTCCTGGGCTCCAGGCTCCCAGGGATGGAATTACCCCCCCGCCGGGTCAGGAGGCTGAGCCTGCTAGAAGCCAGACCCCTCGGCATCGCTCTCCCTCCCGTGTCTGCACGCCCCGGGGTCAGCCACGATCCTTGGCTCAGGGCTGCACAAACCTGAGCGTGCCTGTCATTTCTAGAAACCATTTCCGATCGCTTGGGTGGAAAACATCCGGTGTGAAAGTGGCCATGACGTATTCCTTAAAGCGTTTGTTTGAGTTCAAGTAAGAGATTATGGTTTCCATTTTGATGATAAGTCACTTCGGGTATGGGGCCCTTAGTAGCCTTGTCAGGGTTATTTCCAGGCTAGTTTAATTTTACTGCTGGCGAACAGAGTTTCATTTCAGGGAGTATTTCCAAAACATTACCATTTTGGTTAAACAAGCATGACTGCCAGGAAGTGGGATCTTAATTCCGTCTCATCGATGTGCACTTATCAGTGATTGCCAGGAGCTGCTGAGACACAAAGCAGGAGATTGTTTAGTCCTGTCTTTCGGGCACTGGTGACCGAGGCTACATGTGGGAACACAGAGGCTTCAGTTAACGTGCCAGGTCCTGTAATGAGGAGGGTGACAGAGTGTTCCAGAAAGGTGCTGGTGCAGAGAACTTTGCCTGGTGGATGTTTGAAATTGGTTTTAAAAGATAAGTGGGAAGAATCGTGATTTATATTGTTCAAGGTGACCGTGGCCTCGTGGGTATGTATTCCTGTCGGCAATACATACTGACGTGTTGATAGGTAGAAATAATACCTGAGATTTGTTTTTCAATATTGTTTCAGAAGTCCAAGGAGGGAGGGGCTCCTTGGGGGGCTCCATCGGTGAAGCATCCGACTCTTGATTTTGGCTCAGGTCATGATCTCAGGGTTGTGGGATCGAGCCCGGTGTTGGGCTCCGTGCTGGGTGTGGAGCCTGCTTAAGATTCTCCCTCTGGGGGCACCTGGGTGGCACAGCGGTTAAGCGTCTGCCTTCAGCTCAGGGCGTGATCCCGGCATCATGGGATCGAGCCCCACGTCAGGCTCCTCCGCTATGAGCCTGCTTCTTCCTCTCCCACTCCCCCTTTGTGTTCCCTCTCTCGCTGGCTGTCTCTATCTCTGTCTAATAAATAAATAAAAAATCTTTAAAAAAAAAAAAAAAGATTCTCCCTCTGCCTCTACCCCTCCTGCTGTGCACTCTCCCTCTCAAATAAATAAATAAATCTTTTTAAAAAAACCCAAACAAACAGAAGTCCAAGGAGGGACAGAACATCTATTGCGATGAGTAATGGTCACAGCTGGGAGGGAGCCTGTCAGAGCACTCTATTATTCTGTTGCCATGTATGTCTGAAATGGTCCCCGGTAAGCGTTTAGGAAAAGAGAGGAGTAGGATTTTGCCAGCACACGCAGGGTCAGGGCACTACAGGGAGAGGTCTTGGTTCTTTGGGAGCCATAACCGGGTCTGTGTGCTCCAGATACCTGTAGGACGCGGTGGGGCCCATTTCAGAAGGGTTTGAGAAGCGGTTGTTGGGTTTAACCAAGTAGCATCTTAGCATAAATGGCTGTTAGAGACGTTTATTTTCTGTGGTCATTTCATGGGTCAGGAAACTGAAGACCAGAGAGGAAATTGGCACCAATGATGTTGGCCAAGAATCCACTAGACACCCAATCGGGCTTGAACCCTGCCCTCTCAAGCCTTGGAGCTACTTTTTCAATTTCCAGCAGTGATAGAAGAGGCGACTCTCCCTCTGCCTTCTGTCTTCCCGCAGTTAAGCTTTAAGAGCGCAGTTCTCATCCTCAAAGCCGCCCGGGCGCTCCTGGCTCAGAATCTGCTGTCGGGGAGGCTCGTGGTGGACGAAGGGCCGATGCTTGAGCTCATCCTGCTGGTGTCCGAGGTCTTGGAGGCATCTGACCAGGAAAAACCAAGGAGTGCAGGCTACCTACAAGAGGAGGGGATTAAGGTCATCTCGGATCTCTTGTTGGTAAGCCTGGACTTTCTCTTCACCAGTAACAGCCATCGTGTCTGCTAACTGCTTCTAGAAACCAAAAATACAGTTGGTTCCGGAGGTACTGTGGTGATTATTCTGGGTGGTCGTGGGGTCCTTGGAAATTTTTGGTTTGAATTTCAAGCGTTTCCTGCAAATCTTGCCATGTTTCCGTGAAACACTGCTCCTGCTCCATCCTTCCGTGTTTCGGGAGATTTCCTTCTGGGGTGTCTGGGGAGGTGCATTTCTTTACACACTTTCTGCTTCTTGAGGAGCAAAGTGAAGTAATGCAAAGGATTTCTAACATGCATTAATGTAAAAAGCAGCCCTCTGATATTCAACTACAGAAAAATCTGCCAAAGTTTCTTTCTGCTGCAGTAACTATGGGAAATTGGGATTTACTGGGTTTTTTCTCCGTAAGAAATGGCCAAAGCTTTTAAGAAGCAGTAAGTTAATAGACAGGCTCTGTCTCTCCTCTCCTACCCATCTGTCCTCCCTCCTGCCCAGACCTACTGGTTTACCTTAAATTTGGGAAGTCAGAAAATAAACAAACACTCCATCTGCATCTCGTAATAGCAACCAGGATTAACAACTATGCATTACGCTGCTGCGCGCCGAATGCCTCTCCTCACTGAGCCCTGCAGTGCGGTGCTGAGGTCCACTGCCAAGTGCACGGGGTGTTCAGGCTCCTTCTGGATGGGCTAAGAAGCCACAAGACACAGACTAGAAGTATCGCACTTGTTGCAAGATAAATGAAATCTCAGGAAGATGTGTCAAAACCAAAGAAAGCAGTTTGTGTTTTATTGTTATTGGGCATTTATATCTTTATATCAAAATATTTGCTGGGGCCCATGAATCTCAACCATGCTGAGAGGGGCCGTCTTTCCCACTGTTTGCTGCCTTGCCCCTGGTTCCAGATCCCAGATAACTTGCTCATTTGCACTGCAAATGTTTGACTGTCTGGGCTCCGTTTCAGGATGGCCTCTCTGCAAACGAGGAGAATCAGCTCCACGTCAGCGCTGGGCACATGGAGTTCCACGTGCTTCTTCATCGTGACCTGCAGAGCTGCGTGCAGAGCCTGGGCTCCGTCCAGGTGCATTTACCTGCAGACCTGGCTGGATGGGATCCTGCAGGGGTGGAAATGCAGAGCCCCTGCTACATTAGCCAGCTCGTGCTCTTCAAGAAGAACCCGTATCCAGGGGGCCGAGCTCCTGGTCAGGTACAATACGGCAGGTGACCAGTCCCTTCCAATGACCAGCCCCAACGTGCAGTAGTGATGCTTTGATGATAAAGAAGGGACCAGGGTGGTGGGAACGCCTGGGGGGCTCCGTCAGTTGAGCATCTGCCTTCAGCTTGGGTCATGACCCCGGGGTCCTGGGATCGAGCCCCACATCAGGCTCCCTGCTCAGTGGAGAGTCAGCTTCTCCCTCTCCGTCTGCCTCTCCCCCTACTTGTGCTCTCCCTCTCTCTTTCTCTCTGTCAAGTAAATAAATAAAATCTTAAAGATTTAATCCGAAGGACCCCAGGAATGGCAGGGAGCTGGGGGGACAGAGCCTGGCATTTTCTATGTGTTCCACACCCCCCAGCCTGGATCAAGTACCTGACAAGGTCTGATGAGTGAATGCACCAATTAATGGTGGATAGCTTCTTCGGGTGACAGACACTCATCTTAGAAAACATTGGCCTTTTATTATTTTTCTAAGGAAATAGACATGGTTAACCAGCCTATGAAAATCATTCAGACTAACGAGCAGTCAGGAAACAGGAATGAAAGTGATTTTTTAGCCCTCAGCAGTGCAACTCTTTAAAGAGACTTCTGCTTTGTGGAGGTGCAGCGAGCGGGCGTCCGAGGCGTGTGCTCCCCACGCAGTGCTCATGAGATGCTTCAGACACCAGACCTGCCGCTGCACTTGCAGGAATCCACAGAGGAGATGAGACAAGAGTTATTCAAAGCAAGACGTGTAGCTTTCTTTATTCAGAACAACATGATTCATGATAACCCAAAGAGAGTCGTACTTGAACATTCAACAGGGGGCACAGCTCACTGGTGATTTAAATGAATTATGATCATCAATGAAATGATGTCAGCCAGGGAATTTTAGTGACTTTGGGAGCTTTTATGCAAAAAATGAAGCACGTGCCTTGTGTGCCACATACGTAACCAGAGACGGTTTCAGACGTGGCTCCCCAGACAGGTTGTCTGAGCAAACGTGTTCTATACCCCTTCTGTCCCTTCCTGATTGTCTACGATCTGCTGCTCTTTCTTTCTCTGTGAGCTTTCCAAGTAAACAGCAGAACCACTGGGGCACCTGGGTGGCTCAGTTTCTTAAGTATCTGACTCCTGATTTTGGCTCAGCTCATGATCTCAGGGTCATGAGGTCGAGCCCTGCATCGGGCTCCACAGTCAGTGGAAGTCTGCTTGGGATTCTCTCTCTCCTTCTGCCCCTCCCCCAATTAAAAAACAAAAACAAAAAACAAAACTGCTTTAGAGACTAAAAATTATCTAGGAGTGAGAGTTATCATCCAAGTGCAGCACGTGTTCCCCAGTCCTGCCAGTCTCACCAGTTAAAGGAGCCGTGTTTTTCCACACTGCCCCCTACGCTCAGGTGCCCAGCACGACTCATAGGAGGGGCGTCGCTGCTGGCCCTCTGCTGCTAGGAGCTCTTGTCTCCGCAGATCGGCCAGGTGGTCGCCCCGTCCCTGTTCAGCTGCTTTAGCAGGAGACCCATCAGCAGGTGGCGGCTGAGGGAGCCCGTGACCGTGGAGTTCGGGGAGGATGACGGCCTGGTGAGAGGTCTTTCCAAGCCGCCTTGCGTTCATGCAGCCCGTGCCAGCCAGCTTTTCCTGCCTTTGCTGACCTTGCTTTCCATTTGGGGACAGGATAACATAGATAAGGCGACGTTTGTGCTGCTGCGGGATAGAGTGAACGTTCATCAGTTCTTCGGGCGTTCTGCAAACCCCCAGGAATCTCTGCACATAAGGATAGAATTTTCTAGGCCCGTCTCAAGAGCTTTCCCGGTCATGGTGTTGGTAAGGTGTGTTGTGGGGGGACTGCCACCATCAGAGCCAGACGGCAGCAAGAGTGTCTCACGCAAACCAGGGAATGAAATTCGCTTTCCACGCAGTCCTGAGGCTTGTGGTCTAACGAAATTATGGGACATAGTTATCTGCTCGGGGAGTAAGCTTCCTGCTTTGTTTCCCTGAGATTGGATTCCTGCCCATGAAGCTTGTTAGAGTAAGAAACACCTGAGTGTCGGTGATAACACAGGTGGCCTCATTCAGAATCCACTGCTCTCTCCCAGTGTAGACCTGGGTCACAATTCTATTTTTTCATTTATTTTTTTTTAAAGAAAAAAATGTGCTCAGACTGATGTGTCGGAGGAGACTCGATAAATGAACCCTCTTTCCAGTGATGTTGAGTTTGTGAGGCTTGGGTAGGGCCATTTCACGAACAAATCACAAGGGAGCACTAAACAAATGACCACTTGGGAAGGTTTCTTGGAATTCTGCCTTGACCGTGCAGCGGGAGCCGCTGGCTCTGAGAGTTCGTGGTCCGTCTGGATGGGCCCGGGTTCTGTAGGAGCCTCTCTCCTCCCCTCCGGCCGGGCGCTTGGGCTACCTGACAGCGCTTCCTTCTGTCCCACCACCCTGCTCAGGTGGGCCCCTCAGCCAGGTGGCCTTCTGCAGGGGGGATGTCTACACCACCTGCCCCGTGGGCTCGCTGTGTATCGTTGGCTCCACCCTCCTCCTGCCACAGGAGCCAAAACGTTACCTGGAGCAAATCTCTTTTCTCCCTTTGGATTTTCTCTTAATCTCTTAAGTCACACAGGGAAAAGGTCAGTTGGTTCCCACCAGGGTCTCAGTGACTACACTGGGCTCACTGTCCCCCATCCGCCCATTCTGGCTGCTCGCAGGTACGGTGAGTAGTAACGAGGACCAGCAAGTGCATCCGCCCCCATGCCCGTCTTCCCGAGTGCAGAGCAGCGCTGCTATTCCCACAGGCTGCGCCAGTGACTGTTCGCGTTTCATACTGAGCAAGGAGAGACAGTGTCGTGTGGCTCTTCTCGAAAGCCCCTTGGCGCCAGCCTGTGTCCTTGTCGCCAAAAGGATGTTCGCTCAAAATCCTGTGACTAAGGTCTTTGGGAGGAAAAAGCAAAACAGAACTAGATACTGTTGCCTTGTTTTTCCGCACTAGGTTCTCTGAGAAACCTACCCCTTCTGATTTTCTCGTGAGAAAGGTCTACATCTGGGGTGAGCAGACGGTGCACGTGTACGTACCTGCTGGTCCTCTGAGAGGTCAGTGGACATGGTCCCATCATGTTTCTTTTTATTTAAAGATTTTATTTCTTTATTTGAGAGAGAGAGAGAGTTTGAGCAGGGAGGGGCAGAGGGAGAGGGAGAAAGACTCTGGAGCACACGCTGCAGCGAGCACGGAGCCCGATGTAGGGCTCGATCCCATGGCCTGAGCCGATCATGACCCGAGCCGAAACCAAGTGTCGGATGCTTAACTGACTGCACCACCCAGGTGCCCCAGGTCCCATAATTTGTAGTTGTTCATGCGATGACAACAGCTGTTAAAGGGTGTGCACGGATAGCGGCGTCTTTCTCTACTCGTGGTGGAGACCGGAAGCCGCGTCAGAGCAGGTGACCCTCTCGGCACCGCTTCAACACTCCATTTTGGCCAATTTGGTGGACCTTCCCTGACCCCCGAGGCCTCTCTGCTGCTGCTCCTCCGGCACCCGTTTGCCTCCTCCATTTGCCGCTCTGCTGCGCGGCCCTGGGGGCTGTGACTCGAGGGCCTCCCTGCAGCTCCCGGACCCCTCCTTGCCCTCACCGGGTCTCTGTTCTCCCCCGAAGGCAAGAAACAGGTAGCGTGCTTCAGGGGATCCACACGGCATAAACACGCAGGTCCGGCTGATTCTGCAGGCTGTGGTCCTTGACGCGACTGGCTTCTGGCTGATGCACCTGTCTACTGTTTTCACATTTTTATGGGACGTGACTCTTGTCCTCTGAGAGCCAGTCACTCTGAGATCTTCATTTCTTTTCAAAATGGACAAATCTGTTATCAAATTCAGATTCTCACTGGCAATTTATTTTTTAAAATATTTTATTTATTTATTAGAGAGAGAGAGTGTGTGCGCATGAGAGAGAGAGCATGAGCCGGGTAGAGGCAGAGGGAGAGAATCTTCAAGCCGAGTTCCCACTGATTGAGGAGCCCGGTGCGGGGCTTGGTCCCAGGACCCCGGGATCATGACCTGAGCCGAAGGCAGACACTTAACAACTCCTTTCTTTTTGTCAGGTTTTACTTTACTTTCTTAGAATCCATTGTCCTAATAGTCACATGGTCAAAAATTACTTGAATTAGTTCTTTCTGGTGTGGACTTCTGTTGTCAGTTTTATAGACAGCTGGGTTTATTGTTTTTTTCTAAATACATTTAACCCAAAGGGTTACTGTTCTCCATTTGCTTTTTCTGTTTGTTTGTTTTTAAGATTTTTTTATTTTTAAGTAATCTCTACCCCCAACTTGGGGCTTGAACTCACAACCCCGAGATCCAGAGTCATGTGCCCTACTGACAGGGGTAGCCAGGTGCCCCTCATCTCCATTTGTTTTTATCTAGTTTTTTATTTTTTTTATTTTTTTTTTTAAAGATTTTTTATTTATTTATTAGACAGAGATAGAGACAGCCAGCGAGAGAGGGAACACAAGCAGGGGGGAGTGGGAGAGGAAGAAGCAGGCTCATAGCTGAGGAGCCTGACGTGGGGCTCGATCCCATAACGCCGGGATCACGCCCTGAGCTGAAGGCAGACGCTTAACCGCTGTGCCACCCAGGCGCCCCTTTATCTAGTTTTTTAAAAAATATGTGAGACATTTCTATTGCTCAAATGTCTAAGCCTTATTAAAAATGTATATACTCAGGGGCTCAGGAAGTTTCTAGACGTGGTATTCCAGCGTTAAAGAGTAAACATGTGTGCAATTTCTGTAAATGTTGCCAAATTCCATGCCCCCCAACTAAGAGCACAGGGCTTGTTACCCCACAGCTTTGCCAACAGACTATGTTTTCAAGATTTTGAATTTTGCCAGATGGATATTTGAGAAATGGTAGTTTTAATATGCAATATATGTTGTGATTTGAGCATTTTTTTCATGCATTTAAAGGCCATTACCTACGTTTTTGGTGAACTATTCATATACACCCGTTTCTCTCTTGAGTTTATTTTTTCTTGACTCCTAGAGTTTCCGACTTTGTTTTTATTAGGTTGTTTTGCTTTGTAAAAGCTTTTTTAAAAAAAAATATTTGTCAACTTTTTAAAAATTACTCTTGGATTGTGAGTCCTTGTTAGAAATTCATCCCTCATACCCAGGTTATGAGAGAAAATCATTCACATTATGTTTTCTGTTTGTGTCTGCACAGTTCTGTGTGTTTACACTTAGAACTCTCATTGGTGCTTATTACTGTAGGTGGCGTGAGATACAGATTGGATTTCCTATTTTTACAAGTGGTCAGTAGCTAGTTGTCCCAACATCGTTTATTAAAAAGTCTTGGGGGCAAGGTGCACCTGGTTGGCTCAGTCGGTTGAGTGTCCAAGTCTCGGTTTCAGCTCAGGTCATAATCTCAGGGTCATGGGATCGAGGCCTGCATCGGGCCGCACACTCAGCGTGGAGTCCGCTGGATTCTCTCTCTACCTCTTCTCCCCTCCCACTCTCTCTCAAAGAAATAAGTCTTAAAAAAAATAATAAATCTTAAAAAAAGTCTAAGGGACAAATTATTAAATAAATGGAATTTAAAAAATTTTTACTTCTAAACATAAAATTTACTCACAAGTGATAGGCTAAAAACACATAGTCACTGCGTTGTCTTTATGGGGACCAGTGCAGACCCAGGACTGGCAGCTGGCCGATGGGGCCAAGGAGAAGCATGAAGGGGTTGAGGGGAGCCGGGGAAGCTGCCTTCCGAGTCTCGTGTCTCTTGGGCAGGGGTGGCCCATTCAGGGTGTCCAGAGGGACTTGGAACGTAGGCAAACATATCCAACACTCTGCCGACGCCCATGAAAATCAGCGGCCGGGAGCCTGCCTGGACCCATTTGCCTCGCAGTTTACATGCCATGGGAGAGGAAGCACCAGATGGCCTCTCCCCGGCCCCGCCAACCTCTCCCCTGTCCTGCCAGCCCTACCCCCTGCCCCACAGCCCACTGCTCTGGCCCCCATAGGAATGCATTATGCCTTTCTGCAAACTTCAGGTCATGTATTTTTTTCTCTTTTTAGACACCAACATGGGATATTTGTCCTTACTAGACGCTGACTATGACAGAAGCCCTCCAAGCAAGTATTCCGTGCAGGCAGTGAACTACACGGTGCGTTTCCAGGGGGTCCAGTGCCTCTTCTGGGAAGCGAGCGGGTGGAGTTCTGCGAGCTCCTCGCCACAGCCAGGAGCGTCTCCAGAGAAAGTGACCTGCAGGTACAGACGTGCTGTTGAGGACAAACGTGGGACTTTGAGAGGCTGACTGCATTTTCTCCTGCGTGGGGCCTGTGCCTGAGCCTCCCTGGCCCTGGGTCCCTGTGAAAACAACAGTACCCGGTTTGTGCGCCGCTCCCCCTCTGCAGACCTGCTCTTCGGCCTCTAGGAGAGCAGGGTCTGGCTTCTCAGGGCCCTTGTGCCCCACCCCCCTCCACCCAGGTGGCGGCGGTAGTAGGTGTCCCCCTGACGTCTGTTGAAACAGGCTGGTGGGTGGACGGTGGTGCCCCGCGTCTGGCTGGTGGCCGCACGGCTGCCCACAGTGGGGCTGGGCTGACACCTGCCGGCCTCTGGGCTGAGCTGGACCGCACACGGTGGGCACACTGAGGCGTCTGCCTGAGGTTATAACTACTGGAACCTGTCACCCTTTCTGCCCTTCCTTTAACCCGTGTCCGTGACACTGTAGACAACGCTCTCAGCCCACGTCTGGCGTCCTAACCTGCGTCTCCCTCCTAGCTATGACCGCTTCGCCCCGGTCTCTGTTGCGAGAAGAAACCTGAACGCCAGCATTTCAGTGAGTGACATTTCCCAGTGGCAGAGGTGAGTTCCGTTTCTAGATCACAGTAAGATTTTACTAGCGCTGCTGCCCGTGCGTCATCCTGCAGGTGCCCGAAACCCATGTCACCTGGTATCGCTTGCATCCTGGAGTAACCACTCTAGTAGGTAGTTGTCTGTGAGTATCACAGAGTCCTTCTTTGTGTGCACTTACATCCACAGACAGGGGGCGCAAAAACACGAGAAGGTCAACATGCTTTCTGTCAAGCGCAGCTTCCGTTCACCATGGACCTGGTCAGTCGGCACTCACTGGGTCATTCTCGTCAGGGAGGACACGGTGCTTTGCCCTTCCTGGTTTATGCATATTCATAGCTGCTTCTTTCTGTTCAAAAGTGTCCCATTTTATCTTCTTCTTCTTTTTAAAGTTTATTTATTTATTGAAGTCATCGCTATACCCAACATGGGGCTCGAACTCATGACCCCAAGATCAAGAGTCACACGCTCTTCCAACTAGCCAGCCAGCCTCCTCAGAAATGTCCCATTTTAGATAATAGATTTCAACTCAAGCTGATTTCTGCGGCCATTGTTTTACACAGAACAAGTGTATTTGGATTCTGAATGGTGGGTCAGTAGAGGGTGCGCTTGTGTGGGCAGGAGCCCTTTGCCCAGTCACCCACATGGAGTACCGACCGGGCTTGGCCCACAGCAGGCACTGAGTGGGTGTTTGCTGAATGAGTATCAGTGGCAGAGTCGGCATTTCCCGGTGAGCGTTGGGTCTCCCTTATGTTGATGTAATGGGGAGCCCTATAGCACCTTATTATTTAATCAATCATCAAAGAGTTGATGGCTTTGTAGACCAGTAAGTGGATTACTGACACCATAGGTGCTGGGGACAGTGAGGTCACCAGGAGTGTAGTGAGTGGGACTCAGGACAGCTGTTCAACTGTGGTTTCAGATAGGACCTGGGGGGGAGGCAAGCCATCAGGAGAGGGACAGCCCTCAGGGACGCCCAGATAAAAGGCAACACCTCAAGTCGGGTGGGCGCAGGTGCGCTCTGGAAGGGCAGCATCCCTGTGAAGCACCTGTCTGCCCTTTGAAACCCCATCAGAATCCCATAAGACTCCAGGCTAGGGTCCTGGCACAAGTGACTCAAAGTGGACCCCACTCTGTGGGTCTGGAAGGTTCAGTGACCCCCCCGCCCCCAGCTCTGGTGCCTGGAAGTAGGAGGCGAGGGCCAGGTGTGGTGAGGAGCAGGCAGCCTGACCACTCAGGGTGGGAGGGATGGGGCAGGTAGGCAGGGTCTGCCAGGAGGGAGGGGGCATCCATTACACCCACATGTTGAAGCACTTTACAGACATCGTACTCCTGAGTCTTCATGTGAGCAGCGAGATTGGTGTTCTTATCATGCTTCATCAAGAAAGCTCCTCAGAGAGGCCGTGAGTGGCTGCCCCACATGGTCTTCAGATGTGGAAGCTGGTCTGTCACCAGGCATCTCTGTCTGAGTCCCTGCTCCTGAGTCAGGCTCCAGCGGCTCTTCCCCTGAGGGTCTCAGACCCATCCTAACACAGGGCCAGCAGAGGCCCTGCCATTCCCTCTGCCCTTCCCTTCTTGACCTCCTTCCCCAATAAGAATCTACTTTCTCCTTCCAGTTACAAGACAGACAAGCGCTTACAAACGTATCAGTGAAGACCAGCAGGGGCCTCTGTGCGTGTGCGTGTGCGTGAGTGTGTGAGCATGAGCCAGCGAGGGGGGGTTGATTAGTCTTTGCCTGAATGTTGATTTTTATAATTTACTATTTATTCATCTCCTTTTGTTGACAGACACCCAGAGAATCTGCTTCCCAGTGTTTTGATTGTCATTTTTACGATTCTTTATGCACTTCTGGTTACTAAAAGCAGATGTGTAGATCGTCATGAGAAGAAGAAAGCTGGTTACATTTTTCTGCAAGAAGATGCCCCCGCCAGCCGCCAGCTGTACGCGGTTGTCGTGGACACAGGCTTCCGGTCTCCCGCCCGCTGTAGTGCCAAGGTAAGCGGGTCACCCCGGGACTTGCGCTCCCTGCTGTGCAAGGCTGTGGATGGCATGAGTGACAGCCCCAGACATGCCCCACGTGGAGACCGGCCTTTCCAGCTGTCTCATCTTCCTCCATCAAGAGTGCGGGGCTCCTCTGCCACCGTCATGCTCTCCCTCGTGCACGCCTGTGTGAGCCCTCACCACCCTCAGGGCCGCCCCCTCAAACCCTTGTCCCTCTCCACCTTGTCTGTGGAGAGCAGCCCGCATGTCCAGCCCTGTGTAAGGTCGAAGGACCGACGGATGCGTGGGGCAGATCCAGGGCTGTAGCCTGAGCTGGGCGTCATGGGGGAGGCCCCATGGGAGGGGCAGGGGCGATTCCACAAGATATTTGGGGACCATGGCTTTTCCTGTGGAGAAAAGCTCTATTAAACCTCAACTTCACATTATACCCCAACCCAGCTGCACAAGACCAGAGACTTAGAGATTGAAACAAAATTTAGAAACGTATCAAAGAAAATATGTGCTTTGTGTTGGAGAAGGGTTTTAAAAACTGGAAATAAATAAGGAACTTTTTAAAATGAAAGATTGATCATGTGTTTCTGGGCCACGGGAGCTGCCCCAGTGGGAGGATGAGCCCCATGTGGCTGGGAATGTGTGTCTGCAGGGCTCCTCGTCCACGCCAGTCATGGTCACAGCCCCCCGGATAGCCCTCAGGCCTCCCTTGTCCCACGCCCACTGTCTGTCTTCTCCCTCCCAAGACAAACACGTCCCTAGTGAATCCTAGCTGCTGTCTGGCTTTTCTAGATCAAATATGTAGAAATCCGGCCAACCCGGCAGGACAGGCGCTCCTTCCCAGGTCTCTCCTGGGCAAGTGTGGGAGGGGCCATCCAGGGACGGGGTGGGGGTGTCCCCTCGGTCCCTCGGGGCCCAAAGGTTCTGGGAAGACGGGGGCTGGGAGAAGGTACAAGGACGCCCCTTTCTGGCACAGCGTAGAATCCTGTGTCCAGGATCTCAAACCCCAACCTTATGTCTTTGTTTTGAGGTTTACATCGTTCTATGTGGTGAGAATGGGTTTTCAGAACCCAGAGAACTCTACTGTCCAGAGAAGCCCCTGTTTGAAAGGAATTCCAGACACACTTTCGTCCTGAGGTGAGCGAGGCCTGTCAGAACGGTGTGGCCCTATCATGAGCCCAAGGGAGCTAAACGCATGTCACTGTCCAGTAAGGAGTGTTGCTATGCACACGGACGGTTTTATAAAGTCGTTCACGGTGCCATTTGACATAGATTCGTGTGGGAGGGAGCGAGGAAGGCTGTTGGTTTACACGCTGCCGACGTTCAGACGCCCAGCCTCTTCCATGGCACAGATCCCGCTCAGCTAATTCAGGTCATGCTAAATTGGGAAGAGCAAGGACACGTGGCCGTGCAAAGACCGTGCGGTTGGATGGGGAAGGGTCATTTATCGGGAGTCCAAGCACCTGCTGTTTTCAGAAAATGTGGAGAAACTGCACTAAATGCTTTTTCTCCTGGAGAACATCGTGTCTGGTCTGTACTGGTTTGGGTCCCATCTTCACTAAGAAGAGGTGAGCTCCAGGCTTATACACACTGGACACAGATGCATGACGGAGCTGGAGTGGACGGGGTTCCGGGGAGCCAGCAGGCGTGCGGGAGCTCTGTGTGGTGTCCCTGCCCAGCACGGCCAGGGGCCTGCAGGGGCTCCCTGTCCACATCTCACGCTCCAGAGGGGCTCCATAGGTCACTCTGAGTAGCACGCATGTGTTGACACATCCGAGGTGTCCCCGAGGGTGAGAATCGGAGCTGGGGCTGCCCTGCGGGACCCCCACCACCCAGACCCTGGCCTGACCACTGCTGCTGTGTGTGTCCTCAGCGCCCCCGCTCTGCTGGGCCGGCTCCGGAGGATCCGCCTCTGGCACGACAGCCGTGGGCCCTCCCCGGCCTGGTACGTGAGCCACGTCGTGGTGGGAGAGCTGGCCCCCCGGCACGGGCGCAGCTGGCTCTTCCCCGCCGAGTGCTGGCTGGCAGCGAGCCGGCGGGATGGCCGCGTGGAGCGGGAGCTGGGCTGCCTGCGCCGGGGTCTCGGCTTCTGGAAGGTAGGTGACCAGCCGGCCGGCCGGGTGCAGCCCCAGTTCTGCTTCTCCCTGCAGCCATTTCTCTAACCTGCACTAAAGTTAACGTCAAGCTGGCCATGCCTTACGTGATGCCTGGAGCGAGCCTGTGTGTGCCCTGTGTGTCCTGAGCCCCAAGATGACCAGTCAACAGTACGGGCATGACCCCGGGGCAGAACAGCAAGTGATCAAAAAGACAAAATCACCTAAAATCTCACAAACCACTATGAAATCGCTCTCTGTGCGTCCCGACCTCTCCCCATATGGGAGTGTGTTTTGTTCAGTTGTGATGACACTTAGCATTTTACACTTTCTAATGTATTATCTTCATGAATTTTCTTTAAAATCGTCACTGAGGGGCCGTGTCTGCCTGCCAGACATTGCGATTTTCTTTATTTAGTTGTAGAAACACTTTGATGGGGGGCTTTGTGTTTCTGGTGACCAGTTTTGGAGGCTGGTCTCAGATGGGCAGAGGCCAGTGAGAGCTGGCATCCTCCCACGTCACCAGATCCTTCTTTCCAGCGTGTCCCTGTCGCCACCTGTCATGGGCGAGAGGGCCAGGCCCACCACGTGGGCACTGCCGATCTAGTAAGAACAAATGATCACAGTGCGCTGGCAGTATGGAAATTCTCCAGCTCCCCCCAGCTGTATGCCTGGCTCAACCGGCACTTTCCCTTGGACAAATATTTTACATAAATGTAACTAACAAAATGTAGTCACGTTGTTTATTCTCCAGCTGTTTTGTTTGAGAACTTGTGGGGAGACATCTGTACGTCTTAGTCATAAGACCAGCCGTGGCTGTGGCCTCGTGGTCAGTCCATTGGTAGGAAGATACATTCTCATCTCCTTAAACCTGTTTTCCCTGGATTTGTTTCTGTGTTCTGCTGCTCATCACCGTTTTTCTAGAATAGCCTTGATGTGCCACCCGCCCGTGGCTGACACCACAGGGCTACTGAGGACACCCTGGTGGCCGGCCATGCTCCCGGCCCGCAGTGTGCTCAAAGCCCAGTGAAAATTACCTGTGTTGCAGGAAAAGTGCTGGGAACAGGGAGGGCTTGTAAGCAGAGGCTCCAGGAAAAGGCGTGAAGATGTTCGGGGGTGAGACAGGAGAGGCGGAGGGATAGCTTGTCCCAGAGCTGCAGATGCCCCAGTGCAGGTCCAAGGTGCTGAGTGCAGGGTGGGCGAGGGTCTGCGGGGTCCAGGGTCCAGCTGATGAGCTAGCGGCATCACGCAGAGAATCACCGCTTGCCCACCGGCAGTTCTCACCGTTGGTACCAGCGTCTCTCTTCTGGTCTGTTTCAGCTCTTGTATTCAAAGTTCACAGAGTATCTGGAAGATTTCCACATCTGGACGTCCATGTACAGCCAGCCCTCCCCCAGCGGCTTCCCGCACACCGCACGCCTCACTGTCGCCTTCGCCTTGCTGTGCACGTACGCGTGTCTCGCTGCCCTGCTCACAGCTGCAGGACAGGAGCAGGTGGGAGGCACTGCATTCTCCTGGAAGTGGCTTCCGAGTCTCAGACCTGCCATGTGACACCTTCTCAGCCCAGGAATTAGCAAAGCTCACAGTCCTGGCAGAAATGTCCCAAGCAGGGAGAGGGACCCCAGGTGCCTCGAGCACCACAGAGGGGATGCTGGCCTGGATGGAGCCAGGAGGGTCTGCTGGGCAGTGGGCTCGGGGTGAAGCTAGAACAGGCCTGCCTCCATGACCCCTGCCATGCAGAGCTCGCGCCCTCCTGGTGCCACAGAGCATGACTTCTCCGGAGTGGTCAGCAGCCTGGACTGTCCCAGAGCACGCTCTGGGATTTTCTTTTTTTGAGGTTGGCAGTTAATTCAAACTTTAAAAATCCTCTGGCCAGAAAAAGCAGGGAACAGTTTGATGGCCACGTTTGCCCTAGAAATGCCAGTCAGCATCTGGCAACTGCGGCCACACCATCCCTCATGTGATGTAGGGATGAATTCTAAACCAGCACAGGCAGCGAGAGTGGAGTGCCTGCCTTCCTATGGAAACGCAGCATGACTCTTGGGGCATGGGGAACTAATCTAGTTTGCTTCTGATGACAACCTCGTGGCCATTCATGGTCCCAAAGTGGCTGGGAATGTGGCGAGGGGCCCTTTCCAGAGAAGGCATCCGGCGACGCATCCAGCGGAGAGTGGTGTTGGGAGTACGTGTGAGAATAGTAACGGATTGGTGGAACCTTTAAAAGAGAGTGACAGGTGTGTGGAATTTGTAGGATGGTGATAAATCTCACCAGGCAGCAAGAAGTTGAAAGGCTGGGTCCAGCTGGGAGAGGAACTCGCCTTCCCCTCTGGGGCTGACCCTTTGTTGGATCCTCTCTGCTTATCAACGCGTTGGGGATATGGAGGCCTTCTCATCAGATTGTAGCGAGGACTCAGCCAGGGACGCAGGAGACATGCCTGGCATGAAGTGGGGCCGCAGCAAATGTTCGCTCAATCTGGGAATATGTGTATATTGGAAAAACAAAAGGATTACTTGCGAGTTTCCATTGTTTCCAAGGGTTCAGGGAGACAAGGCTTTGGTTAAATGTAGGCTGAACATTCACATTGAAGACCTTGGTGACTACAGTGGACGCGTTCCAGATGCCCTGACTGCTGCCTTCCTACAGCTCCCATGGGCTCTCGGCGACCCCGATGCCGCCACCGGGTCCTTCCGGACGGGTCTCCTGTGCACCCTGCTGGCTTCTCCCGGGGCGCAGCTCTTGTCCCTGCTCTTGAGGCTCAGCCAGGTACCAGCAGCCTGTCCGCATGCCCTGCTGTCCCGGGTCCTCCCGCACATTGGGACACCCACCCCGAACAACCACCTTCCTTCCGCAGGAAGCCAGCAGTCCTTCCCGCGCGCAGCCCCACCTGCCCCTAAGAAGAGCGCCCGTGGAGGCAGATCAGGGTAAGTGGGCATTTAAGAAAGCCTGGGGGGCGCCTGGGTGGCACAGTGATTAAGCGTCTGCCTTTGGCTTAGGGTGTGATCCCGGCGTTATGGGATCAAGCCCCACATCAGGCTCCTCCGCTATGAGCCTGCTTCTTCCTCTCCCACTCCCCCTGCTTGTGTTCCCTCTCTCGCTGGCTGTCTCTATCTCTGTCGAATAAATAAAGAATAAAATATTAAAAAAAAAAAAAAAGAAAGCCTGGAAGTTGTTTTCTGTTTGTTTACAAATCACAGCAACACCTGGGGAGGAGACCTCGTGTCTCCTGCTCCCCGTGTTCACTGCTGTTCACTGCAAGGACAGCGAGCTTCACTCCATCTGCGTGAAAGCCCTTGAAAGGAGCCAGGCAGCCCACTCCCGGATGTCACAGGGACGGGCCACATTGGCAGCCATGTCCTGTGTCTCAGGGAGCCTTGTCCCGGTGGGGCCACAGGGAGGGCTATTTCCTAAAGGAGGCTCTCTCCCAGAGAACCCTAAATCCCTGCTTTAACGTCATAAATTGGACTCCTTTCAAATCAGGCCCTCACGCCCGTGGAAGGACGGCAGACGCCCAGGAAACGCACGAGGTAAATACAACTATATTTCGGCGTCTCCCTTGGCCGTGGCCCAGACACGGCTGCTCAGGCCCGGGGGGGACCCCGAGCAGGGCGGGTCCTGCAGAGAGAGGGGGCCACTCCCCAGGGAGCTTGAGACCCACTGTCAGGAGTCCCAGGGGAGGCCCCACAAGAAGGGGTGTGGGGCAGAATCGGGAAAGCCACGTGTGGACCCGCAGAGACATTGTGGAGACTTGCGGGTTGGCAGGTCCAGGAGTCGAGACTCTGTGGAGCAGAGGCTTGTGTGGGCTCGGCCACTCCTGTGCCCCGTGAGGGGACACGGGACAAGTCCAGACAAGCAGGTCCGACCCGGGACCCAGGGCATGTTGGAAGGCAGATTCTAAGCAGCCCAGTGACAGCATCGCGCCGGCCTTCCTCTGGGGGTCTGTGTGGCTGTACTGCTAGCACGCGATGCTGGTCAGTGCACACGTTTGGGGCATGCATGGTTCCTTGTGCTTTCACATCTCCGCCTCCCTGCTGAGCGCTCCGTCCTGCGCGGGTGCTCTGCCCCCGGCCCGTGTCCAGGCCTCGGTCCCCTCTGCTTCCCTGCGTGGGGCTGCCTCTCTGCCCTTCCGCGGTGAGCCTCGCCCGACCCCTGCTCTGAGAGGTTCTGATCGGCCTCCCAGAGGGCAGGTGGCATCGCCGTTGACGGCAGTCACCCTGTCATTGCACCCACGGGCACCCCACCACCCTCTGTAGATGTGAACGAGCTGCTCCCAGGGCTGCCCACGCCTCCTCCCCAGAACCTCCCCCCAGCCAGCTCCTAAGAACCCTTGCAAGCCCCGCTGCGGACACAGTCTGGCACAGAGAACTGTGGGCGCCAAGGTGCTAACCTTATCCCGACGTCGTCTCTTCCAGGCTCATGGTCTCTCGGAGCATGCCAGGGCCCGCAGGAGGGCAGCAGAGGGTGGCCGTGTGGGCTGTCCGTCCCCAGAGCAGGAGGCCCGTGGAGCTGACCCTGGCCAGCAGCCTCCAAGGGAGAAGGGGACCCGCGGCGCTCTCTGTGTGCAAGGTGACATCGGGGCTGGGGGTGCAATGCCAGGCCCCTTCCTGTGTCCTGGGCCCCTGGGAGACGCAGGGGTCGCGTGGCGGGAGCTGGGTCCGATAAGACTGGGTGCTCTGGTCACATGGACATCAGGCCCATCCGAAACAGCCAAGAGTTTTGTTCCAAAGTGCTGGCCATTTCTGCTGTGTACTTACATGGGTTGCTCACGTCTTTTAAAAAGACGTGCTGTGGAGTAGAGTGACTAGTGACAGCTTCAGGAGAAGCAGTAGCTCAGCGGAGAGCCAGTGGGGATGGGGCCCCCGGCAGGTGGCCAAGCAGCCAGTCAGTGCTGTCCAAGGGGGCCATCAGGGGCCTGGCTGGGCGGGTGCGTATGGTTGCGGGGACCAGGGCCGTGGGTTGCGTGAGCAGCGTGCTTCCAAGCTCCAGCTCACCCGGGTTCTGGTGCTGGCCGTGGACACTGCTCCGTGGACCACGGTTGGCAAGGTGGTACCGGCAGCAGGAGGCAGCCGGGTCTGGCTGGGCTGACGCACACAGCACCCTACGCGCTGGGGTGTGGGGTATAAAATACCTGGTTTCTGTGCACCGATTGGGCCCGGGGCCAGCGGCCTGCCGTGCTGGTGCCGGCAGAAGGTGGAGGGAACACACATCTGACAGCCCGGCACAAGCACCCGGCCGGGAGGGGGTGGAGGAGCGCAAAGGCTCACGCCCCACCGACCGCACACAGGGCGAGGTCCTCGAGCAAGGACGACACCTGAGCTCGAGGGTCCTCGTTGTACACGCACGAGTGTCCTTCCCTTGCCCAGTGCCTCCTCCCCGGAGGGTACTCCTGAGTCCATATTAGCTGACCGCCTCTGCCTCTAGATGGGCCTGGCGGGGTCTTCCTGTTGGAGCAGTCACCTCCGAAGGCGGGGCTCCATGGCCTCCTCTTGGAGACATGAAATGTGGGGGGACCCTCTGATTATGTGCTTGACTCCAGAGAACTTACCCAACAGAGCCCGTGAGAGGCGGCTGCTGCCTACGTGGTCCTCCTCCGCTGTGGGGCTGTGCTCTCCTCCCCCTCCCCCTCCCCCTGCTCCTCTCTGCTCTTCTCCTGGTCCTCCTGCCCCTCTCCACCTCTCCCTCTCCTACCCACTCGTCCCTCCTCCTTTCCCTCCCCGTGCCCCCCCACTCCTCTCCGCCATCCCCTTCCTCCCCACTCCTCCCCGTCCTCTTTCACATGCCCAGTGAAAACTCTAAACTGTGGCCCAGACTGTGGCATCATTCTGATGGAGAATGCTGAGTGTAAAAAGCATTCTGCCCTGAGAACGTGAGAAAGTGAGGGTCCTTTTCATCCAGGCTGAATATGGTGGTTGCTGCCGTGTAGACCCAGCTGCCGTGCACGGACTGTGCATGGGGCGTGTGCAGGGGCGCGTGTATATATACAAGGAACAGGCTTGTATGCTCACGCGGGCCGGCAGGTCTGATGACCCTGCAGCCCACAAGCTGGAGACCCAGGAGTGTCAGTGTTTCAGTTCAAGTCCAAAGACAGGAAAAGGCAGGTGTCCTGCTCAAAGGCCGTCAGGCAGGAGGAATTCTCTCTTGCTCTGGAGGGTTGGCTTTTCGTTCTATACCAGCCTTCACCTGATTGGATGAGGCCCACCCACACCGGGCAAGCAACCAGCTTTACTCTCTCCAGCCATTTATGTGTTCATCTCTAGAAACCCCCTCACGGACCAGAATACTGTTCACCCAAATGTCTGCACACCCACGACCCAGTACGGCTGACAGAATTAGCGACTGCACTCGGGTGGATGGAAATGATGAGGTCTGTTACAAGCACCTCTTCTTGCTCTCCCTTAGCCCCCAACAGCAGGTTTGGAGGACTCGCTGCACTCCGGTGGCCGCGGGCACTGCCGCCTTGGTCAGGCTCTGCGGTGTGGGCCATTTGCGGGATGTTCTCCATGGCCTGTGGCTTAGGGACGGCGTTTCTGGGATACAGGTGAGCAGTCACAGTTTTCAGATGTCCCCGGTCTTTGGATGGGAATCTAGCACTTAGAAAAAACTTCCTGCATTTCTGGGAACGCAACGTGTGGGACCAGATATGCTATTGCTATTTTGGTCCTCATTTCTCCCTCCCACGGCCCTGGGGGTAAGCAATTTGTGTACAAATCCCAGAGGGCTGCTGGGCCCGGCCAGCTCTGGGACGGCAGCCCAGCCTGGATGGAGTCCCGGTGGACAAGAGGCTGCAGGACCCTCACTCGGGAAGGAGGGAACCCGGCTGCGGAGCTCCTGAGAAGCTGGGCTCTGGGCCAGACGTGCTGGTACAATGATTATAATTCTGCCCATCCACACTGTGGCCTCTCCATCTGGTTCCCGGGCAGCTCGGGCCCCCGGCGTCCCCAGGGCAGTTCTGCGTGGCTCCCATGGGCCCAGGAGGAGCAGCCGGAAAACCAGGATGTGTCCCTATTCCCCGCTAGCACCTCCCCCCCACACTCCTCCCTTTCTTCAGATGCATGAATTGACTCACAGGATGATGGCCGATGGCCAGCAAGTTGCTTTTAAAAAAAAAACAAAAAACTTCTCTGTGACTCGGTTTGCTCAGCTGTGAAATGGGAAAATTCACAGGGTTTTAGGAGGAACCAGTGAGATCCTCCATGCTCACCGCCTGGCACCTGCTCAGTGCTCTGCAGAAGCAAACTTTATTGTTATTTTTATCAAGCCCCCATCCCTGCCCCCATCCCCACCATGCTCTCTGTGTCCCCCTGCTGGCTTTTCCTTTCTCTTCCATGCCCAGTAGCTTCACGGAGTTGACGTCCCCTCCCGACAGATAGAACTCCCCCCCTCCCAGGGCAGAACGGCAGGGCGCCCAGCCCCACGGCCTCCTCCCCGCTGCAGTCGCACCTCTGCTTACCACCCGTAGTCACACCGTCCCGAGAACGCGGGCCCTTGGGTGCAGCGTCCCTGCGCACAGGCAGGCAGGCGCTGATGGCTGCTCTCTCCCGGGGGACAGGTTCAACCCGACGCAGTGTGTGCGCTGGCTGCACCTGCTGACACTCTCCGTGCTGTGCTGTGTCTTCGTCACGCAGCCACTTCTGGTGAGCGGGCCTCCAGCGGGAGTCACTCTGCGTCAGGGGGGCCTGGGCGTGAGGGTAGGGCTCCACGTTCCTGATACGTTACTACGTTTCTTCATATTTTGACTGAGTGTGAGGAGAACCTGGGAGCCAAGCCTGTGCCGTCCTGCCCACGGACACATCCCAGGACGGGGATGGGGGGCACCTCTTGAACCCCAATTTTCACTCGAGGATGCGGAGCCTTAGGGAGCAGAGGCTCTGGCCTGGGGAACGGGGGGCCCGGGAATCCCAGGCAGGTGACACCAGCTTGTGTAGGATTGTGACCGGGAAGCAGGGACGTGGGGCAGCGACAGTGCACACATCGTCCGCTCTCTCCTTCCAGGTGGGCCTCGTGGCCTTGGGCTTTGCCTGGAGAAGGAGGG
Source organism: Ailuropoda melanoleuca (assembly GCF_002007445.2). Classification (NCBI taxonomy): domain Eukaryota; kingdom Metazoa; phylum Chordata; class Mammalia; order Carnivora; family Ursidae; genus Ailuropoda; species Ailuropoda melanoleuca. The sequence goes on along the minus strand of NC_048218.1, from coordinate 111,176,773 downwards.
ACGACCCGCACTTTTTCACCGAGTCTCTGCGCGCAGCCACCAAGGACCTAGACTCTGAACTGGAGGAGCATGCGAGGTCCCGTGTGCCCCTCCGTGCAAGCCAGATGGAGGAGGTGAGGTCACCGTCCAGGCCCCATTCCAGCCCCTTCGGGCCAATCAGCCATGCTCTGTGGATTCAAATCCAATTGCATTTTGGGGTGTGATTTAATTTCTTGTGCACCTTTGGGTGCGTGGATGCGATGGGTGAACAGAGAGGATCCATTTCCTTCCCTCTAGCCCATCCCAAAGAAATCAGAGCATCGAGAACATGAGCTTATTTTAAATTATTGAAGCAAATGAGAAGTAGAATACTTGGCCATGATTTTAGAAAACTTCAAGGTCTCTCAAGATGCAGCCCTGTTGTGGGGCTGGCAACTGACCTCCAGACAGCAGCACGTCTCTAAGCCAGGTGGACCCGAGGGGACGGCCGCTGACCCCTTGAATCCAGGATGCCTGAGTGCCCGTGGTCCCAAGGCATCCAGCCCTGTGTCTTGTCCCCCGTGGGACTCAGGATGGCACACCAGTTGCAAGGGAGGAGCGTCCTAGCCCTGGGTTCCGCATCTGTGACCTCCCAGGACAAGGGGTCTTTGATTCCTTAGGCGTCCCGAGCACCTGACCCAGGCCTGTCATCCGACAGAAACAGCTCTCCTGTGCAGTGAGATGCCCACAGAGCTGGCCTGGGACAGGAGTGGGGTTTGTGAATGGACCACTGCCCACCGGCCTGCTTTTGGTGACCTGCACAAAGTGTCCCTATCCCCAGCCCCAGGAGGCTCGGACAGCGCTGCTGCTCCCTGGGCTTGGCAGGAGTGCCAGAGCTCTCTGCCCTCATCCACAGCCCCCAGCTCACAGCACTGTCGTCCCACAGATGTTGGCTGCCCGACAGCGAGCACGCCGCCTGCGCCGAGCACGTCCACCATCCGCAGCCCAGCTCAGCATCATCAGGGAGAAGATGAGAAGAGAGACCCAGACACGGGTGGCTCTGAGGTGGGTGGCAGCTGGCTGGGCCTTGCTCTGCTCTTGCGGCCCCTGGGATTAGGGCATGCAGGTGGGGGCCCCGCCGCAGGAGAGGGGACACCAAGGGGACAGTGGGTACAGAGACAGCAGTTAGAGACAGCAGGTCTGGAGGAAAATCCCACAAAAATGAAAACAAGAAAAGCAGACAGGGAATTGAGTAAAGTAACAGGTTATGACAGTAAAAAGCAAAACCCAATGTCTTTCATATGCATAGTGAAAGCCAGTAGAGAATTTGATAAAAGGCTCTTTAATGTGGCCAACGAATAAAATACCACAAACACACGCGGGCATCCCTGTGAGAGAAAATGCACAAAGCTTCGCAGGAAAAGCGTGAGCGGTCCTGAAAAGCACGAATGTCACTTAAACATCACGTCTTCTCCAGCCCTGTCTAAATCCGTGTCTGACTTCAACACAGTCCCCATCAGAGGTCACTAGACATTTCTTTTCTTCCTTCCGCTTCTCCTTCTTTCCTGGATCTGGTCAGTTACGAAGTCCCTTTGGAAGAACGGACGCGGAGCGCTGGCCGGGAAGAGCCGAGGAGGGGGAGCAAGTGGGGGGCTCGCTCTGCTAGACGGGGCTGCAGATCACAGGCCTCTGCTGAAGAGTGGGGCTCTGTGCACACAAACAGCAGACAGCCCTGTGGAACGGGATCGGAACTCTGGACATGGACCCGAATACAAACGCCACAGCGTGGGAGCCTATGACGGAGGCTTTCTCAGCTCTTTGGGGAAAAGATGGAGATTTTCATGAGGAGTAACTGAATGGTCACGAGGGAAGTGTAAAACACACAACTGGATGCTTTTGTCACGGTGTACACAGCCTTATTCCACATGAATAAAGATCTAAATGTGAGAACAAAACCATACAGGGCCCAGAAGAACACGTGTGCAAACGTGTGACCTGTGGGTGAGGAAAACCTCCCTGTGACTTAGAATCCAGAAATGGAACGAGAAGACAAATATGGTGACACGAAACTTGAAGAAGAAAAGTCTCATGTGACAAATGGTGCCATAGGTAATGTGAAAAAGCAGTGAGGACGAGGAAGAGTATTTGTAGCAGACAAAGGCTTTGTCTTAAAATACAAAGAGGTTCCAAAAACGTGAAGAAGACCAACAGCCTCTTTAGAACAAAACTGGGCTCGGGAAGCCAACAGACAGTGCAGAGAGAAAAGGAGCATGGATAGCACGCGCTGGTGATGGAGATCGCACATTAAAGTACAAAAGTTTGGAAGTTTGACCACATGCACCAGCTGGTGAGCTGTGGCGAAGACGTGAGGTCACATGGTGCTGCCGTGAGTGCAAGCTGGTGCCCCCGTGGGGACCCGGGAAGTCCCTTGCACAGTCACAAATGCAGGTACTGACCCCTGGCACCCCTGCTGCAGGGAGCACATCTGCCGACCCCGAGAAGACCCAGGTGCAAGGCAGGTGGTGCAGGGCCCCTTGTCACAGAAACAGTCCAAACATTGGAGCGCCTGGGGGGCTCAGTCGGTTGAGCGTACAATCTTGATCTCAGGGTTGTGAGTTCAAGCCCTGCGTTGGGCTGCACCCTGGGCATGGTAGAGCCTACTTAAAAAGAAAAGGGGGGCACCTGGGTGGCTGTGTGGGTTAAGCGTCTGCCTTCAGCTCAGGTCATGATCCCAGGGTCTGCTTGTGCACTCCCTCCCCCCAAATAAATAAATAAAATCTTAAAAGAAAGGGGGAGAGAGGAAGAACCAGAGATTATGTGTCTCCTGATGGAAAACACATCACCTAGGACATAACCTACCCCAAACAGCCTGGTCTTAAGCTGACCACATTTTTGTGCCAACGTGCGATTGACAAGAGAGCACACGCCATATCCCTAGGAAGCAGGACAGAGAGAGGGGGACAATAGTAGAGCCAGCGTTCTCAACAAATAAGCCCCGGAGACCAACTAGGGAGGGAGGTGCTGCCTGTGGGGTAAAAGAGACTCAAGAAAGAAAGAGTGAATGGAATCCACGGTAGTAGCAGACTAGTAAGAAAAACTGTATGGTCATCTCAACAGATGGAGAAGAAACCATTTGACAAAGTTTGGCCTCCGTTCACAGAAAGAAAAAAATCTCAGCAAACGAGGAATAGAAGAGAACTTCGCTAAACTAATAAAGGGTATCTGTGAAAACGCTACCCCTAACCTCACGCTTAGTGGTGAGACTGTGTGTGCTTTTTTAAAATCAGAAACAAGGCAAGGAGCTCGTCTTTCCCCAACTCTGATTAAACCTCACATCAGAAGGCCCAGCCAGTGCCAGAGGCAAGACAAAGCAACACGGCGTTTACAAGTTTGAAAAGAAGAAATACAACAGCTTCTTGAAAGAGGACATGAATCGTCTACGCAGAAAATCCCAAATATTCGAAATAAATCTAAGAAAACGTGCAGAATTGGAATGCCAAAAACCATAAGACACTCATGAACGAAATCAAAGAAGATCTAAAGAGATGGAGAGACACGTCGCGTGTGTTGGGACACTTGTGTTACAGTGTCTATCCCTTCCAACTTATCTATAGTTTCAGTCCCGACCAAAGTCCCACGAGCTTTTCTATAGATATTGACAAGCTGATTCTAAAATTTATATGGAAAAGAACAAAGATAACCAAACCATTCTGGGGACAGAACAAAACCGGAGGACTGACTCTACCCGACTTCAGGACTCATTACAAAGCCAAGCCACAGTAACCAAGACACCAATATTGGTGGTAGGTCAGCACAAATGTGCTCAACTGATTTTTTGACAGGGCACCAAGGCCCCTCTCATTGGAGAAAGATAACCTTTTTAAAAATGGTGCCAGGGAAACTGGATGTCAGATGTGCAGAAAAAGCAAGCCTCAGCACACCCTTACACTGTGTTCTACAAAAATTCACCCAGGCATTTAAAAGGATGTAAAAGCCCAGTTCCAAAAACTGTTTTGCTGGGTCTAGACACCCAGGGTCGGTGGGTGTGGGTGCTGATTTAAAACTGTGTTTCCGTAGAGACGGTTGCATGTACGCGCTCATGCTGTTTCTGCATGTGTTTATACTTTGTGGGAGATGCTCCCGGCATGAATACTCCCTCAGTCAAGCCATCCGGAAGGAGTTTACAAGGTAGGATGTTTTGTCTGCCTTTTCTAGACCCAGGGCCCTGCACCAGGAGTGGTCTGTTTGTGGCCAGCACACGGTGATGGGGGGACCGAGAGACCAGGGTTTCGGGGTGAGGGTTACTTTACTCTGTTATTTTGGGTTTTTTTTTAAATTTTTTAAAAAATTTATTCGATAGAGATAGAGACAGCCAGCGAGAGAGGGAACACAAGCAGGGGGAGTGGGAGAGGAAGAAGCAGGCTCATAGCAGAGGAGCCTGATGTGGGGCTCGATCCCATAACGCCGGGATCACGCCCTGAGCTGAAGGCAGACGCTTAACCGCTGTGCCACCCAGGTGCCCCTACTCTGTTATTTTGAACCAAACGTATCTGTCTGCCATTACAATCTGTCAGAGAAGAAGGGGATTCTCCAGACCATCTAGTCTTCTCCCTCAGGACGTTTTACTTCTGCAAAACGGAAGCCCAGAGAAGGCGTTTCGCCACTGTCCCACATAGGAAATATGCAAAACAAGTGGTCGAATTGACTTGGGCATTATCCCTACTGTTAACAGGAAGCCTCTTTTTACAGACTTTGGGCACGTTCAGAGCATCTCGTTTTGGTTAATAGTGAAACGATATTTTGAGGCACGTTAGGGTCTGGGCGCCAAGATGCTAAAACACGCTATTGGGTTTGCTTTTTTGTGGATGCTGAGTTCCTCAACCAAAGACTATCACAGTTTGCAAGAAATGGCACATGCCTTCGAGCGGAGGTTAATTCCCTTCGAGTTCTCTACCACTTCTCCAGTGCTCATTTGTCTCTTCCCACTTTTAAAAGCAGTGGATGTTGGGGTGCCTGGGGGGCTCAGTCATCTCAGGTCATGATCTCAGGGTCCTGGGATTGAGCCCCACATCAGCGGGGAGTCTGCTTCTCCCTCTGCCCCAACTCCCCCCCCGCCACCGCTTGCGCTCTTGCTCTCTTTCAAATAAATAAAATCTTAAAAAATAAATAAAAGTAGTATATGTTCATTGTAGGTGAACATGGAAGAACTGAAAAATAGAAAGCCGAAAAATTTCAATAATACTGACACCCAGAGGCAACCATGGGACAGCATGGTTGTCATGCCAGAACTTTCTCCATGTGTCAGCGTTTCTGAAATTGGGACAGGAATTATATCAAGGTGGATACTTCGTGTGGCATTCTTTTTTTTTTTTTTGACAGTTGTTATCAAGTGACTTTGTTTTCACCTGCCAAAAATATTCAGTCTGATAGTTCTTTCAAAGAAGTTTGGCTTTGAATTCTGAAGTGCGTGATACAAACGTATTTGATTCTTTACTACGGTTTAGGAGGCAGAAGTAAAATACGGTGTTCCAAGATTTACTTTCTCTTTCTCTGGAGAATATTTTATTTTACTTTATTTTTTTAAGGATTTTATTTATTATTCTGAGAGAGAGAGAGAGAGAGAGAGAGAGAGCGAGCACAAGCAAGGGGAACAGCAGGCAGATGAGAAGCAGACTTCCCGCTGAGCAGGGAGCCCGGCGCGGGGCTCGATCCCAGGACCCTGGGATCATGACCTGAGCCAAAGGCAGGTGCTTAACTGACTGAGCCACCCAGGCGCCCCTCTGAAGAATGTTTTAAACCACATTCCTGCATTTTTTCTATGACTGTGTTGCCCTTGACTAAGTACTTCAATTTAATGTACTTTATGTCTGTTGCTTTTTGGGGACAGAGGTGGATGGCTGGCAAATCTATTTAATTTTATCTATTACTTATGGGCATATTTGTTTTTATCTCCCGTGAGAGAGCTGAATTGACACCTACCTAGATGACGGGCAAGCAAATGTAGGGTTAGAAGCCACTGGTAAAGTAACACCTGGACGCCCGAGTTCAAGAGTCTGGGCTCTCTGCAGAACACAGTAATGCAGCTGCTCACAGGTGAACATTCTAGCAATGAAACTGCCTCCCGTTTTGCAGACACAGCAGTTCTTTCCATGAATGACCAACTTTTCAGCTCTCCAATCCCCCCTTCCCATGTAGGCACAGTTTGTGCCAGCAGGGGGCGCTGTGCACAAAGCAAAGTGACCGTGTGGGTCGTCCTCTCTGGAAGTGGAAAGGAAAACCGGAGCTATTTCTGGCTTTGATCATTTATTTTTGATCTCATATTTCGTAAGTCAGCACTACTTGACATATTTCTCATACGAATTGTTGCCTATAGGTACTCAAATCAGAAATACTGCAGCTGAGATAATATTTATGCAACGTCTCCCGTGCAGAGCCATCGTTATGCTTGGATTCATGGCTCAGATGCTGGCCCCCTGGGTGTGCATGGACCCATATTTCCTTCTACGATGCAAAACCCCACTACCTCTGGTGTACTGGCCACCAGGCAGATATCTATGTGTCCTGGTTTGTACTGGGATATTCAGGGGGACCTTCTGTCCCGACCCTCCCCCGGTGCCTGATCCTAAAACTTTGACAGCATCTTAGGGTTTAGAGTTTGTCAGTATCCAGGAAGAACGAAAGCACAGTTGGATCAAGTCTAATTCAGGAACCCAGCTTTGTTCCACTTTGTTCGGTTAGCAGGTGAATTGGGCAAGTCCTTCGACTCTGGGCTGACTATTCTGTCCGCAAAGTGAGGCAGTGGGGCTGCTTGATTTCTTAAGTCTTCACCAAAAAAATGATCATGATATTGGATTCCGTTATATTCAAGTTTTCTTTGAAGTCTTTCTGGACTCAATCAAGTCTTCACAAAAGTCCAAGTAAAACAGAAATAAACCACCAAATAAAGCACCAGTAAATGAAATAGTAACTCTGTCCAAGAGCCATAAATGGGAAATAACTACTGACTTTAGTTTTTGCAATGTTTCGAGAGCTCTGTAGGCCTGTTTTATTTAATAGCTCTAATTAACACAGAGTGAGAAGGTTCTTGGATGGTTTGGCTCACTCTCTCTACTCTCTGCGTGTGTCGAGAACGAGGGGGGAGTTGTGCACAGTCTGGGCATGTGGTAGCTGTCTCTGGTCACATCCAGGTCTTTTTTTTTTCTTAAAAATTTTATTTACATGTTTTACAGAGAGAGAGCTTGGAAGGTAGGGGAGGAGCAGCGGGAGGGGGACAAGCAAACTCTGTGCCAAGCGCAGAGCCTGATACGGGGCTCGATCTCACAACCCTGAGATCGTGACCTGAGCCGAAACCAAGAGTCCGATGCTGAGCCGCCTGAGCCACCAGGCACCGCCACATCCAGGTCTTTCTTGAAGACTTTGTTTCTTTAATGCCGTCCCAATGGGGAGCGAGTGTCAGGAAGTGATAGTATTCCCTCCAAATTGTGGTTCGACCACGGTTTCAATCAGTGTGCAGAGCTGATAAGCAGCACCGTATAAAGGCCTGCTTGGATCAGGCTCTGAAAATGGACGAACCAATGAAAGATAGAAGTCATGCGTGGGTGAGTCTGTAGGAGAAGGAGATAGAAGCAGTAAGGTAAGGTAGCTCACCCGACTTACTTCCACACGCCACGGACGTCACTGAACATATTTATAGCACATACGAATGTCGATTGAGGTCATTTGCTTCTATTAATCTATGTACTAGTGACATATCAGGACACTTCCTCTTTGATTTCTTTCCCTTTTATGTTGTCCCGTTTCTGTCATGACTGTGAGGTTTTAAAGCACTTCCTAGTGTCTCTAAAATGTGCCTCCATCAGCAACGGAGTACATGCCCCTGATCCCTTGCTGGGACAAAGTCTCTGAGGTGTGCTGGTAAGCGTAACACGGGCTCTGGGGGGGGCGACAGCACCCACCGGTCGCACCTGCCTGCCTCTTGCCATGGTGTTAGTGCCCCTGCCACAGTCCGCTGCACACTATAGCCGTGGCCGCTGGGTGCGGAGCCGGGGCAGCGGGTGGTGGCCGACTCTCAGGAGCGGCTCAGGGCTGGTCCCCAGCCTCGCGATGGCCCAACCTTGCGCTCACGTCTGTTTAATGAAACCACACTGGCATTTGAAGAACACATCATTGCTGTGTTCTTTGTTGGGGGGGGTCTAGATTTGGTGGCTGGATGAGGCAGGACAATGAAAATTGTGTCCTTGGATGAGTGGAGTTTAGATCTTCTCCTAACTTCTCATTGCTTTCCCACAATATAACTTGCCCCGAGAAGCATCCTGGTCTCCGCTTCTCATGGAGGGAGACCTGGCTGTAAAAGCCACCGGACGCCCGCTGGCCCCTGCCTTGGGAACGTTAGGAACACACCATCCTTGCCTTTCCTACAGGTCCTTTCTGCGAGGCACATGGAAGGAAGGGTTTTAGGGGTAGATGAGAAGTATTTTGCCCTCTCTAAAGAAATTTAGCTTTTTCCTCTCCTTCTGGCGCAGCTTGGAGCTCCTGATGGTCAGGTCCGCCCATGTGGCTCCGTGGTATTGTCTGAGCCAGCGAGATGAATCAACTGTGTCCGTGTGAAATGATTGCAGGGCTCCCTTAGATCAGTCCGTTGTTGGAAAGTGAACCAGATATCCAACAAGAGTAATACAAATTCGCTGGAGAGAAACCAGACCGACGTCCGTGGACTCGCAGCTCCGTGAGGTCCTGCGCTTGGTCCGTGCCTGCCGCTGAAGCCTCGGGCCGTCTCGGGCACGGGGGTTGGAGGCTCATCTGGGCCTTTGGCCGGGAGGGAAAGGGTCACGTCGTGCCAGCAGGCAGCAGCGTGCAGAGAGGACGGTGCCTGTCCCTGAGGGTCCCAGCTCCCCGCTCTTCTGCTCCCCTCGCCATGCTCGCTCTGCGCTGGCCGTCCACAGGTGACGAAGCGATAGGGGGTTCATCGAGGTGCCATCTCCCCGCCTCCTGCTGAGGAGCCCAGTGCGCCCTGGAGTCACGCTGCGCCTCCTACTGTGCGTGGCTTCCCTTCATTCCTGCAGATACTTCAATTCACGTTAGGGAAAAATCACTTTCTGTTTCTGCTCTTGTGCTCAGGGGTACCAGGAGCGCCTCCGGTGGCCTGCGGAGTGTGGGGGACTGGTGGGGCTGGAGTCTGACCACGCTGCTGGACGGTCTGCATGGGGGAGGCACGTCCGCAGCCGGCCCGCCGGGCGCTCAGGTGGGCTTCCGTCTGCTCCCGACACGGAGTCACAGCAGGAGAGTGCGTCACAGTGGGGCGAGGGTGCCAAGCTATTTACCTGCACTGCTGTGCGCACTTTTTAAAAAAAGATGTATTTATTTATTTTAGAGAGAGCACGAGCAGGGGGAGGGGCAGGGGGAGGGAGAGAGAATGCCAGGCAGACTCCCCGCTGAGCACAGAGTCCGACATGTGGGGCTCCATCTCACGACCCGGAGATCACGACCTGAGCCGAAACCAAGAGTTGGAGACTCAACGGACTGCGTCCCCCAGGCGTCCCCACTGTGTGGACTCTTGAATGACCGCTAGGTTGTAGGCCAGTGGCTCTTCACCATAAGTGCACCCCCTTGCTTCTCGACCCAGCACACCCACCTTAGCCACACACGCACCCCCAGACACCAGCAGGGGCCAGGCCGGGCTGGATGCAGGGCACAGTGGGTCCACACGAACTCGTGGGCCCGTGGGGATGGAAGGCTAGATCACTACACAAAATGCTGTGACACGGGGACACAGGGCACCCCGGGACAGGGGGGAGCATCCAGGAAGCTTCCAGAAAAAGGCAAGGCTTTCCCCAAATTCTGAGAAAAAAATTACCAATGAATATGCATTTCATAGAGTAACCCTATCCCATGCTTATCTTTCATTTTCTACCTTGTTTTAAAAAAATAAAATGACTTTGTCCCGCATTCCTTAAACACCATACAGTTGACCCTTGAAGAGCATAGGGTTAGAGTTGCCCCCCCCCAGCAGTTGAAATTCCACACATCACTTCCAACTCCCCCAGACCTGAGCTGTGCACAGCCGACTGTAGTTCGCCAGCCTCCCCCACAGCGTAGTCGACAAGCGTGTATTTTGTGTGTTAGCTGTTTCCTATGCTGTGTTCTTACAATAACGCAAGCCAGAGACGAGAAAATGTCATTAAGAAAATCCCAAGGGAGAGAAAATATATTTACAGTCCCGTCCTGTATTTCTTGAAAGAAATCCACATATACATGGCTCTGCGCCATGCAAACCCGCGTTATTCAGGGTCCACTGTATTTCTGATTCCACTTTCGTTGTATTCTATGCATGGGATGACGCCGGACACACTCCAGAAAAAGACACAATGGCCCTTCAGATTTGGTGCAAAGACCACGAAGAAGCTGTGTCTTCCTTAGAAAGTTCTTTAAACTTGTGGAATGTTTGTAATGGGGGAAACTCCTGGCATCTAGGCTGGGGGCGAGGGCCGTCCAGAGCACAGCACACCACGTGTTCCAGCTTCGTGGTCTGTCCAGCAGGCTTGCGTTTTCCTTCTTCCTCCAGCCCGGAGCCCTTGGCGGGAAATGCTACCTGCTGGGCACTCTGGTGATCCAGCAGCTGAGAGAGCCTTCTGGCAGCACGTGCGAGGTAAGCGGCTCTCCTCCCAGTTACTTCTTTGTGTGTGTGTGTTTTCTCCCGAGGCTCACTCTTTATTTATGTATTTATTTTATTGAAGTAGAATGAATATACTGTTATGTGGGTTTCAGGTGTACGATACCCTGACGCAACCGTTCTATACTCACCCTGTGCTCATCGCGACAGGTGCACTTCTGAATCCCCAGCACCCGTTTCCCCCCTCCCCTCTGGCGACCACCAGTGTGTTCTCTGTAACATACAGTTAAGAGTTAGAAAAGTCTGGGAGACATTGGGCAGGAAGGCTGCAGACCGCTGGAACCCTCTCTGGGAGCATGGCTGTGACTTGAAATCATCAGTGGCTGGGGTCTGAGACAGCCAAACCCTTCCCACGCCCTCTGCCAGTCCTGGCATGCTGTGGGAAACCAGGACATCTCTATCTAAAATACTGAAAGTACTCCCAACCAAGATTCTCGTATCTTCTCCTGGTTGGGAGGGGCTGCTTGAGGGCGGGCGTCTCACCCGCGTCTTCCCGCGACGGAGCCCTTCTGACGTCCAAGCCCAGACAGGTGCATAGCTCAGGCGCTGGTCTCCGCGTGGTGGAGCCCTGGTGCTTCGGGCTCAGCTGGAACCCAGGGACAGTGAGCAGGCTTTGAGAAAGCAGGGGCCGTGTGTGGCCAGCCTTGGACACTGCAGGCCACGGGGTCAACTTTGAAGCGAGTGTCTGATTCTCCCTCCGACTGGCGGTTTCTCCTCCAGCTTCCCAGCCGGCCTTCAGTGCTTACTGAAGATTCTCCTCCTCCACATGGCCCCGGAGTCGGAGGCCCTGACGCCCCCTCCGCGACAGATCCCACCATCCAAAGAGTGGCCCCTAGCGGTCCCAGAGGCTGTGGGGCGAGGGAGCCCTGGGTGCTCAGCCTGGGCAGCACAAGGTCAGTGGGATTCAGAGGTCGGCTCCGCCCAGGCCTGCCTGTCCATGGCTCCCCGTGGTGGCTGGATGCCAGCGGCACGTCCATCCCGGGGCAAGGGCAGGGCCAGGTGTGTTCTCACTGCAGAATGACAGGAGTGAGGCCCAGGGCGGGGAGGCCATGTCAGAAGATCAATGCCAATGGAGGCCTTCAGTCTCTGAGGGCAAGAAGGAACAAGCGGAACGTTCCTCCAGAATTTACCAGCGGTCTGGAGGTTAGGGAACCTAATGGACCCTTGTCCTTGCTGGCTTTGTGCTGAGCAAGACGCTCATGGAGCCTCAGGGCCCTCACACGGCTCCAGGAAGGAGGGCAGCTCCGTCTCGGTCTGGCATTGTGCACATGAGCCCCCGAGTTGCAGCCACGGTCCACGGTTGGTGGCCTGGCCCCCCAGCAGCCATGGCAGCACATGACCTATGTGAGGGTGACAGGGGCCCTGCAGCAGGTGACAAGTGCCTCTGAGTGATGCCAACAACACAGGAGGGAGATTCTTTCATTGCTACCAAACACAGGTCAAAGGTAGCTTCTTTCCAACACCAAGTAAGGCCACAGCAGGAAAGATAAAAGATTCTAGAGGCCTTGCAGAGAGAGATGGTCACCTCTCCCCCTAGTTGTGCCCCTGAGAGATGGAGGGCCTTCCTCCTCTGGAATGCCCCTGCCTCAGGGGCCCAGGCAAGGAGCGGGGACACACACAAGTGCGTCTGTCCAGCCCCGGGAACCCGGCTGGCCTCAGGGACTCGGGGCGCAAGGCCAGGGCTGGGGGCTCCATGTACGCCTTGCCCCGACGTGCACCACTTTGCAGGCCGGCAGCCCACGCAGCCCTGAGCGGCCTCCGGGCCAGTGGGTGGATCGACCACAGCACCAGAACCGTGTTGGTGCACTTCGCTCTCTATAACCCTCCCACTCGACTCCTGTCCAGCGTGTCCCTGCGTGCCGAGCTGCTCCCTGCGGGGGGTCTGGCCCTCTCCCCACTGGTGGAGTCGCTGGCTGTCTTCCACAATGACTCGGCCCTGTGGTCCAGCCCCACGCTTCCCGAGGTGGGTCCTCCCGCCCCCTTCCCTGCACGTGGATCCCGGGGCTCCACTTGCGGGCTGCTCCCCACCTCCCCCTGGACTCACAGGGATACAGAGCCCGGCACTCGGGACAGGCGGCACTCAGTGCCATCAGTCTTTCTTTGGTTTGATAAAGCGTTGGCCCAAGCCAGCACTGCTCCCCAGAGGGACGGAGCAGTGTCCTGAAGGAGGCTTTTATAGCTTCAAAGTGGTAACTGGAAGGGTCTATGGGAGCTCAGCAGGGCTGACCTGCCCCCGGGCAGGTTTAGCTCCGACCGTTACTGAGCATCCTCTCTCTGCTGTCGCTCTGAGAGAACAAACACAGGTGAGCAGGAATGCACAACTCTTCTAGGTGGAGATAGAGCTTCGAGAATTTCCTGATACGGGAGCTTCGAAGGCTCCGTGTGGCCAAGGAGCCAATAATATACATATTTCACAATTACGAGAAAACTCATTCTCTGGGGCCGGGTCACGCCCAGGGCCTACTTGTGTGCAGGGCCCATGGCGAGCTCACCCCTGTCCCTCACACCTGGCACGGGGACGGGCGGGCGGTTCTGCAGGACGAGGTGCCTGGGAAGAGGAGGCTTACCGTCAGCACTCCGCAGGGCTGAGATGAGCTCTCAGGGGGTCTACTCAGAAGGTGACCGGCAGTGACCGGCGGGGAGGCAGCCGGGAATGCAGAGCTCGGAAACCACGTGTCCCGTCAGTCTTTCTGTTTTCACTGCTCGTTGGTATTCCCCTCACCAGCTGGCCTTCCTGCTGCTCAGCCTGACTCACGTCTGCTTGCAACTCTACCGCGTGGCCGAGAAGGGCGTCTGCAACTACTGGCGCAAGCCAGGGAACTGGCTGGAGGTAGCCTCTTGCGTCTTTCCGTGAGAAAAGCAGAAACAATGAAGTCCTTACCTGGAAATGGGCCTATTTTTAGTGGGAAACGGCTTATGTCCTGGCTGATTCCAGCTGTTGTGTGGTCTCCCCCTGTCGTGTGCATGACAAATAGCGTGAGATCAGTGTCCGGTTCCTGCTTCCACACTGGTGTTGCACCCTGAGCTGCATGAGGGGCTGCGGTGGGCCCCTCCCCGGGCAGCCCTGAGGCTCCTTTCTCTTCCCCGCTGCAGCTCGCCATAGTGGGAGCCAGCCTCGCCTGCCATGCAGCCTCCAGCCACCTGGCCATGCTCACTGGGGAGGTGATGGACGACTTCCACAGAGGACGCTTCCGAGGATCTCTGGACCTCAGTCTCGCAGCCTCGTGGAATCAGGTATGGCAGGGCATCGAGGTGGGGCCGTGCCCCGTGACACCGTCCAAAGGAAGGGGGCATACACGTTCTAGAAGGTTCCAGACAAGGGATTTGTTCCATATCAAGCAAAAATGCCTTGAGCTCAAGGATGAGGGTTAGCGGGACAGGGAAGGGCTGGAATCTGTGTTTCAGGCTAGGGTACATGTGGTCTGCATGTAGCACAACTCAGAGCACAGATTTGCTCTAGTGACTCCCCGTGACCCTAAATGGGGGAAGGAAGCAGGTGTCGAGGTGGCATAAAGGAGGCACAAGCTGACTTAGACACATCAGGTCTGTCCTCTCTCTTCCTTCTGTGGCTGTCCTAGAGGTGGGCGGTGAGAGCTGGTCCCACCACAGGGACAAGTGGGGCTTCAAGCGGGGGACTGACCCCCACTGGGATAGGCACTCCATCAGAGGAGCAGAGGCAGCTGAGTGCACATCAGGGTGGGTGAGCCCAGGCAGGGGTCCGGGGGACGAGGAGGGACGCCGGCACAGCCTGCCATGCGGAGCCTGGCGTGTCCTGCGGGTGGACGGGGATGTAGGCGGGAGGAACTTCCTCACAGCTTGCCTCCCTCACTGCACTGGACTCCTGGAGCTCCCTTTTCCCCTGATGACGACAGCCAGGGCCCCAAATGACCTCATACCCCAGGGCTGGGCCCTCTCCGAACAACCTAGAAGAATGGGTTATTCTGGGGTGTCAGAGTGGCTCAGTCGGTGAAGTGTCTGCCTTCGGCTCAGGTCATGATCCCAGCCAGTGTCCTGGGATCAAGCCCTGCATCGGGCCCCCCGCTCAGCGGGGAGTCTGCTTCTCCCTCTGCCCCTCCCCCACTCATGCTCACACTCTCTCTGACAAAAAAATAAAATCTTAAGAAAAAGAAAGAAGAATGGTTTATTCTGTGACCCGGGTGCTGACGGGCCTCCAGGCTGGAAGGGGTCCATGCATGGCGGGGCCCTGAGGTCAAGCGTCACACGCATGCTGGCACAGAGCGGGCAGGCAGTCCCCGCCCCCCGCCCCGCCTTCACGTCTCCGTTAAATGTCACCCCGTCCTCATGGCGCTAACCGGCCTCCACTCTGACCTGTGTTGTACTGACTTGGTTAATTGTCTGTCCCTCCTCAAGGCTGGAGGCTCCAGGAGCGAGAGAGGTGGCCGCCTGCTTCCCACCCGTTGGGTGGCCGCTCTCCGGTGGCAGGCTCCTGCTCTGCCTGTCACTCGTGTCTGCGCTCCTTCCCCCTCTTTCTTCCAGCTGGATTCCAGCTTGGCCATGGGCTCCAGCTCCCGTAACCATGGCTGCAATGCCCGGCTTTCCCTTGCTGGGTTCCGGGAACCACGGGCTGGTGGCCCGCACTCCCTGTCTCTGTGCGCTTCTTGTCGCCAGGTGCCAGAGGGCCGGGCCTGGGCCTCAGGAAGGGGCGGGACACACTCTGTATGTGATCTCGCAGATGTGGGCTGGGGTGGTCCTGTCCAGGGCTCACCGTGGGGCGACAGGGAGTGTGGTCTAGCGTGCTTGCGTCTGCATTCCCTCCAAGGCTGGTGGGACACGCTGACCTGCCCTGTCCTTCCATCTCAGAGGGTGACCTGGCTCCAGGGGACCCTTTCGCTCCTCCTGACGCTGAAGGTCATCTCCCTCGTGGGCATCCAGAGCACGATGGCGTCCTGCTCCTTCCTGCTGCGTCGCTCGCTCACTGGCGTCTACACGGCAGGGGTAAGAGGTCTCCCCGTGTCGAGCTATCTCCCCGACAAGCCAGCACAGTCCATGTCCTCACCAGTGAGCACTTTCTCGAGGGAGACACGAGCTCTCAAGTGAGGCACCGCCTAGAGGCCGGGGTGTCTGGCGTCCCGGAGTGGTTTTAGATCGGGGTGCTGCTGGCTCTAGAGTGAGGTGTGCTCGTGGACACGGGAGCCCGGACGCACTCCACACGCGCTCTGCTGCACCCCTTCCCAGAGTGCTTGTTCTTACAACTCAGGCAAGGGCCTGTCACCACCCACGGAGTGGGTTCTGGGCGTCTGGGCTCCCGAATAATTCCCACCCCAAATTATCACAACCAAGCGTGGCAGCCAGGTGGGGGGAGTGTTCTTCCTCTGAGGAAGGAGCGGGGTGCTAACGCCAGTGATGGCCCCCATTTCCCTTGCTCCTGACTCTGACCCTGCACCCGAAAACCCCCCTATGAACAACTGAAACCCACTTGATTGCTGCTTACGCCACCACAGGAGTTGTGCCTCAGTGGGCCTCAGAAGAAAGCACACATGTAGGGTTCTCGGGAAGCCCAGCTCCCACCCCAGGGGGCCAGGTCTCAGTCCAGGGCTGGCCCAGTCTGGTGGGCTGTTGACGCCCAGAATCAGGAGGGCCAGAGCCCCACATGGGATACTGGACAATTCTGGGGTGTGGGTGGTTCTGACCTGGTCCCCAGGGGGCCCCCATTCTGCCCCTGCAGCCAGACTGTCCTCAGGGTGGAGGGAGGGTCCAGCCCAGCTGGTCTGATGAGGGCGTCTGGCTGTCGGGGTCCCGGGCTCAGGCAGCTCACAGGGAACCAAGCACAGATCCCCAAACACTACTGGCCTTATGCTCGGTGGGACAGGCTCCGCAAACCAGGGCAGGAAAAGCTGACCCAGGAGCTGGAGACCTGGCTTCAAGCCCCGCGGCCCCTCTCCTGAACCCACTGTCACAACTGTGGGACCGTTACCCGAGCTCCAGCTCCAGAAACACATGGCAGATGTGCGCTTGGCGGGGTACCCCAGGCTTAGTGATTACGTGTGCGCGGGACTTACCTGCTGGGCTGGTCATTATTGTACTGCTTAGCAATGCAAAGAATGCTTTTTGTCAAGAAAAAAGCACGGAATATCATGAATAAATTGTAGCGCTGTCTGAACCGTTCAGAAATTACGGGCGCGCAGGGACCGGGTGTTTGGGGAGCCCACACTTGCTTGGTCCAGATGGTGGACCGCTGGCGGGGTGCAGTACCACTTAGGGAGTAAATAGTAGTGAGGTAGCCTATTTGTAGGGAGGCCTTGGGTGCAGGGCTGGGGCTAGGACCGAGGGAAACGGGGCCAGTGGGGACCTGGAAGGGTTGCAGCCGGGGAGGGCCCTGTGATGGCCGGTGCACACGCTGGGGCCCGTGTGGGCCTGTGACGACGGGCTGCTGGCCTGTTGTGCACGTGCGTGAGATACACACGTGCACAACACACACACCCCAGGCTCCCAGGCCAGGTTAGAGCCTGTTACAACCACCAGACCACAAAACTGCGCCTGAACTAAACGTAACTCCCTCTGCCTCTTAAGTGGTTTATAGCATACTGAGCCCTTGCTGGGTGCTGGGGACACGAAGAGGGTGTGAGAACCAGCCCCTGGGGCAGCGTGGCTGCCAGCAGCGAGGGCGGAGGGCAGGGAGGAAGCAGGAGAGATGGCCTCCCGCACCTTGAGATGGAGGAGGGAATGGACTGGAGGGGCCTGGGGGAGGATTGGGACAGGGAGGGAAGGGAGGAGGGAGGGGCGGGGAGGGAGGAACAAGGAAGGGGTGAGGGGGAGGAGAGGTAAGCAGGGCCCCAGAGTGTGTGCAGGAGACAGAGCTGGGCCTCTAGGGGTGACATGATCCCCTCCAAGAACTGCTTCTGCAAGCTTGCTGTTATTTTAAAGCATTCGGAAGCCTGCACACTAGTCTTGGGCCCCTGGGGCGCAGGGCCCAGAGTCACGGGTCTTTCTCCCTGCAGCTGGCAGGCATCCTGACACTGGCCGCGCACTGGCACCTGCGTGCAGTACCGCCGGGCATCTTCGCAGACTTCTCCCGAGGCCTGCTGTTCCGTCTTCCAGGAAGAAGCCAAACAGACACATCCCGTGGTCTTTCCGAGTCTGACCTGTGGGCCCCGGCTTGGTGCTGCGGGGCCCTTTTCATAGTAGTGAGCATGGCATGGTGGGGAATGGTATGTGCACGCGTCCCAGAAGTCAGGGTGTGCTGGGAATTCACGTGCTGTTGGGGCGAAATTCTCTGTGGTCCGTGTGCACATTTCCACGTGGCCATGGCTCCCTGAGGCCCACCTGCCCTGTGCTGGGCAGGGCTCGACATTGCTGCAACATGAACGGGTCCAGCAAGACCAGCATCCCAAGGTGCTGCCTCCTCCAGGAAGCTCCTGCCCTCCAAGCGCTGAGCCACACCCCGTCTCTTTCCCAACCTCCTCTAACGGTCACTGCTAACTCTTGCCTTGTTAGTTAAAACTTCCCATCTTATAAAGGTTTCACTCCATCAGCCAGCCTTCACTGGACCGGTTCACTGGCCTTGGGGCTGAGTTAGGAGTGGGGCTCCCTGTTTCCCACCCTCCTACTGGTCCGCCACTTGCAAATCTAGTCATGTCACACACACACACATATACACATGCACGCATGCACAAAACACCAACTTAAACTCAGACCTTGACAATACTTACCTGAGCCCTTTGCTTCTTTCAGCATTCTTAGCTTCCTGCTCCCTGCTCATCCATCCATCTAGTCTTCCATCTTCTCATCCATCTGCCTATCCATCCATCCATCCACCCATCCATTCATCTGCCCATCCATCCATCCGCCCATCCATCCATCCATCCATCCGCCTATCCATCCATCCATCCATCCATCCATCCATCCATCCATCCACTCATTTGTTTGTTCATGCACTCATTCAGCAATTACTCAAAGAATGCCTATTCTATTTAGGCAATGGTGAAACAACATAAGAGGACATGGTCTACCGTCCATAGAGGAAGGCAAGCGTGTAAACAAAGAGTTATAGCAATTTTTATGATTCTGATACATTTCCTTTATTGGATATGTGATTTGCAAATACTTTCCCCATTCTGTGGCTTGTCCTTGTCCTTCCTCTAACAGTGTTTTTTGCAGAAGTCCTTAGTATTTATAAAGGACAATTTATCAATTCCTTCTTTTATAGATTCCACTGGTGTCCTATCTAAAAATGAATGGCAACCTCACGGTCACACACATTTTCTCCTATGTTTCTTCTAGAAGTTTTATGGTTTTATGTTTTAGATTTATGTCGGTGGTCCATTTTGACTTCATGTTAGTATAAGATGTAAGGTTTGAGCTCAGAGTGAATGTTCTTTCCTGTTTGGGATAGCCACTTGTTCCAGCACCATCTTTAAAAAGCATGTTGAGGGGTACCTGGGTGGCACAGTCAGCGGAGCATCCAACTCTTGATTTCGGCTCAGGTTGTGATCTTCGGGTCCTGAGATTGAGCCCTGTGTTGGGCTCAGCTCAGCACGGAGTCTGCTGAGATTCTCTCTCTGCCTCTCTCTGCCCCTCCGGCTCATGTTTTCTCTCTTTCTCTCTCTCTCTCAAATAAATACATAATTTTTTTTTTAAAGCCTGTTGAATTGCTTGTGTATCTTTGTCACAAGTCAGTCTGTGGTTTCCATGAGTCTGTTTCTGGGTCGTCTGTTCTAGTCCACTGACCTATTCTGTCACCAATCCCACACTGTCTTGATTCCGAGAACTCTAGAGTAAGTCCTCACATAGTGCAGGTGAATCTTCCAGAGTCATTATTTTCCAGTTGGGGCTGCTCTAGTTCTTTGCCTTTCCATGTAAACTTTGGAATCAGCTTGTCAGCATCTATGAAGCAGCATCCCGGGATTTTGCTCGAGATTGCTGTGGATGTATAAATCAAGTTTGGAGAGAACGGACATC
This sequence comes from Ailuropoda melanoleuca, assembly GCF_002007445.2. Lineage (NCBI taxonomy): Eukaryota > Metazoa > Chordata > Mammalia > Carnivora > Ursidae > Ailuropoda > Ailuropoda melanoleuca. The sequence goes on along the minus strand of NC_048218.1, from coordinate 111,157,227 downwards.
TGCATAATAGGAAGTTTTTCAACCCAAGAATCCTGTCTGTGTCTCCATTCAATTTGATCTTCTTTGATGTCTGTCCTTGGTGTTCTGTAGTTTTTAGTAAATTATATACAATTTTATTTTATTTATTTATTTTAATTTTTAATTTACTTTATTTTATTTTATTTTATATGTATTTATTTATTTGAGGCATCTCCTCAAAGGGTGTAGCATCTGTGGGGGGTGGGGGGCATCACAAGAGTGAAGGTGGTGGAGAGGCCCATCCCGTAGCTCAGGGTCAGGCGGATGTGGTTTTGCAAACGATGTTTGGAGCCAGGCATGGCGGGCCCTGAATGTCACACTAAGATGATGAGGTGCTTGGACTTTATCATCAAGAACAGGAAGCCAGTGGTACCCAGGGGTCCCTGAGCGCAGGACTCAGGACCCATTACCACAGGCTCCTGGGGCTCTTGTGGCTGGTAGAGTAGGGAAGCCTCAGACCCACATATGCTGTCTGAACAGACAGTGTCCTGTCCTCGGCACCTAGCCATCCCCGTGGGGTTCTGACACGTGGCCAGAGGTTCAAGGGATTTAGGGTTGATCCAGGAAAGAGATATGACCATGAGAGACAGTAACACACACAAGCTGCATGTGGCCACGTCCTGACAGGTGTCACAGCCCCAGACCATCCAGAGGCTGTGTCTTGGGGCCACCAAGAAGGGGAGAAGGGCAGGGGGGTGTGGGGAGGGGTGGGAGAGGGGTTTTTTGTGTTTGATATCGCCCAGCAGCAGGTGGGAAGTCTGAGTCAGCGCTCCCAAGGGCATGCTGGAGTCCGGGAACTGGGTAACAGCTGTCTGTGAGATCCTGCAGGGTATGCAAAGCAGGCTCTAAATGGCTCAAACTTTGCTTGTTTGGACTATTTTTACAACAATTAAATGCGTACAACTTTGAGTTTGGTGCCCACTGGCTTTCTGAGCAAACAGGTTTCAGCCTACAGTAAAGAAGGAAACAAGCCAGGGCCACTCTGCAGAGACCGTATGAACTCGGCTTCCTGTCTCCTGGGCCCAGGCTCAGGCTCACGGTAGGGTCCCCAGAGTCCAGCAGGGCTGCAGAGCACCCCGAAACCAAGTTTGCATGTGGAAATGCACACCATGTTGACAATCTCCATCCTCTACTGTTAGAGACTGAAAACACCCTTTATGGATATATCCGGTTATATATCCATTTTCATTGTTGAATTCATCTTGTTGCAATTTAGTTCCGTGCATGAGCGCTATTTTCCTGATTTTTTTTTTTTTTGCTAAGCAGTTACTGTCTTACTAAAAGGTCATAAAATAGCATCATCAGATATAATCCCTATTTTATAGTCTATCGCATTAACAAAGCCATGTTTTGGTTGATAACATGAAATTCATCTGTCTTTTCTTTCTTCTCCCCAGATGAGAGGTTCCCTCGCGACTCTTGCTCGAAAACGAAAATCTTTTCAAAGCCAATCCCTCGTGAGGCTGGCCGACGTGACTGCCTGTGTGCGGGGGGCGGTCCTGGCATGGCTGGGACTGGAGAGGCCACGGCGGGAAGAGGCCGAGCTGGCTGAGAGGCGTGTAAGCTGTGGGTCTTGGCTTAGCGAGTACGATGGTTCGTTCGTAGGATGCTTTCGTTGGAGAACCTCACTTCCGGTTATTAAAGCACGGTGGGATTCTGTGCCCCCTGTCCTTGCAGAGCCGTGGCATTTCCAGTGGAAATTCTAAAGCACTTAGCAGATTACCAAGCATGTTCTCTTCCCTTAACTCATGATATCCTTGGATGACCCTGTGAGGTTAGAAAGACCCACTTTATGATTCCCGCCCCCCGCAACACACACACCCCCCACTCTGTCCCGACAGAGAGGCTGTTTGCTTTTGGTTTCTGCCACCAGTGCCAGACTTCTCCCCAAACATGGGGATGTAGGCACAGCATTTGAGCTTCGTCCCCACTATGTGACAGCGAGCAAACAAAGCAAGTATTTGCACACTGAATGCCCAGCTCTTCTTCACGACCGGTACTTACGTGTTCCGAAGCTGATCATGTGCAATTGTGATCTTGGGCGTTTTCATAGGGCTTCACTCTTTATCATGTATTTCACCATCCCTTAGTGCCTTTAAATTCATGTCATAATCCTCATATAGGCATTCTGACCCCTAACACTTGGCTGCATATGACCCGGGGCATCAGGGACGAGTGTGTATGTGTGTGTGTGACCTGGGGCGTCAGGGAACTGAGGTTGAGGACTCAGGCCCAGCACCCGGCTCTCTGACTCCAGTGAACTTTCTCACAAAGCACGATGCCATCGAAAGTCAGTACCATGAGATCCTTCTGAAGACGAGGGGAAAAGAAAAAAAATTCATTTCTTGAAGGCATTCACTAATCTGCTTTTCTTCGCTTCAGAATTACTCCCTGGATGAAGTTTCCGATCTACTAGATGAACTTTTGTGGAAGATTCATGGTTTGTCCGGCAGCCTACAACGTCCTCTCCCAGAGCGGCGATTCGGTGCTGGAGAGACCAGGGCAGAAGGCCATCCCTCGGTGGGCGTTTCTGCCGAACAAGCCACTGGGGTAAGCAAATGAGAAATTATTTTTATCGTTCTTCTTTTTAGCAAGAATGTTTTTTAAGTTCTAAGGGAGGTATGACCTGGTTGCTGTTCCAAATCATGAGATGCATTTGCACAAATGTTCCCTCCGGGTAGGGAGCTGGTGGGAAGGGGCTCTGGTCAGGACTGAAGAAGTGCTTAATCATGGAAAATGTATCTTGTGACCCCAGCTTATGATGGTGGCAGAAATATCTCTGTACTCCCTGACCTCTGGTTACAGCTGGGATCAACAGAGATAGGGAGAACCAGAAATGGGAATTCCATCCTCCCAGACACCAGGAAATATCCGTGCTCCAGAACAGGACTGAGAATCCCAAAATAGCAGCCACTGCAGAGAAAATTAGACCAATGGGAGAGAGGATCCTGCCACTTCCCAGAGCACACAGACTTCTTCATTCTCAACAGCACACATAGGGGAGCCAGAAAAAGCCCCTGGTTTGGAAGAAAAGATACTACAACACGACAGAGCTAAAGGAATCCCCTGCAACATGAGTGTTGGGGACACGGGGCTGAAGGAAAGCCGTCTGTTACAGAAACTGTCTGTTGGTGTGTAGCGAGCGGAGGGGCTGTTGGGGGCCCACAGGCCTGGGGACACCCAGATACCCACACTGCGGTAGGTACACCGTGAGTAAGCAGATGAGCACTGGGCTCCAGCGTGACGTGTGTTCTCAGGGGCTCCCTGAGATCCAGAGAGACACCATGGCTCCCAGACTGGCCACCGTCACACAGCCCAGCGGCAGGGGCGTGCTCCCTGGCCGCAGTGAGATGGACCCCTTCGTGCAGAAGTGGATGGTCATAACAAGCACAAGTCACTGTAGGACGATGAGACATGCTGCGCAAGAAAGCGGTCGTTGAAGATGACCGGAAGGGAAGGAGCTGAAGACCAGGCCCACAAAGGATTGCCTCACACAGGTGAGACTGTAGGCAAGGTGTTCTCTGCATGTAAGACTAAATGCACAGAAAAGTTACCTCTCTGAAATAAGAGCGCAGAGCCAAGCTGACAGAGCTAAAACGTGGAATAAAAGCTCAAAGGAGGGTTGACAGAGTCGAGGAAAGAAAAGGAACAGATACCAGAAACAGAGGCCGAGCAAAAGAAAAAAGGAACAGATTCACAGAAAAGAGAGTGAAGGACACGGATGGCAAGTTTGAGAACACTCTGCAAAATGAGATTTAAAAAAACACAATTAAAATTGATTTTAGGGACAATCAGACACATAGAAGTCAGACAAAGAAGAATTTGCATGAGGCAAAGAAAGGACATGTGTCATTAGCGTCTCCCTCCACCCCCCAGAGAGGAAAGTTTGAACAGGAAAAAAAAAGAAATTTAAAGATATAATTTACAAAAACTTTCCTGAACTAAAGATACAGATCTATACGTTTAACGAGTGATTGTAACCCAGGGAAGAGATGGGTTCAAATCTCTTAAAGCAAGGACAAATCTTAATAAAGAAACTAGAGTAAAAAACTAGAGAATCTTACTGACATCTCAATACCTTCCCTACCCCCCCAAAATCAAGTCACTTCCAAATAACTAAAATTATTTAAAGGGTGTTTACTAATTATTATTTAAATTGTAAGAAAGCTATTTAAGTGTGCATGTCATTAGGAAATTGGGCAAATGATAAGAAAACATAATTGTTACAGAATGGGAAATATGACGTCCGGTTGTGTAGGGAACTCAGAAGAGAATCTATTTTAAAAAGGACAGGTGCCCCTTTCTTCTTTGTAGCATAAAATAATGGAAGAATTCAATATAAAATTTCAGAAGAAAGATGATTCTGTGCATTTGTATTCATTCATACCATAAGGTTAATGCTATTATTTCTAGATTCTAGGGTTAAAACGAAGGACCCTGTGTACCGCTAACTTTGTGCTCAGAGGAAAGTAGGGTCTCTGTTATGGAGCAGCAACGAATGAAAGTAAAATAAATTAGTCTTCGACTGAAATCATAAGGAAAATGTGCACACGTACATGCACGCACACATGCACACATCCTTACGCAGGCACACACACATGCACACACATCCGTACACAGGCACACACAAACTAAGCAAAGCAGAAGGAAGAAATTTGTAAAGATGAAAATGCAATTTAATTAACTCAGCAAAAAAATAGCCTGGGCTGAATCTTTTAACAACAATTAAATAGATAAATTCTTAGCTAACATCTAGCTAAATATGATGGAAGAAAGTACAATAAATGTACAGAATAAAAACGAGAAAGCAAAAATTAAGGAAATTCAGTGAATTACAAAATATTTGGAATGCGAGAACAGCCCTCAGTACTCCTCATGCACCAGCTAACTCGAGTCGGTCAGAATCCTCAAGCAGCGTGTGAAGACCTCCCTTCCAAAGGCACATTGGCTCACGTAAGTTCAAAACGTTCTTTGAACTGTTGCAGAGCACAGAGACAGAGAAAGCTTCCAGATGCGCTTCTATGGATCTAAGTAATATGTCAATATCAAAACTGGACAGCAATATCTCTAATTTAAAAAGACAAAACAACCACATGACAGTCTTACTCATTTTGATACCAGAATACCTTAACTGGTAAAACCTTGTAAAAATGAATGATCCCTATCAATGAAACCAAGGATTTCAGGGAGCCACACACTGCCCCAAAATGTGGAACCCCTTCTCCCCATAGAAGGAGGGCGGGAAGCTTGCAGCTCTGTGGTCTTCACACCGGGCCACAGGCCCTGTGTGGAGAGAGCAACTTCCTGTCCCTCCTCCTGGAGCTGGTGGCGTCCCAGTGAACAGAGTGGTGAGGCTGCCTTCCAACATGATGCCCAGTGCATACTGATCCTGATTCCCCAGAAGCAGGTAACTAGAAATCGTAAAACAGGACTTTGGGAATTTAGCATTTTCTCAGAAGAATATCATTGTGATTGGAGGTTATGATCTTTATTAAGAATGTAATCTTGGGCACTTGGGGGGCTCAGTCAGTAAAGCATCTGCCTTCGGCTCAGGTCATGATCCCGAAGTCCCTGGATCGAGTCCCGCATCAGGCTTCCTGTTCATCAGGGAGTCTATTTCTCCTTCTGATTCTCCCCTCTCTCATGCTCTCTCTCTCCCTCTCTCAAATAAATATATAAAATTAAAAAAAAAAAAAGGAACATAATCTTGCTAGGGCACCTGGCTGGCTCAGTCGGTTGAACAATGGACACTTGATTTCAGCCCAGGTCATGATTTCAGGGTCGTGAGGCTGAGCCCCCATGTCAGGCTCCATGTCGAGCGTGGAGTCGACTTAGCATTCTATCTCTCTCCGCCCCTCCTCCTCTGCTCATGCCCTCTCTTTCTCTCTCTAAATAACAAAACAAAACAAACAAAAACAATGGCAAATGGAATCCAGCCTCAGATTAAAAGAATAATACGCCATGATAATTTATGAGTTTCACACCAAAGAGACGTTTGAATATCAGGAAACAGATAGTGACCTTCACCAAGAAATGGCAGAGACTGTCACTTGATTTTCTCCATGACTGCATTTGATAAAATGCAACATCCATTTCTGATTTTTAAAACACACTCTTAATTGATGTAATTCAAAAAATAAGACAGTATTTCAAGTCAGGGCTACGTGTCACAGTACCATGTCCAAGACCTTCCCACGGAGTCAAGGACGAGGGGAGATTGTTGCTTCAGAAGTCCCACGGGAGCACTTTTACGGGATTTACTGGTCTTGTCCTGGAAGCGCTGCCCGAGTTCGTAGATCTAACAGCGCACAGCCACACTTAGGGCGCGTTCGCCAGCGTTCACCAGCGTTCGCCAGGGCTCCGTGCACACAGCGCAGCCTACGGTGGGTCCTCAGATGGGACACAGCCTGTGCCATTCAGACCAGTTTCCTGAGGTTCGAGGACAATCGCACTCGACGCCCCCAGAGGCGCGGGGTTGCCTGTGGATGTCAATTCCTGCACCGCGACCAGCTGACCCCACGCAGAACGGAACCAGAACGTGCTTGGCCTTGGACCAGACTGGGGGGCCGGACATCCCGGGACAGACCCTCTTTTGTATGCTGTGATCTGAGCCAACAACCCATTTGCATTTCCTAACTTCAGGGCAGCTGTTTTTCATCTTAGCCATTAATAATTAAGATTCGTATCGTTACAAACTGGAAGGGTTCAATGCCTGGAGCTATGCGAGCCACCTACAAATCACATTGTTCTTTGTCTTTTCGAAGTGACTCAGTGCAGCGAAACACCACGGGGCTGCTGCCTCTGCACGCTCGTCCTCGCCCACTTGGCAGTCGCAGGTGCCTCGGCACGCTCTCTGCTCGGCTGCGTCCATCCCACCCGGGAGGGCTGCCCTCCAGTGCGTGCCCCTTGCTGAGCCAGAGGACCTGGTCCCAAATTCGTCCTGATGCCCCGGCCCCGTCACCACCCCCCTGGGACCCGCTGCTCTGTGGGAGTGGCCAGGCCACTGAGACTTCGATGCAGCTTAGTGATGCCAGAGGGGTTTTTCCTGCCGATTTTCCTCTGGCTTCGCTTTTATGAACTTGGCTGAATCAGGCAGAAACATCCAGAAGGTCGGGAACAGCCTGACCTCAGGTTACAGTCTGCCTGAGCGGTTTTGGGCCTTTTCTTGCAAGGAAGTGTCGTTCCTTAGCACTCACCTGCCCAGAGGGAGGCTCGGCATTTGGTGTAGCCGTGGAGGACCCGTGGCTCACTTTCCACTGCCGTGGACATGGTTTGCGGGGGAGGGGGGCACGAGCACCCACGGCTTCTGCTTTCGGAGAGGTTCATGCGTGCGCCCCGTGAGTCAGTGACCACCAGAACACAGGGGTCCATCGAAAGGGTGGATTTTCGTCCCACTTCTTCCCTTAACTTTGCCAGTTTGTGGGCGACCTTAAAAGATATTTAGAAGACTTGACTTTCCTTAACGTGGACAGCCTACGAATGCCACAGAAACCCATCCAGGAAATTTGCTGAGCTCCCCCGCTCATATCCTGGATGTTTCGTGGTCCTCACTGGGCTCCATAAACCCAGCTTTCCGGACTCATGAACACACGAAACTGGAATCCTTGAGAAGATAACAGGTGATGAAGGGTTTGTTTAAGGAAATACGCGCTCGGCCTGGCACGCAGGAAGTATGGTCGCCCCGGAGAGGCAGGCGGGACCGGGGCTCGAGCGCCTGCTGAGTGAGATTCGGTTTTAAGCGCTGGCTGGCTGGTGGGTGGGCCCAGGTAGTGACTCAACGTCCTGAACCTCCATGTCCCCCACTCCGAAGGAAGCTCTCCCAGCACCAGGCTCCTATAATCATTCAACCTGGCTTTGCATTCATTCACCAAGTAGGGTGGTGGGCACAGTTCCAGGGGCTGGGAATGGGGGTCCAGTGATGTCTGTGTCCCCCGAGAAGACAGTATTCCTGGAACTTGGAAAATACAAGTCTCAGAATTGGGGGCAAAGTTCTGAACAACTCTGGTGCCCACTTGGGTTGGTAGCATGGTGTGGCTCTTCTTGGTAGGCTGTGAGGGGCCATTCATGATGCAGATGCTGGATTACGATGAGGTCTCGGGGCGCCCAGCTGGCTCGGTCGGTGGAGCACGCGGCTCTTGCTCTCTGTGAGTCCGAGCCCCACACGGGTGTAGAGGTGATTTAAAAATAAAATCTTTAAAAAGACAATTAAAAAAATTAAAATGAGGGGCGCCCGGGTGGCTCAGTCGGTGAAGTGTCTGCCTTCAGCTCAGGTCATGATCCCAGGGTCCTGAGATCAAATCCCGCATAGGGCTCCCTGCTCAGCAGGGTGTCTGCTTCTCCCTCTCCCTCTGCCACTCCCCCTGCTTGTGCTCGCTCTCTCCAATAAATAATAAAATCTTTTATTTTTTTATTTTTTTTAAGATTTTATTTATTTATTTGACAGAGAGAGAGGGAACACAAGCAGGGGGAGTGGGAGAGGAAGAAGCAGGCTCATAGCGGAGGAGCCTGATGTGGGGCTCGATCCCATAACGCCGGGATCACACCCTGAGCCAAAGGCAGACGCTTAACTGCTGTGCCACCCAGGCGCCCCAATGATAAAATCTTTTAAACAAATAAATTAATGAATTACATGAGGTTTCCTGGGAAGAATGCACTCTCCCATAACTCCCAAAAGTCACTCGCTAGGTAAGCAGGACATTGGTTCCAGATTTGACTGAACCGACCCAGCACGCCTGCTGGTCTGCCCGTGAGCTGTGTCTCACCCTCTTCTCTACAGAGCCCAGTGCTCAGTGAACACGTATCCATGATTGGCCACAAGAAGCTACGAGAATATGTGTATGGGTAGAAAGAGGAAAAATGAAGTAAATAGGGCAGAACGTTAATACATGATTCCAAGGCGAGGTACAGGAGCGCTCAAGTGAACCATTCTTGCAACTTTTCTTGTTCGTTCAAGATGATTTCCAAATGAAAAGATTTGGGGTGCCCAGCCGGCTCCGTCGGTGGAACATGTGACTCTTGATCTCGGGGTTGTGGGTTCGAGCCCCACACGAGCTGTAGAGATGGCTTAAAAAAAATAATAAGCGCAAAGCCTCTGTTGAATCACTCCACGGCAAGATGACAACATGCTAGGGTCAGCCACGGGTATCATTAGCTGTGATGGTTCTTGTTCTTTTTTTTTTTTCTAAACTTTTCTTCACGCCTAAGTGTACCTTGGAATTTTTCTCTTCCGTGGACATCACAAGAAAAGCTAATTAAATTTAAGAGAACTATTCAGATGTGATTTACAAATGCATAATATATCAGAAGTAGCAAGAACCAAACAGAAATGTTCAAGCAGACAGTCTTCAGAGATAAATTTCCTCTGCTTTCGGGATCGTATTTAAGTCTGCCCGTGATAACTTCACAAGACCGAGCGCTCTTGTCGGAGTTGATTCATTCCTTCCTGGCAGACTGAGCTCCGGCAAAGCTGAAATATTGTTGTTAATCCCTTTTTTATTTAGATGTGTGCTGGGGTAGCACTTGAGACGCGATGGATAGAAACCAGGACTTCTGTGTGACTGTGAAAACATAATTTATTTACTCGAGCCAAATTATCTCATAGCGGGAGCCAAGAAAGCTGAATTCCTAAAGACCAACCGGCGCTATCAGCTGGCTTCCTTCCGAAGAAGTTTCTGTTTTAGCCGAGAGTCTTTCAAACTACAGTTATGTCCAAAATAATAAGCAAAATATTGCATTTGTTTGCCGGGGAGGCTGTCACGGCCTGGGAGCCCCGGGATCCGAGGTGGGGTGCCGCTGGGTCTTACGCCCTCTGAAGGCGCGGGGATGGGTCTGGGCCAGGCCTCCCTTCTCCCCCCCCCGCTCCTCGGCTTGGGACCCCCCCCATTCCAGTTTTCCTGGTGTCTCCCCGTGCACATGTCTGTGTGTCTTGTAAGGATGTGGTCACCTGGGGTTAGCCCCCCCACCGTGGGACCTTATCTTGATGTGTCCATCTGTAGAGTGAGGTCGCGTCAGCAGGCACTGGGGTGGCACCTTGGCGTCTTTGCGTGGGGGACCCATCACAAACACCTTTGAGCAACTGTAGCTATTTAAAGACAAGGACTATATCGTCTCAATTAATTTCAACTTTTTGAGGAAGTTCATTCCACTAAGTTGATAAAGGTAAAACAAAAATTCCACGAACTGTCTACTTTTTCCTCCACGTCGAGCCTCCTGTGGGGAGGCTTTCATAGGACAGGTGTTTGTGTGTTAGGGTCTGTTGATCATCATAAAAACTACGGAAGAAGTGAATCATCTGAGTTCTTGGACTCTGAAAAAGATCAGGTAATAACCAAAAATGAATTCTTTTTTGCTGCTTGAAATGGCATTTTATTTTTTTTTATTTTTATTTTTTTTTTAAGATTTTTTATTATTTATTCGACAAAGATAGAGACAGCCAGCGAGAGAGGGAACACAAGCAAGGGGAGTGGGAGAGGAAGAAGCAGGCTCATAGCGGAGGAGCCTGATGTGGGGCTCGATCCCATAACGCCGGGATCATGCCCTGAGCCGAAGGCAGACGCTTAACCGCTGTGCCACCCAGGCGCCCCTGAAATGGCGTTTTAAACTAGGAGCACACTGGGGCGCTTGGGTGGCTCAGTGGAGCGTTCGACTCTTGAGTTCAGCTCAGGTCATGATCTCAGGGTCGTGACATCGAGCCCCACGTCGGGCTCCACGCTCAGCAGGGAGTCTGCTTCTCTCTCCCTCTGCCTCTGTCCCCCTGTCCCCGGCACTCTCTCTTTCTCTAAAGTAAATAAGTAAATCTTAAAAAAATATGTAGGCACACGATTGAGCCTCCCCCTGAAACCATGCGTGTCTGTGTACCACACCTTTAGTAAAGGGCTGACCCCACCCCCCAGCAGCTTGGATGGAAGTGTCTAGCCAGGGTAGACCCTGGCGCAGTGGTTCACAGGGGGCGCTCCACCTGGTGATGTGTCCTGAGGAGCTCATCCCGCATCATGACGTCGAGGGGTGAGGCAAGTAATTGGAAGTGGGACCAAGGGGAGAGGAGGAGCAGAAGCTGGAGCCAGACCCTAAACTCCCTCTCCGGCATCCCCAAGTCTCTCTCGGATGGAAGAGAAGGGGTCTGAACTACAATAGGCACTGTGGGCGTACCAGACCCAAGAATGTCCCCACTCACTGCCCCGGGGTGAGAATGTACTGGACCGGATCTGCAGAATTAGAGTGCTTGTAGAAGGAAGCTGTGGAAGTCTCTGGGACTGGGGACCCCTGGTCTAGGACTGGCCATCCTCTCCCCAACGTCTCCTGCTGCTGTGGATTGCCTGGAATGGGCTGAAGCGCGCGAGAATACTAGCCTTTGGCCTCAGAAACGTAGAGGCCTTAGGAAGGCCTTCGGTGCGGTGAGCAGAGCTCAGTTGTTTTCCAGAGATCTGTGCTGGCCACGGGCACATTCATAACTACTGCATTTCCTTTTCACCATCTTCCTGGCCCTGTTGTCAGGCAAGCAGCAGGGAAACTGGATCATCAAATTTCAGGAGTGTGAACAGACCATTCAATGACCTTAGCGTGCCCAGGGCCCTGCAGACGGCGAGCAGGTTTTGTTCCCAGAGCTGCGGACGACAATGTTTCTAATCCTCAGAGGTGGCTGGTTTCTTGGATGCTGAGTCAGAGGAGAGGGACAGCGAGCCGGGTCGCGGCCATGGTCAGGACGGTGAGGTGGGGCAAAGCGATGGACCCAGAGGTCATGGGACAGAGCAGAGAATCCAGAAATAGAGCCACGCAAACAGGCCCAACCAGTTTTGGACAGAAGTGCAAAACAATTCAGTGGAGGAAGACCAGCCTTTCCAACAGTGATGCTGGCGCGATCGGACGGCCGGCCGCAAGAAAAAAGAAAAATAGCACAACTTGCCCTCACACCTTAGACAAAAATTAACTCCAAACAGATCAGGGACTGAAATGAAAAACATAGAACCACAGCATTTTTGAAAAAAGAACCAAAGAAGCAAATCAGCACAATCCGAAGATCAAAATGAGAAGCTTTGCTCGGCAAGCCACCTGGGAAAAGGGTAAACGGAAAACTACACGTTCGACAAAGGACTAGTTTCTAGAATATATGAAGAACTCTCGGAACTCAGCAATAAATTACAAATAATCCAGGTAGAAAACGGACCAAAACATGAGTGGACATTTCACTGAAAAGAACGTTCAGAAACTCCCGAGAAGATGTGAGCCTCAGCAGCCACCAGGGAGACACAGGGTGTGACCAGTGAGGCGTCACCCGCACCCATGACAACAGTTCGAGTAAAAGTGGTGACACGAAATGGGGCACGCGTGCAGAGAGCAGCTCTCTCATCCATTGCAGGTGGGGATGTAAAGTGGTACAGCCCCTCTGCAGAACAGGCCACTTCTCATAAAATGAAACATGAAAACTTAGGATCCGGGGATGGTACCAGAAATGATACATTTATTCCAGAGAAATGGGGACTGGCCGTCACAAAACCCTGTGCATGCACGTTCCTAGCTTCCTTGTAATACCCCTAAGCGGGGAAACCTCCCTGATATTTGTCACTGACCGAACAGCTAAACTGTAGGGCCTTTGTCCATGCCACACTAACGCAGCACGGAAAAGGAACAGCGTATCCGTGCGAGCAGCAACCGGGGTGAGTCTCCAGGAGTGATGCTGACTGCAAGCGCCAAGCTCGGGTTACATAGTATACAATCGTGTTTACATAACATGCTTAAGTGGCAACATTATAGCTGGACCGCAGATTCTGGAGCAGGAGGGAGAGAGGCGCAGCTAGAATAAGGCAGCAGGAGGGACCCTGGGGATGGAGTGTTCTGTATCTTGACCATATCGGATGTAACGTCCAAGTTAAGATGGTCCTGTGGTTGCACGAGATGTTACCATTGAGGAAGGCCAGGTAAAGTGTTCGTGGGATCTCCGTATGAGTTTTTATAACTGCGCCTGTACCTACAATCTCTCAAAGTTAAAAAAAAAATCAGTTTAAAAATAATTTAAGGTCGTTATAACATGCAAAACTAACATGATGGAAATGACCCTTTATAATTAATAAAAAATGTAATGCTTTCTCTAGCAGACAAGAGAGCGGCCCCGATCAGAAATGTGCATCACAACCCGCACTGCTTCCTGGCACCTCCTTCCTCCAGCCCGGCCTGGGGTTTATCCTTTCCCTCAATTATCTTTCCAGGGTGAAAGTTCCAGAGCACGGAGGCATCTGCGATCCTCCAGGGGTGGCCCTCCGGAGTGCTCTGAGTTGGGCCGAATGAGATCCAGCCCCGTGCTGGGCCCCACACCACGGTGGAAGCTGGAGAGGCCCTCTTGGATACTCACAAGCTCGGAATTATTTGTGATCAGGGTCATATGTTTATGTCAGTAACCAGATACCTGCAGAGAGAATGCCAGCAGGAAGTGTGGGTAGAAGAAAGATCGGGGCATCAGCCAAGCCCGAGAGATACAGGAGCTCCGCCCAAAGCAGGAACCACCCTCCCTGACAGGAGCTCAGCGAACGGGCAGCTTGCTCCTTACCAAGCAGCATGTTTCCGCCACGAAGGCTCCCCGGCATCCCAACAGCATCAATACCCTGGAGCGAAAGGGATGAAGGAAAGCGAGTCACCCAGGAACGTGCAAGTTCGCTGTCCACACGCACCGCTAAATGCTATCTCTGCTCTAGGTCGGCCACTTGACGGGCCACGCAGCCAGCGGGCTTTCTGGCGGGACATCTGTCCGCACGGTCTAATTTCTTCTACTTCTGGACCCATGTTTGCGCCCCTCACCTAAGAAGCAAATGGAAATCCTCGTGGTGCTGGGCAGGGCCAATGCTGTACTTCACTCACGCTTTAGACCAGAGATGTTAAGGCTCTGAGAGCGTATTTTCAAAGACCGTTGAGATTCTCCATGGGACAAATGTCCTGATTGAATGACTAGTAGTGTTCTACTAGTGAGCTCAGCTCATGTTTAAAAAGACACGGTCACCAGTTTGTTCTGTGGGCAAAACTCCTTCCATGATAAATAGTCTTGCCTTCATTCGAGGTGGGTCTGGTTCAAGATCGGAGGTGCCTCTGAGGTCAGTAGGAGGTCCGGGTCCCAGGCACGGGGACGGCAGTCTCGGGGAGAGGCCAGCACAAACAGGACTGAGAAGCCTGTGAGATGCCGTGAAAGAGGAACTTTTAAGACACTGACCCACGTACCAGTGATACGATTGCATTTCCGGTGCCCTTGTCCCTACTCCAGATTTAAGTTCACCAGAAATTGATGTCTTAGGTCGAAGACCCTGGCACACCAAAGAACAGAATTGGCTTTATTATTTGTAAGAGAAATCCTTTCCTCATCCCACCCAACTAAACTACATTTTTGATGATGCCACCATCTCCACCTGACATTGCCCCACCCCCACCGTCCCCATCTGACATTTCTCTGAGTCACTTCACTTGCCGGTGACTCCTGGAGCTCCTCCTCCAGCCCTGTGTGTACTTCCTGTGTGTCCAGAATGATAAACGAGAGTCCAGGGGTAGGGTGATCGGGAGAAGATGAGTTCTGTGATGCTGTGGCTCATGGGAGCCTGGTTTCCCTTCTCCTCAGCCCAGCGGGGGTCATCTGGTCTCAAAGGACCTGCTTCGGTTTCATTGCCTTTCTCTGCTCAAGGCACTGATTTCTGTCCCGATCTTTAGTATTCTCTTTTTCCTGCTGGCATTAGGTTTGAGTGGTTCTTCCTGTCCTTCTTCAGACAGAAGCTGAGGTCACTGGTTGGAGACGTTTCTTCTTTCCCGTTACACGCATTTGGCGCTCGGTTCTCTCTCAAAGGATAACGCACCCCACCGGCTGTTACAGGCTGTGTTTTCATTGTCATTTAGTTCAGAATACTTTCTCATTTTCCTTTGGCTTCTTCTGGGACCCCATCGATCATTTAGAAGCGTGTGTGTTTTAGTCCGTGTTCTCTTTGTCACCGAGAGAGCTCTCTGTGGCAGAGCACCTGGAGGCAGGACTGGCTGACGGTGCTGTTGGAGGCTGGTGCGCCCGCTGGCTGTCTGTCGTTCCACTGGTGTCGGTCAGGATGTGGGGACTGAAGTCACGTCCTGTGGCCGTGGCTCATCTGCCTCTCCTTGCAGCGCCTACAGCTTTTCTCACTTTGTCCTTATCCTCGTTCCTCCGTACAGAGTGTCCTTTCTCTCAGACCACTTTCAAGATTTTCTCTTTATCACTGGTTTTGAGCAATTGGGGTACAACATGCTCGGGGTGGTTTTCTTCATGTCTGTGATGCTCAGCCTCGCTGGATCTAGGAATGTTCAGCTTCCATGAAATCTGGAAAATCTGGGGATGTTTCTTCACATGTTTTCCTGACACCCCCCCTTTACTGGCCTTGACCACTTGTCAGGCCCCCTGACGTTGTCCCACAGCTCACTGGTGTCCTTTTCCCTTAAAACATCTTTTTTTTCTCTCTGTGTTTCTTTTCAAATATTTTAAATTATCTACATCCTCAAGTTTGCTAATCTTTCCTTTCCCAGTGTCGCAGCTTCCCTGAATCCCACCCAGCATATATATTTATATATACACACACACAGTTTATCTCACACTTTATAGTTTTCATCTCTAGAAGTTTGACTGGTTGTTTTTTTTAAGATTTCTTTATTTGAGAGAGAGAGAGAGAGCGCTTGCACACACGTGTGTGCATAAGTGGAGGGAGGAGCAGAGGGAGAGAGAGAATATAAGCAGATGCTGTCCTGAGTGAGGAACCTCACACGAGGCTCAATCCCACAACCCCGAGATCATGACCTGAGCCAAAACCAAGACTCGGACTCCCAGCTGACTGAGCCACCCACAGACGTCCCTGAATGGTCAGTTTTTTAAAACGTATCTGCCATGTCTCTACTTCACTTCTTGACTATCTAGAAATCCAGTCATAATAAGGCCTTTGGTTTATACCTGCGAATTCCAGCGTTTGTCCGCTCTGCATCGGCTTGCACTGTTTGATTTTCCTCCTCATTTCGGTCACATTTCTCCACTGCTTTCCATACCTGCTCCCTGCTAAATACTGGTTTGTGAATTTTACCTTGTCGAAGGCTGGATATTTTCGTATTTCTATAAAAATTCATGAGCTTTGTTCTGGGATGCAGTGAGCTCCTTGAAAAGACTTTGAGCCACTTGACTCTGCTTTGAAGACGTACGAATGTGGTGCATGAGGCCTCGCGATCATGAGGTTGTCCCTTCCAGCCCGTGTGGGCACTGGGCGCGGCTCTGACCCGTTCGGCTGCTCTCGGCCTGGCCTTGAGGAATTTCCCTTCCGCCGATGTACGGAGGGCCTCTCTGGGCCTCTCTCCTCTGCGGGGCCCCTGCGAACGCCAGCTGCTGGGACCCCCAGGCCCTCACCTCTGCCCCCAGCCCAGATAGCCTGCTGCACCCTGCCTACGCGCCCCCTCCCTGCACCGCAGCCTGGAAACTCAGGCAGCGGGCCTGCACATGCTGGGGCTCATCTTGCTTGTCCCCTGTCTCCCAGCAGAGGGATGAACTGTTAATTCACGGGAACCCAGGGACAGGTCCCCCTGCCTACACCGAGTGGAAGCACCCGGACAACTAGAGTCCTGACTCACCGAATGCTTCCATTCACGTGTGATTCTGGGACAGGAAAACGAGCATGTCATGACAGGAGCCAGACCCCTGGCTGCTGGGGGCCGGGGGCGGGGACGGCGAGGCTACAAAGAGCCATGAGGAGTCACTTGGGGGCCATGCACATGTCATCGCCTTGACTGCGGTGATGGTTTCTGCTCTAAACACGTGAAGCCTATTGTTTGCACCAACAACCTTCAGGAAAGTCATTGAAAGTCGCGCTCCTGAGCCAGCCTGCTGGTGGCATTCCCGACTCCAGCCCAGAGACCCGTGCCTGCATCCAAGGGGGGCTCTGAGTCAGAACCCGCAGAACGTCCATGCAGGCCCTGCAGTGCCGCCCAGGGTTCTGCTCACGTCCACCACGGGGCTGAGTGGCTGTCAGGCCGTGGCCGTGGCCGAGGGCAGAGCAGTGAGAGCTCCACTCCCCCCAACAGTAGCTGCACTGGGGGCCACTTTCCTTCCATCTTGGTCAGTCCCAGGCGCTAACTAGGAGACCGTTGTCAAAGCGCACATTTCTTTGATTACTGGTGAAGCGGATCATGTTTTTTTATGTGTGCTGGCCACTTTTTTTTTTTTTTTTGGTAAATTGTTCATGTACTTGGCCCACTTTTCTTTTTTTTTAAAGATGTTTTATGTATTCATTTGAGAATAGGACCTCAGGGAAGGCGGGAGGGGCAGAGGGAGAGGGAGAAGCAGGCTCCCCACTGAGCAGGGAGCCTCACTCGGGACACAATCCCAGGACCCCGGGATCACGACCTGAGTCAAAGGCAGACACTTCACCAACTGAGCCACCCAGGCGCCCCGGCCCATTTTTCAATTGGAAAAAATATTTACTTCTGTGTCTGATTAAAAGACCTCTTTATTTAGTAAGGGTGTTAATTTGCTAGGGCAGTCAGAACGCAGTAGCACAGATCGCGTGGCCCGGACAGAAACTGAATTCCTCCCAGTGTTGGAGGCTGGAAGTCTGAGATCTGGTGGTCCAGAGGCCTCTGTCCCGGGTGGGGAGACACCGTCTTCTTCTGTGTCCTGACCTCCTCCTCTTATAAGGGCATCAGTCAGATGGCATTAGCGCCCATCCACACGGCCTCATTTTGCCTTAATCTCATCTTTAAAGACCCTATCTCCAAATACGGTTATATTCCGAGGTTCGAACATGGACCGGGCTGTCAACATATGAATTCCATGGGGACGCAATTCGGCCCATAACACTAAAAATTCTAACTATTCTACCAACTTCGTTTTCTGCCTTTGAAATTCCTGTTGATAACAAGTACTAACAGACCATCTATATATAGATGTGTGTTTTTCCATTGCTTGGCTCATGCCAGCCACTGTTCGCAGTTTTGGGGTGTTTTTTTTTTTTACAAACATTAACTAGTTGAGTCTTCACGCAACCCTGAGAAGTAGGTTTTATTAGCATTTGCCTTTGTGTCAGGGCGCAGAGGTAAAGTAACGTGTCCTGGGTCCCAGAGCGAGAAGGCGGTGATGCTAACAGGTGAACCCAGGCGCTGGGGTTCTGGAAACGGCATTTACGCATCAGGACGTCCTGCCTCTAGGGGGGATAGATTCCACGGAAACTTCACCCCAGGATGTACTCACACGCCCGCGTCTGCTTCTCAGCATCTGCCCTTGGGGTTCGCTCCACAGAACCTTCTCCGTCCTGACAGTTCATAATACAGGTTGATCTTTCCGCAGAACCTTCTCCGTCCTGACAGTTCATAATACGGGTTGATCTTTCCGTCCCCTACTTCTGTTAGGTGGATTTGGAATTTGTTTTAGCATAAGATGGTTTTCATTTTTTCTTTCTAGCCGCCAGGCACAGAGGACTGTTGGCAGCCTGGTGCCACGCCAGGGCGCTCTGGAACACCGTCTCACTGAACCCACACGACACACGACGCCGTCTGCCGCAGACATCCGGGTTTTACAAGGACAAGAGCCAAGATTCCAGGAAAGCACCAATGATTCCAGTTCACACAAGTATATAGAAAACGAAGTCACAATCAAGGTTTGTCTATCACTAGACCATCACTCAAAACCCTCTTCCCAACAGTTCCAATTGGGATAAGATTCCAGCTCTGCCGTTTTCCAGATGGTTCCTTTCCCAGCTGCCCTAGAGCTAGGTATTATTATATTTGTTTGCTTATTTGTTTTACGGAATCCATCCTGGTATCAAAAGACTATCATCTTATTTTGTAAAGTTTCTGTTCTAGCTGTGAGTCTCGGTTCCTATAAGTTAGCACATAAATCTAATAAATGCAATGAAATGGACTGGGACGGGGGCACCTGGGTGGCTCAGTCGATTAAGCATCTGATTCTTGATTTTCGCTCAGGTCATGATCTCAGGGTGGTGAGATCGAGCCCCACATTGGGCTCTATGCTCAGTGGGGGATTTGCTTGGGATGCTCTCTCTCTGTCTCCCTCTGTCCCTCCTCCCCTGCTCCCTCTCAAAAAAAAAAAAAAAAGGAAAAAAGAAAAAAAACAAAAGAACTGGACCAGGATGAGATTTTGATTTTCAAGTAGGATTTTTGAAATAAAGTCCTCATTTTGTAAAGTTAGCAATTGAATCTTGCCAGATGAATGGCTCTCATTTTTCCAGACTTTCTAATTCAATATAAAATGGTTATTCAAACTGAACCTTTGAAGCTGGCTGGGTTGCTATTTTGAATCCATTTAAAAACCTCCACGCTCTCTTTGCAGCTTCTTGGGGTACCAGAAAAAAAAAAAAGAAAGAAAGAAAGAAAAGGAAAAAATTTTGAAAATGAGGTGAGGTGATGATGTTGTGGTGACCATTTGCAACATATATAAATATCAAATCATTACATTGTACACCTGCAACTAATATAATGTTATGTCGCAATGATGTCAATAAAAGCATTAAAATCTATGATACAAAAAAAGTTTTTTAGAAGTATTGTTTACTGTAAACAATGAATTCGATTTATTTCATTTTTCTTTATTCTCTTTATACCTGGCCTCTTTCCAAAAAAAATAAATGAACAGAATCTTGAGAAATTGTATAAACAAGGATGTCAATACTGCACGATAATCAATAAACCAGCAGGAGAATAAAAATCGTGGAGGAGAAAGCAAACAGTCTGTTAAGCATCTGACTCTTGGTTTCCGCTCACATCATTAGCTCATGGATCGTGGGATTGAGCCCTGGGTCAGGCTCCACGCGTGGTGGGGACTTTGCTTTGAAGATTCTCCCTCTTCCTCTCCTTCTGCCCCTCCCCACCCCACACTCACTCTCTTTCTAAAATAAATAAATACATCTTGAAAAAAGAAAAGAAAACTGAATGAGGTTAAAGCAAGCTGTGCAACTGCCGGGGCGGGGTGGGGAGGGGAGAAATGACAGGCAGAAGAGATAGCAAGTGCAAAGGCCCTGAGGTGCACCCACCTCCCCCCTGCAACATAATGTGAGAGAGACAGAGACAGAGGGAGAAGAAGCAGAGACGGGAGAGGAGGTAGGAAACTAAGTAAGGAGACAGCCAACAACCAGGGCATGGGGAGTCTTGCAGACACAGTATGATTGTGAATTGTATTCTCAGTGTAAGTCAGGAATGATATGATCGACGTATTTTTAAAGACCTAACTCTGCTGCTATGTGGACAAGAAGCTGTAGGGGGGCAAGAGATGAGGGAGGAGACTGGCTGGGAGACCATGGAGTAACCCAGCAGAAGGTGGGGGTGGTTTGGTGTTGGTGAGGAATGGCTGGCTCAAGGAGCTCCATTTCAAGATAGAGCTGTCGGACTTTGCGAATGGAGTGGGCTTCAGGTACAGGACTCAGGACGGCCCTGAGGGAGGCTTTGAGCCGGAGCGACTGGTAAAGTGATGTATGCACAATAGAATGGGTATCTGACACGTGCATGGGGAATTCATGGTGATGAGACCACTGGTGTCCACGTGTGTGAAAATAAATCAGATTCATACCTCACACTACAAAAAAGAGTACGTTCCCAATGTGTTTGACACCTAAACGTAAAAAGTAAAACTTTAATATTTTTAAAAGAAAAATAGGAAAAATTATTATGGCCTTATTTATAGCAGAAAAAGGTTTTTTTTAAACAAGACAGAGAAGCAAAATTCAAAAAATTAAAAATAAATTTTATTATTTACAGCTCTTGCCCAGCTTCATCGAGATATATTTACAAATAAAATTATAAATATTTAAGGCGTACAACGTAACGATTTGGTATACGTATGCATTATGAAACGATCACAAAATTAGCTAACTCACATATCCGTTAGCTCACATACTTACCATCTGTGCGTGTTATAAGAACACAAAATCTACTGTTTCGGCAAATGTCAAGTATACAATACATTATCATTATTGTCACCATGCTGCACATTAGGTCCTTCTAAATTATTCATCTTATAACGGAAGGTTTGCACCTTTGATGGACGTCTCCCCGCCCCTCTTACCCTCTGCCCCGGTCACCACCACTCCATTCTGTTTCTGTGAGTTCCTACCGTTTAGTTCCACATGTAAGTTAGATCATGCAGCATCTGCCTTTCTGTGCCTGACTTAATTCCACTCAGCATGATGTCTTCTAGGTCCATCCATGTTGTTGCAAATGGCAGAACTTCCTTTTTGAGGCCAAATAATATTCCATTGTGCATACACCACATCTTCTTTATCCATTCATCCACTGACAGACATTAAGGTCATTCCCATGTCTTGGCTACTGTGAATAATCCTGCAAGTGAACGTGGGGTGCAGATGTCACTCTGAGATAGCGACTTTATGTCCTTTGGATAAATACCCAGAAGCGGGGTTACTGGATCATGGAAGCCCTATTTTAACTTCTTGCGGAATCTCCGTGCTGTTTCCAAAATGGCTGCATCAATTTACATTCCCAACAAAAGTGTACAAGGGTTCCCTTTTCTCCACATCCGCCAACATGTGAGGTCTCCTGTTGTTTTGACGACAGCCATTCTGCTAGGCGCGAGGTGACATGTCATTGTGGTTTGGATTTGCATTTCCCTGATGATGAGTGATGTTGAGCGTCTTTTCATGTGTCTGTTGGCCATCTGGATGTCTTCTGTGGAAAAACACCTATTCAGTTCCTTTGCCCACTTTATAGTCAGGTTATTTTCTTGTTTGCTTTTTACTACTAAGTAAACATGCATAGTGTGTTATATAAACGTACCAGGTATTAACCTCTTATCAGATATACACTTTGTAAATAGTTCCCCCTGTTCTGTAGATCGCTTTTTCATTTTGTTGATGGTTCCTTTGCTGTGCAGAAGTTTTTTAGTGTGAAATAGTCCCACTGGTTTATTTTTTTTCTTTTGCTGCTTTTGCTTTTGGTGTCAAATCCAAAAAACTCATTGCCCAGACCAGTGTTAAGAAGCTTCTTCCCCAAGGGCACCTGAGTGGTGCTGTCGGTTAAGCGTCTGCCTTCAGCTCAGGTCGTGATCCCGGAGTCCTGGGATCGAGTCCCCTTGTTGGGCTCTTTGCTCAGCAGGGATTCTGCTTCTCCCTCTCTGTCTGTTGCTCCCCTGGCTTGTGCTCTCTCTCTCTCTGACAAATAAATAAATAAAATATTTTAAAAAAAGAAGAAGCCTCTTCCCTGTGTTTTTTTTCTGAAGTCTTTAATCCATTTCACGTTATTTTTTTGTGAGTGGTAGGGGTCCAGTTTCATTCTTCAGCACCTGGATGTCCAGTTTTCCAATATTATTTATTGAAGACTGTCCCTTCCCCATTATGTGTTCTTGGTACCCTTGTCAAAGATTCGGTGCCTTTGTCTGTGTGGATTTATTCCTGGGCTCTCTATTCTGTTCGTGGGTCCACATGTCTATCTGTATGTCAGTACCATGTTGTTGTGATCTCTACGGCTGTTTAATACAGTTTGAAATCAGGAAGCGTTGTGCCTCCAGCTTTGTCCTTCCTCAAAGGTGCTTTGGCAATTTTGGGTCTTCTGTGGTTCCATGTGAATTTGAAGGTTGTTTTTTCTATTTCTGTGAAAAATGCCATTGGAATTTTGATAGGGATTGCATTCAATCTATAGGCCATTTTGTGTAGTAGGGATATTTAACAATATTAATTCTTCCACTCCAAGCACACGGGATAGCTTTCCATTTATTTATGTCTTCTTCACTGTCTTTTTTTTTTCAAGATTTTATTTATTTATTTGAGAGAGTGAGTAGGTGACAGAGAGAGAGCACATGAGCAGGGGCAGAGACAGA
Organism: Ailuropoda melanoleuca; assembly: GCF_002007445.2. Lineage (NCBI taxonomy): Eukaryota > Metazoa > Chordata > Mammalia > Carnivora > Ursidae > Ailuropoda > Ailuropoda melanoleuca. The sequence goes on along the minus strand of NC_048218.1, from coordinate 111,134,402 downwards.
GGGACAAGCAGACTCCCCCACTGAGCAGGGAGCCCGATGTGGGGCTCGATCCCAGGATCCCAGGATCATGACCGAAGCCAAAGACAGATACTTAACTGACTGAGCCACCAGGTGCCCCTGTTTTCTTCAATTTCTTTCATCAAAGTCTTATAGTTTTCAGAGCATAGATTTTTCACCTCCTTGGTTAGACTTATTCCTCTAGTGTTTTATTCTTTTTGATATTATTATAAGTGGGGTGTATTTTTTGTAATTTCTTTTTTCACATTTAAAACTTTAAAATTTTTCTCTGAAACGAAAACCTATAAGCATAGAGAAAAGACAGCCACGGGGTGAGAAGCGATATTCTTACTATGTATAACTGACAACGAATGAGTATGCAGCATGGACAAAGAACACCTACAAATCCACGAGAAAAAGGCAAATCCACAAAAACAGGCAAAAGTGAAAGGACGAGGGACAGCACGATCCGTACAGCAACAGCCGTACAAGGAAAAAACGGATGTTCGAACTCATCAGGAATCAAGGAGCCATTAAAATAACGCACGGCCACGCAGTAGCCCTCAGGTGGGCACAGAGTAAAGTGCGTGATGACCCGAGCGCTTGCCAGGGGACGAAGAAGCAAGAAAACCCCTGTACACTGCCGGGAACTGCAAATTCCTACAATCGCTGCTGAAACAATTTGCCAAGAAGCTGATCTTCTGGGGACACCTGACGGCGCCGTCCATTGAGCGTCCAACTCTTGGTTTCAGCTCGGGTCGTGATGTCAGGGTCGTGGGATAGAGCCCCACGTCGGGCTCCATGCTCAGTGGGGAGCCTGCTCGAGAGTCTCCCTCTCCCTCTACCCCTCCCCCCACTCGCACTCCCCCCCACCAAATAAATAAATCTTAAAAAAAAAAAAGAACAGTTTCCGTGGCCTGCGTGAGGGGAGCACTGGTGGCGCTGTGTGCATATCTGAAGAGCTAACGCTGGGAAGCTTCGGGAGACACAGTCCTCCTCGGGCTCCCTGTTCCCCTCCGAGCATCGCTGGCTGTGCCAGGACCGGAAAGCCTGGACTGCTCTTGACCCACCATGTTTCGCAGCTGTGTTTATAGGAAAGAACCGCGAAGGACGAGATGACATCATCCCAGAATGGAGTGGCAGCTCGCATCCCACCTGCCCTACACCCACAGGGTCCCCCCACGGTCAGAGGCCCTCCCTTGAACTGGACCTGCTGCGTGTGCAGCTGTCGCCTCTGTGGTCACCCCGTGGGCACTGCGGGTGTGGAACCAGTGCCCGCATGCTGGCCCTCCGGCTGCTGCTTTGGCTGTGACTAACAGTCCTCCATCTCTGAGTCCAGAACCTCGTGTCTTCTTCCACTGGCCTGAAACTGGGGCAGCCTAACTTGCTGGCGAGAGCGCAGACCTTTCCCAGTTCTTGACCGAAGCCACCCAAACATCCAGCCGTATCCTGATTAAAGTGTGCGATGCCCATGAAATGAAATGCTACGCACCAGTTAAATGAAATGGCTTAGACTTCACCTGTCAATATTTCTACATTGTATAGCGTCATGTCAGGTGAAAACAAGCTTATTACAGAATGATGCATTCACATACAAATTCGGTCCTTTGCTCCCTGTCGTGAATGGATATGGTCATCTGTAACAGAGCAGAGATATGTCCTGGGGATGAGAAACATCCATTTAAGGACGAGGAGGGGAGCACAGAGGGACTTTTCTGTGTGTTTTATTCCTTAGTGAAAATGGACGCAGGTATGGCAAAATGGTAGAATTTTTAAAGCAGGCAAGTATGTGTTCCTTATGCCTGTTTTTCTCTACACTTTTCTGTACATTTGAAATGTTCCGTAAGTTAAAATGCCAATGGTGATCGCATGATCTGCCTCGGACCCACAGCACGGCCTCACATTTTCCTTCAGATATGAATTCTGTTCTCACAGTTGCCGAATTAAAGCTTCCAAGTGTAATATGTACTTCTGAAAACACCTTCCAGCCCAGCAGCCTGGGAAACCATCATGAATCAGCCCGGCAGGGAGGAAATCTAGTTTTTTAACTTGTGTTAAAAGACAAAACCCCAAACCCAGGAGCTCCACTGAAGTCCTAACGAGGAGGCAGAACGAGGGTCCACGCAGCTCCCCGTCTGCCAGCCGGCGCCCCCGCCCCCTCCCCCTGCGCCCTGGCCCGGGCCTCCGGCTCCTGGCCGCCCGGATCCACAAAATGAACTCATGTGGACACAGGCTTTGCCTTGGGAGAAAAGATGAATCACTCTGCGCTGGTAATCCGATCTCTGCTGTTCTGCTCGTAAACACTGGAAAGACACACAGGACATTCTCCGCTTTTTAGAGGCCAAGCAGCGCATAAAAGGGCCACAGGGCTTGGCCTGAATGGGGGACGCCATTTATCACCTTCAGGGACAGAGAATGTAAATAGGTTCAGATTTATTCTCGGGTCCTCCCAGGGGCCCAGCCGCCCCAGAAGTACTCACCTTGTCTCACTGAGCGGGCCAGGGGTCAGAGGTCAATAGAGCCGCTCCGGCAGCTCCGTGTGGTCCAGCAAACAGGCCCCACAATGAGATGCTGTTTAAAACCAGAATTGCTTTCACCGGAGCTCAGGGGTCAGCCAGTCTGCGTTGGAGGGGTCCCGCCATTCGTCCTGCCTCCAGCTGTGGGGGACAGAGGGCGATTCAGATCAGAAATACAAGGGAGCTGCTGCAAGAGGATGGGGAAGCTACACACATGCCTCTTCCACGGTTCTGAGCCCGTGGTGACACCTGCTGGCATCTGCCCCCAGGCCAGCTGCCGCCCGCACAGCGGGGGAGGCGGTCACAACACGGAGCATAGGCTGGCAACCCCAAAACGGGACAGCGCCCCACCAGCCGGGCAGCAGACTCACCCAGGAGCCCAGATGAGGAGGGCGACCCGACGCGCAAATTCCCAGGGAACTTGCAGAAATGCGTTGGGGCCCGGAGGGCTCTTCGATTGGCCTCTGGCCTTAGTGTGTTGGAAAAGAGACCAGCTAACTGCACTCTTGCGTGTAAACCAGTGTTAATTCGCATGATCCGAGGAAACAGCCAAAGGCAAGACAGTCCTGTGTATTTTGAGGGTCTCGGTACATATCCCTGCGTCGGGTCATTGGGCCACCCCAGAGACCTGGAGGCTGGCCCGAGATCCCTCTGAGGCAGGAAGGAGGAAGAATCCACTTCCTGGAGTGTAGACGGCCGCCCACTCCCTGTGTCTCTTTGCATCGTGTTCTCCTTGTGCACGGCTCTGTGCGAGGTTCTCCTTGGTTTCTGGAATTCCATTGTACTGGCCTATGTCCACCCTGCTCCCACACAGCCCCATCTTCACCGGCTTCCATCTGCAAAACCCTGCTTCCAAATAAGGGAGAGAACATCCCGAGCTGCCAGGACCTCAATATACAAATTTCAGAGGGACACAGCTCAACTCCTACCCCTGCCGGATCACCTCTTAGGAAGCTTAGGGCAATGTGCCCCGCCCCCCCACGGCATGTTCGGGTAACCCTTCATTACCCTCTCCCCAGCGCTGGCTGCTGTCCTTTCTTTCTTAATCGCTTCTGGATGGGTTTGTTAAAACTGGGAATCCAGGGGCGCCTGGGGGGCTCAGTCATTAAGCATCTGCCTTTGGCTCAGGTCATGATCCCAGGGTCCTGGGATCGAGCCCCGCATCGGGCTCCCTGCTCCTCTGGGAGCCTGCTTCTTCCTCTCCCACTCCCCCTGCTTGTGTTCCCTCTCTTGCTGGCTGTCTCTCTCTCTGTCAAATAAATAAAATCTTAAAAAAAAAAACCTGGGAATTCATTCTTAAGTAAACTGGCCGTCTGTGACCTCACCGTTTGGGGCCTTTCTCAGAATATGAGAGTCTCTCACCCCTTGTAGTGGCTGGAATGGAAAAGGATGCCGAGAGCAAGCAGGTGTTAAACACTCAGTGAGCAGGTGGGATGGTCCCAGCAGGGTCCTCTGGCACCCCCACGTGAGGAGCGTCCTTCCAGAAGCCTCCACTGGTGTGGTAGAAATAACAGGCCACTTAGAACCGAAGCACAGGATTCAAGTCTCGGCTCTGGCAATTTCTGTCTTACTCTTCTAGACCCTTGAGGGCTTTGTTATGTCGTGGGCAAGACAGAGACGAGTGAGCGTCCTCGTCAGCTCTGGGGCTGCAGTGAGCTCTCAGGACACCACACTCTGGTGTGGGGTGCGTCGGTTCTGGGGCCCGTCTGGGCCCAGGGCCGCTCTGCAAGGACCAGAGTGTGTCCGCGGAGTAAACAGCTCTCATGTCACTGGGGGGACCGTCTGAGCACAAGCACCAGGCTATTAATACGAATTAGCGGGTTTCTGTGTGGAGAGGAGGCTTCATCCTTCAGTTCCTTGCTCCGTGAGGCAGAATCGAATCACACAGGGGAGTTCATGGACCAAAAATTCAATTACTTGTCATATTTTTTATTCGCTCGTTTCCTCCTTTCCCTGGTAAATTTAATTTTTCTCATTCTAATGAAGCTCCCTGGGAAAATTGAATCATTGCCTTATGTGAATCAGATTAATGAGCCCGGGATGGAGAGGCACAGATGGACGTGGGTTTGGTGGAAGGTTCTCGAGCCAGCAAAGGGTGGTGTCAGGCTGGCTTCCCCTGGGTCCTTGGTGGAACGGATGCGTGACGGTCGGTGCTCATGGGCCGAGGGCCAAAGATGTGAGAATACAAACTATCCCAAAGATAGTTTTCTTGAAGCAAAAAACAACCTTAATTCAGTCACGACCTGCTCCGTGTCTACTCTCTCAGAAACGAAGGAAGACTATCTATAAGACAGCATTTTCTAGAATCAGCCTGTCCTCCAACAACAGGTCATTGCCAGTCAGCCCTCTTGAGAGTTTTGAGAGGGGCCCCCATTCCTCTCCAGATACAATCTGAGCTGGCATGTGGGCCTTGGCCACGCCAACGGGCCATCCTCCAGCTCTGGCAGAGCTCCACATGCGCCGTGGCACCGAGTGACATGCCCTCCTGCCTCCCCAACCGTGGACCCCTGCTGCCGGCATCCCTGGGTGCGCTGACATGCTGGGCATCCACTCGGGCCATGGCCAGGCATCTGACAGAGAAGGGGGCTCCTCCTCTGGGGGTCAGTCACGGGCACACCCACAGTTCTGGAGTCACTCGGGGGCCGCTCCCTGGGGAGCTCGCCAGACCCCTTACACACACGCACGCATACGCAAAGCCACACGTGTGCACACATGCTTACATGCGGGTACATGCACGCACATCCATGCAAACTCTGGGGTCGGTCATGAAGGGAGGAAGAGTTCCTGTGGGCTGTGCTTGTGGGTTGTGGAGAGAAGAGACAGATGCGTGTGTTCTCATTTCTCTTCATCTTAATTCCCTGAGTTAAGAGAATCTGCACTGGTGAGACCCGGGAGCTATTGCTCCTGACTGCTGTCTTCCTTTTCCAACCACCCCGTCCCTTCTCGGAGGCAACACAGGTCCAGCTGTTTGCTTGAATGAAGGAGAGGGGAAGGGCTGAGCATGAGTGGGGAACAGCAGGGAGCAAAAAGAAACTGACCTGTTTCTGAAAAATATAACACTATTATCCCCTCGTGAGGTGAGAAGCCCGCGTTCCACCAGCAGCCTGCGTGGGGACTGGAGTGGCCGGGATTTAACAGTAACGTCCTGATGCCAGCTCCGGCCTCGGCCACCCTGCCCATAGGGGATGCATTGATGCGGTGCTGGGGGAGCCCGGCAGGAGAGGAAGGGCTTCACTCTGTGGCCAGGGGTGGGAGCAGCATTGGAGTGAGGCCCGGAGGGAGGATGGGAGGGAGGCCGGGAGGGAGGCTGGGAGCAACAGGCATGCAGTGAAAAAAACGTATAAAAAAACGCGCTCTCTACCCTGAGCACTTTTAAGTATTTTATACAACTTCCCAATTCCTATATCAACTGCAGAGTCCATGATGTTTTCTCCATTTTATGAAAGAAGAAACTAAGGTTTTGAAAGGCTGGGTAATTTCCCCCCAAAGTGTTCCTAAGTCCTGAGTCTCCCCTTACAGTGAAGGGCACAACCACCACCCAACAGCTCAAGCCAGAAACCTGGATTCACCCTGGACTCGCCTCTTCCCGCTGCCCACCTTCTCCATCTAACATTTCAATCAGTGAGCGGGCCCCTTGGAGGGACCTCCCAGAACCCACACCGCGTCCTTTCACTTGCCGCCATCTTGCCTCAGCCACATGGCTTCCCTCCTGGATTGTTAGGACAGCGTCCTACTGGTTTTCCAGCCATGTAGCTCTCCAGTCAGGCTCTGAAAAGATTGTTGGGCTTCCCTGCTTGTCTTCCTGGGATACCTGTGTAGACCTCAGCTTCCAAGAGACCCCGTTCACCTCCCTTCTCCAGAGGAAGCATGCTGGGATTGTCTCTAGAATATCTAGTACAGCATTGGGCTCAAGTCTGAGATCTCCACTTGCTCACCAACAAACTGAAGCGTGCTTTCTTGGAACCTAGAGTAATTTAAAGTTTATGAAGCCAGGACGGTTTGGATCCAGACATAAATACTTAGCAACGAAGGACAGTTTCCTTATTTTTAGCTGTACCTTATGTTGCCTGAAATTAGGAAGACACACTCATACTGATTCACATAAGAGTTAAAGTAAGTTTTAATTCTGTTTTGACTTTGCAGCTGGCCATCCCGAAACTATGCCACAGGTCCCTGGGTATTACACTTTCTGAGCTACAACCTGGGGCGGAGATGGAAGCCCCCCGGCAGAGCACGATGTGGGTGAATTACGGCGTCAGGCTCCCAGGTCACATCTGGTTTTCATTCCATTTGCTCTGAATGGTGCTGTCCCTGTTCTTCAGACACGCTGCATCGAGAAGTTAGCTGTCACCTAGGAAGGAACAAATGCCGACATCGTCCTACCTGGTTGGTGTTCTTAGTACACAAGAAGCAGGACGTTGACTTTCATTTTCTGGAAGTATGTAACAGATGAGAGCTTTCCGTAAGCAGAAAACCCTGACCGCTGCATGACTGTCATCAGATGTGCTTCTTGTTTGACTCCAGCCTGCCCTGCCGTCCATCTTGTATTCTCTGGCTTCTCCATTTCCATCTTGTTTGAACTAGCATTTGGCCAGGCACCAGGCATCATCCTGGTGTTCTGCATCCCTGGATAGCCTTCATTTTCTCCTTCTTCAACCCCACGGGCAGACGTTGTTGCCTCATTTCCTCCAAGAGGTCACTGGGTGTCTGTGAGACGCTCCATGCCTTGCCCGTGGCCATGGATGGTAGGTGGTGGAGGCAGGACTGGAGCCCAGGATCCTACTATGCTCCTTCCACTGTAAGGCACACGGTAGGCTCCGCCTGAGCTCCTTGGATGCTCGGACTTCCGGCATACCAACAGCTGGGATTTTGTCTGAGACAAGATTGTGTAATTCCTTAATCTCCGTGAGGGGAAATGGAAGTTCTGAAGGATGGGCTGCCTCCAGTGGTGCAGACTTCGATGTGGAATCAGAGGTCCTTGTTGAATGCCCATTCTGCCAGTTCTTGGTGATTCGGGCAAGTCCCATAACTGTCCTGAGCCTCAGGTGTTGGTGCACCACTCGCAGGGCTGAGGGCCATGGCTGTCCCAACAAGCAGGTCTTCGGTGTCTGCTCCCAGACACAACTGCTGCCTGGCAGGTCTCCTCCAGGGAGGGAGGCAACCCCAAAGTAAACTGTAAAAGGTACTGTTGAGATGATGTTGACACCTGTGAAGCTCCTGGCACATTCTTGATTTTCCGTAAATGAGTTGACCTCTTGATTGACTTAAGGTTTGATCACTGAAAAACAAAAATCATGAAAGAGACTGTTGGATGAAAGGAGATTAAGGAAACATGATAATCAAATGCAACGTGAAATCCTTGACTGGGTCTTGCTTAGAAAACTTTAAGAGAGGGGCATCTGGGTGGCTCGGTCAGTTGATTGAGTGTCTGACTCTTGATTTCAGCTCAGGTTGTAGTCTCAGGGCCATGAGATTGAGCCGCACATTGGGCTCCGTGCTGAGTGGGGAGTCTGCTTGGGGTTCTCTCCCTCCCTCTCCCTCTGCCCCACCTCTCTAAAATAAATAAATCTTTTTTAAAAAGAAAACTTTAAAAACATTTTGTGGACAAAGGACAATATTTGAATCTATATCAAATTTCACAGGTCATGATAATGGCTTTGTGGCCTTACGGGAGAATATCTTTGGAGAGGCATTTACCGGTGAAGGGCCATTACATCTGCCAATGTTTTAAATGGCATGTGTATATATACGTGTATATATATAATAGAGAGAGATACAGAGGAAACTACTACCCTACAAACTCTAAAATGATACCCACCTGCCAGAAAATCTGGAAAAATTTTAAAGGATATTCCTTTCAATTTAGTAATTATGCTTGTTGAAACATATCTAAAGAAGTAATCATAGATCCCATGTGACTTCTTTGCCACTGGGTAGAAACAGGTGGAGTCCGTGAGAGGGGGCCCATTCCACGAGGGTACCCTGTCCCCAGAGTCTGAATCTTGACCAGCAGGACAAAGAGACCCAAAAGGATGGGCGTTCTGCTCCAGGAAAGAGCATTCTGCCTGGAGCCTGTGCACCCAGCCCAGGGTCATGGCCTCCGGCGAGTTTGTTCTATTCACTCATTTCCCCAAAGACAGCCAGGCTTGGCCACTGTTCACTGTGAGGAAACACAACAGATACAATGAAGAAATGCATTTTTCAGTTGTGTTGGGCGAAGTGTCTTACCCTTTTGACAATTCCATGACCCAGCATTCTTAGTTCTCTTAAGTGAGTGATCCAAAGACCTCTTGTATATGTTGACATAAGCCCACCATCCTGTCACTGTCTCAAAGTGACAGAAGTGACAGCCAGCAAGTTCCCCAATGCCCCGCCAGCTGCCTCCTCCCAGCAGTTACGCAGAGCCTACACCAAAGAATAAGCACGTTCATCTAGATTTGCCCTACCCAGAGCACAGCCCTATGTCCAGAATACCTCCCAGACCATTGACTCTGATTAACACCTTTCAGGTGGTCTACCCCCCCTACAACGCCAGGAACGATGCTCCATATGTGTCCCAAGGTCTCCCACGGTGTAAGGTGGGACCTTACCTTACCTGCAAAGGGCCTATTCCTGCTGTTACCCCTTGACTCCCAGACCTCAGCCCAGAGCCCAGACCTCAACGGTTGTGCAAAAATAGTTACTACCTAAATATACAAATGAATCATAACACCTGCAAACAGAGAACAAAACGAGTGGAATAATTTTTAAAGGTTATAAATCATGGCCATTGAAAAGCTAATAGAAGAATATTATGAACAGTCCATGCCAAAAGACTTGATAATTTAACTCAGATGGACCAATTTCTTGAAAGAAGCAATCTATAAAACTCATAAGAAAAAGATAATCCAAATAAGCCTATATGGATTCAAGAAATAAGTACTTAATAACCTTTCCAAACAGACTCATTGACTGGTGATTCTACCAGACATTTAAGGAAAAAAATTATACCAATTCTCTATAGTCTGTTCCAGAAAATAGAAGTAACCTAACACTTCCTATTATATTCTATGAAGATAGCACGGTCCTAATAACAAAGTCAGACAAAGACATTACAAGAAAAGGAAACTACAGATCAATACGTCTCATAAACATAGATGTAAGAATTCTCAACAAATATCAACAAGTCTAATCCAACAATGTATAAAAAGAAGTACACGCCATGACCAGTGGAACTTATCCCAGGTGTGCAAGACTGAGTCGACGTTCAAAAATCATGTAATGCAATCCATCACATCAACAGGTTGAAGAAGAAAAATCAGTCAATTCATTAAAAAAGAAAAGATTATGAGAGAAAGCTGTTTCTAAGGACTTTATTGTCCCCCTAAGAAAATTGGTTCCTTAAAATACTCCTGTAAACACAAGATTTAAATTCCCAACAAGCTAGACCAAACACTCTTGCTTGCGCGCTGCTGGGAGGGAGGTCAGGCTGGCTCAGGCCCCAAGGGCCCCACCGGGCATCTTGGCCAGCATGCCTCCAGGCTGTGCTCCCCAACGCCCATCCATCCTCTTCCTCACCCCGCCTTGCACCCTCAGGGACTGACCCCACTGACACCCTGATTTGGCAAGACAGAAACCAGGGCGTTATCCTTGACAACAAGGCTAAGTGGAGGCCTTGGGCATCACACGTGCACACACCTCGTCTCAACCTTCCAGCAGCCCCTCCGACAATGTGGACAGGCCCCCCTCCACTGGACTTGCCCTGTGGAGGCTGCCCTTGGGTCGCCGTAACCTGATTCTCTCTGTAGAAGAAGACCGAGTCTGGGCGCTGGTACACTTCATTTGGGTTTGATTAACGAGGCTGTGGAGGGTCTCCGGGGCACCGCCACCCCGATGCACGCTCCTTTCCAGCGCCAGATATGCCAATTATCTGTGTTTTCTTTGGGGAAAGAGGGAGGAAGTGGGCAGTTAGCAAAAACACAGACTCAGGTATTCTAATAAATTGTGGTGGAAAGTAAAATAAACACGACCCTGCTTGTAAAGGGGAGCAAGGCCCAGTAAGGAGAAGACAGCACAAAAGTAAGAACAAGACGTCTTCTCCTTGGCTTGGCCGGTGGTGCACGTGGCAGCATTAACCATACTCGCAGGCTAGGGAAATGCCGGAGTCCAGATATTTTTGTTCCACAAAGAGCTCATACAAATGATGAAAACCAGCTCCCTCGAGACAAGAGAGCGACAGACTGATATTTCACAACTGAAGAAAAAGAATTCGGGAACATACATGGGAGAAAATGTTCACCCTTCCTGGTGATTAAACAAATAGCAATGACCTGAAGGAGGTGTCTTTCGTTGCTTATGAAATTAACAAAAACGTTTGAAATTCTGTCGGGCCTGATGCTGGTAAAATCAAGGAAGTTCCTACGATGTTAGCGGATGTGGAAGTTGGTTTCAAAGGCCATTTGGCGGTACGGGTTAAGAACCGTAAAAGATATGTGTACCTTTTCACCTGATGTTTATATCATATAAGCAGTAATTTATGCTGGTAAATCTGACCCCTCCAAAAATCCCAAACTATTTAATGTAGAAAATATATAGAACCAAAAGAAACAAGTCTAAACGTAGCCCCCAAATTCTGCATACAAAGCGATTTATCATGGTCTGTTTGGGAATAATCTAAATACCCCTCAACTATTGGGCTACATTTAAGAACTGGTTGCAAAGAGTTTTGCACGCCGTGCACAGGTATTTATCTCAGAAGGTCGGAGGATACAGCAAGTTGTAAAGGTGTTTAAATAGCACAGATTATGCAAGCAAGCCTTCACGTCGGGACAGGAAGAAGACAGAATGAAACAGGACATATTTAATGTTTTAGTTCTAACTTGTTGGCATTTCTAATTTTTTTAAGTGAAAAATGTATTTTTAGTAGAAAAGAAAGATGAGCTCAGATCTTCCTATTGACCCATTTATTGCTCATCTGTCATTCATGAACGTATCTTGATCTTTTTGAGCCTATTTATATTGTCACCCTGCGTGCGCTGTGGCTAATGAGTTTCTTACATGTGTCACTGCTATGCAGAGGACCATTTCCTTCCTTCCCATGTCCGAGCGTGCCCTTATGGGGTCCGTATTTCTGTATTAGCTGAACACACAGTAAGTACCCGTGATCGCGGTTCCCTCCTAACTCCTGGAGATCCCCGGCTCTCCTGATGGCGTAACTGGGGAATCATGGTGCCTGGCCACATCCAGGGAAGATGATACGGTCACACTTATAGCCAGCAGCTCCCCGCTGAGGAATATTCCATGGAGCATGCGGGCTGCATCGGGTCTCTGGGTGACTGGCCGGGCTTGCACGGTTGGCATGTGCACAGGGAATTGAACGAACAGAGCACGTGTCAGAGCAGCACTCATGAGGAGTGGCCCAGGCTCAGCCCCGGGTCAGCGGAGGGTGAGCCAGGGGCCGGTACGAGAATGCCTTTCTGCTTGATTCTGCAGAGGCCTCATTAAAAGAGAGATTTTCCAGGGTCTGTAGGCAGGTTTGTGGTTGGGGGTTGTGGCGGAGTGTGATGATGGCTCTCGCTTCCTTTCTCAGTGGAGGAAGCCCATCCGCTGGGGCCGGGGGGCAGGTGGAGGGCAGGGAACCCAGAAGGCCTGGCGGCTTGAGAAGGAAGAGAATTGACTCACTTCCATTAGAGCCTTCGAAAGGTACTGGGAAGGTGGCTCTGTGTGGATGAGCGGATGGCCCCAGCGCAGCCAGGGGCCCCTGTGGGGCAGGGGCACAGACTCACAGAAGCCCAGACACAGCTGGAAACTTCTCTCCAGCCAGGAAGCTAGAACCGGGAGAAGGGGGGTTGGGAATCATCATGGCGGCACCAGACAGTTTCCGAGTCGCTGCTGTTGAGGACCATGTGCCCTCACTGAGCGATCAGGGGCTTTCACGTCTGTAACAAGAGCTACTCTATGTGCCTTGAATTGGATCTTCAAGGACTTGCAACATTCATCCCATTCTCTGTAGGAAACTCCAGTTGCATGGTAGAGGCTGTCCTGGCGGCCCATTATCCAACAGACCCCAGGGAGGAGGCCAGAGCAGGGAGGGTCAGACGGACGTCCTCACAGAGTTCCCCATGGGTCCTGGACTAGTGTGAGCCCCAAGGAGGGCTGCCCCCACGCCGTCCCCCATACTCCCGCCTGCAGGGCCCACAGATGCTCCCATGGGAAAAACCAACAGGTTTTTCCCCAGGTAGCAGCGCCCAGAGTAACAGATCCGAGACTCAGACACATTTGTCTGACCTCGAATCCACTGTCTTCCCACTAAACAAGGCCGATGTTCACTTAGCAACAAACCGAAGTGAATTTGTTTTAAAATACACTCGTGGAAGAACGGGGTTTGCAATGCATTTTTCATTTAATAAAACACACACTTCATCTGCTTTTGCCACCGAACCCTGCTAAGTGTCCACTTCATGGAGAAGACGGTGCCCCTGGGGGAGACTTGGCGTGTTGGGGGGTCGGCTGGAAGATGCAGAGCAAGAGGTGCCTATCTCCAGATGACACCTGGCCTGTCCCCCTTCCTGTCCTGTCCTCTCTCTACCAAGAACTTCACAAACTGTCCCTGTGAATTAATGGAGTTGTGCTTATCAAAACCCCCCCGCAGCCCAAAGCTGGGCAGAATGCAGTCCCTTGAGTGACAGCCAGAAGCCTCCCGCCCACTTTATTACTAGAAGGTGTAGACAAATCAGCAAGCGTGTCATCTCCAGGGGCGGGCCAGGGTCCCAGCCCCAGCTTCTGAGCCTCCATGGCCTGATTTCATAAATTTCATTAATTCATCAACCCCTCGTGGAGTTTAAGCATAAACTATTCATTTCTAGCCATGACTAAGAAGCAAAACCGTCACTTTGCTCTGGAAACACCTTGGTTCTACCACCGGCGCTAACTGCACTCTGATCACCTTCACCAACGTGTGGCGTTCCCTACGTGTGTTCTGTGCCTGTGTCCACCAGGGAGGCACAGAACGCCGTCCTAGCGCTGCTGCATCCAGCCGTGTGCCCCAGACAGTGGCCCCATGTGGCAGGTGTAACCTAGGCCCCTGTACCCAGTAGCTCCCGTTGCCACCTGAGCTCCTCAGCCGAGACTGAGTAAGGGATAGGTGAGGCTAGGTAGGGAGACAGGGAGGGGGCTCCGTAACCAGGCTCACAGAAATCCCAGATGTGGAGAAAGGTTATAGACAAGGTATTAGCCAGAGAGACGCAAACATAACAAATCCGTTTCCTTTGTTCTAAATATAGATGAGATATTGTCATAATATTTACAAATCCACCTTGTTTGTCTTAAGTGTTATAGACAAGATATTTACCAAGTTCCCTGGTCAGTTTTCTGTGAAGACCGACTATAAAAGCCCTCAATGGCAACCCACTTGGTACCCCTCTCACTCTAGAAAACATTCCTTTCTGTTCTTACCTTTCCTTAATAAACCTTCACTTCATCTCACCCTATTGTCCACAAGATTCACTCTTCGACTCCTTGAGACGAGAACCCTGCAATCCTGCAACAAGATGACGCTAGCTGAATTCGTTGGGTTCTGCAGGAAGCTGACCGCATCCAGCTGTAAACACGGTCCGACTGGCCCTAATCCCACCTGGATCTCACATCATCCAATGCACAGTCATGAGACTCTCAGAGCTGAAGCCCGAAGAGCCTGGCCAGCCGTGGGGGGATGTTTGTGGGTCCCGCAGAGAGGTCCCATACTGGAGGCAGTGTGTAGGGCTGCAGGCCCCCCATGAGCTGGCCTGCACGGAGCCCAGTGGTCTGGCCCAGGAGATCCCAGAGGCAAGACGCACGTGGCATCTGGTCCTGTTTCCTGGGGCCGCTGTTAGCAAGCACACACATGGGGGCTTCAACAGCAAGACTTTGTCCTCTTCTGGTTCTCGAGGCTGGAAATCTGGACTCAAGTTGTCCTGGGCTGTGCTCTCCTTGAAAGCACTAGGGAAGGATCTTTCCAGTCTCCTCTGGTCTCTGGTGGCTCCTGGCCTTCTGTGGCCACAGTTGCGTCACCCCAGTGTCTGCCTGCATCTTCACATGGCCTCCTCCCTGTGTATCTGTGTCTCCGTGCCTCAGTTTCCTCTTCTTAACAGCACACCAGTCGCACTGGATTAGGGCCACCCTAATGACCTCATCCTAACTGGCTCCCATATGGGGGGACCCTGTTTCCAGGCAAATTCCTATTCACGGGTCCTGGGGGTGAGGACTCCAGCATACCTTGTTTTGGTCGCTGTAGAGGGGGGATTAACTTTTATTTCACACTGATGGAAACCACAAAAAAGGTTTACGTTTCCCCATGCCACAGCACAACATTTCAACAAACAGATCTCAACTGCTGAGTAAACCCCACTCAGACAGCAGGGTCTGTTCTTCAGGGTAAAGGAAACTGAGTTCGTAAACGTCTGCTTCTGATATTTAAATCGAGACATGAACCTGCAGCCTCACTGTACAGTCCCGTTAAGAAAGGAACTCGGGTCTAGTAAATGTTGTAAGGGTTTATCTGAAAACAGACTCTAACAGGGCAGCGCCAAACCGGAAGTGGTCGGGAGCAGGGTCAGGACCCAGGAGAGACATCGAGGGAGCAGGTGCGGAAACGGGCCGGTGCGTGGTTGGCGGGCCACATGGACAGCCCTGCTGGCGCTCGTGACGGCTTGTCGTCAGTGTTTTGACTTCACACCCTCCAGGCACCGACAGGCTCAGACTTCGGTCTGCTGACCTCGGCCTTGGCATCAGAGCCCCCCAGTCTACCAGCCTCCATTACTAACTGATCTCCATGACCCATTAGCACCATTTACAAAGCCGCCTTCCTACCACGGCTTGGGGCGCTTGTAGGGTAGCAGAAAAACTGAACACAGTCCCCAAGTATTGAGAGTGTGTTTCTGCCTTATGTTGCCCAGTGCTAACCACACCATAAGTGTATAGGGTTCCAACTACCTTACTTCCCTTAAGTCTATTTTCAAGTGCCACGGTAGCTTTTGGGGGAGTGTGTTTCCCCCACGAGGGGTAGAGCATCCCTGAGGGGTCAGGCGGGCACCTCAGGATAGGGGCTTTGTTCTCACCTGGCCGGGAGGAGATCTGACGTCAGGGGAGAAGGTCCAGCCTGTTAGGGGTGCTTTCCCGAGAGCCAGAGCAACATGGAAGCCGAGCAGGGGGGCCCCTTCAGAAACCCCCGAGAGCCCCTCTGGGAGCAGCTGTCACAGGAAGGCCCGTGGCCTGCACTCCGGGCTTGTCCAGAGGCTCCAGGACCCACTGGCCTTACAGACGAGGGCCGGCCCACCACGGAGGCCGAGGAGATGCGCCCCGGCAGGCTGGGGAGCCGCTCTGGAGGGGGCTGGAACAAGGCGCCCCAGAACAAGGGACGGGGAGTCAACGCCGGAGGCATTAAAATGAGAACATGAATGATGAGACGCAGGTGGGCATTCAGAGAAGCGGCAGGCGAAGTGGGACCGGGGCACGTCACTGACCGCGGAGGGAGGCCATGGGTGGACATGTCCACACAGGTCTGGGGGTGTAAGCGACCGTGATGACCCATTGCTTCCGAGGCTGTCTGGCCGACTCCTAGTGAAACTTTCCCCAAGAATCTGCCTCCTGTTGCACTAAGACGCTCCTTAGAACGTGAGGCAGCTCTAAGATTTAGGGACTCATCAATTTCTGGCGACAGAAGAGCCCTCCTCACCGTCACTCCAACTGTGGCAGGAACCCGCTTCAAAGCTGGGGTCATTCTGATGGCCGTGCTGGTAACAAGTCCAGGTTTCTAACAGGCAGTATTTCTGATTTCAAAAGGGATGCGTCGAGCCTCTCTCCCTGTGGGAAAATAAAAGAAAGAAACTGGGGTACCTGCTGGCTCAGTCGGTGAAGCGTCTGTCTTCGGCTCAGGTCATGATCTCAGGGTCCTGGGATCAAGTCCGTCATCAGGCTCCCTGCTCAGCGAGGAGTCTGCTTCTCCCTCTGCCTGCAGCTCCTCCCCCCAACTTGTGCTCCTTCTCTCTCCCAAATAAATAAAATCTTTAAAAAAAATCCCAACAGAAATGCAAGCACGTGTATAGCAAGAAAACATATGTATGAATGCCTACTGTGGCTTCACTTGTCATAACCCAAAAATGAGACAAAAAGCAAACCAGTGTCCATCAGCCACAGAATGGGTACATCGTGGTGTCATTGTAGTGGGAGACGTCACACGGCTGAGTTGCAGACCTGAGGCCAACCCAAAACAGCCCAACCAAACACACACCTAGAGCACACTTCCCATTATAAGAAGTACAAAGGCAAGGGGCACTCGCCGCTGTCAGAAGTCAGGACCGTGGTTCCCTTTGGGAGGGAGGAGGGGGGCAGGAGGTGGGATGGGTCCTGAGAGGCCCCTGCACGATGATGGTTATGCAGGCGTATCCGTTTCCATCTGTGGCAGTGCCTCAAGCTTTGCTCCCATGACTTGTGTGTTTCTCTGTATGTTTATTACCATTCAGGGTTTAAGCTCTAAAGCCGAGGGGCTTGATGGTGAAATGCTTGGAATCGTAGTAAGAATTTTGTCGTTTTGGAGTTTTAATTTGCAAATATACAGTCATAAGCACCCACTCTCCCCAAATTCTGCTTTGGTATCTGCCCAACCTTGACAACTAAAATACCTCTACTGTTGTCAATAGTCTTAGTTTCATCTAAGCGACAGTGACATTAAGTAGGAAGTTATGGGTCCAACATCTGGGCAGTCATTTCTAGTCTCAACATTTTTGAAAAACATGAGCACATCCGGATCTTCTGATCATGAACAGTTCCTCTGTAAAAATGCCTTTAAAAAGAAGGGGCTGGCTCTCTCTTTTTTTTTTTTTTTAAGATTTTATTTATTTATTCGACAGAGATAGAGACAGCCAGTGAGAGAGGGAACACAGGCAGGGGGAGTGGGAGAGGAAGAAGCAGGCTCATAGTGGAGATGGCTCTCTTTTTTTGACTAACATTTGGTGAGAAGATGTTGAACTAAAAACTCCTAATGTATTTATGTTCGATTTTGTTTTATAGCCTTGCAATTCTCTTTGCGGATTTTGACTCCCTTTAGCATTTCATTGTAACGTGCCCACTTGTGTTAATTGTAGGTCTGTGTGTACGTAAGTGCGTGTGTGTGTGTGTGTGCGTGTGAGTGCCTCTGTGTGTGCATGTATGTGAATGCACGTGTGTGTAAATGCCTTGTGTGTGCGTATGTGTAAGTGCGTGCGTGTGTGCTTGTGCCTGAGCACGTGTGTGTGTGCACGCGTGTACGTGTGTGAGCGTGCATGTGTGTATAACCATGTGTAGGGTGTGCGTGCACATGTGTGTCTGAGTGCATGTGTAAATGCGTGTGAGTGTGTAACTGCCTGTGTGTGAGTGTGCACGTGTGAGTGCGTGTGTGTGTGGTGTAGGGGAGGGCGTGTAGAATGCAGTAGTGAGTGATGAAGAGAAAAGGTCGGAATGGCTGCAGAATATATGGGGAGTGCTTTGAAACCTTCGGCATGAAGTTCTGCATTAATATCACTTTGTATTTCCAGGCTGCTCCACATGATTTTATAGGATGAGCGTCTGATGTTTAAACAGAAGAGCCCTCAGGACTTGTCTTTTCTTTCTCCCTACTTTTCCGTTTGCCTGTGCGGTCTGCTTCTCTCTGCACATAAGCACTTCCCACCTCCTGCATCAGTCAAGGACTTCTGGGTCTTGTGTGCTAACCTCTTCCACATGCTCCAGGGGCGGGGGCGGGCATCCAGGACTTACCCAACAGGCTGGAAGACTGGCCACTGTCCCACCTGCTAGTCAAAGGGCTGTTTCTCTGATCACCATTCCTGTAAGAGATCCTTTCAGCTCAAATTTAGCTCAGAACTAAACAACACCTTCTTTTTTTTTTCAGATTAACGCCTCTTACACCTGAGCCTGCTATCCGGTACACTTGCCCTCTGCTGTCATGGTCATCTGTGTCCCACGTGTCCACTGTATGCTTCCCTCGTAGCTCCACCCGTTGACCAAAATATCAACATACACACAACAGGGGAGTTCCTCTTCCTGGAACATGGCATAGCCATACTTTTCTCCATTTTCAACAAAACTCCTGAGCACAAAATAGGAAGGCTCTGGAACTGGAAGGAGGCAAATCAGCTACAAACCTCAGGACCCAAGGAATGGCCCAGCAGTGAGCTCCCTGGGTTTCCTTCTTGCTTCACAGATCCCAGACTGGGAGCTAGAGCAGCCAACATCCTGAATGTGCCAGGAGGTGCAGACGGACAACAAGACACGAAAACCAACAGTTTACCTTTACAGCCGAAGGGCCTGGAGTAGAAATGCTTCTGTGGACAAGCAGGAACACACCGGAAACAAATGGAAAGAAACTAGGATGTCACAGGAACAAAAATGAAAGCTATAAAGAAGAACCAAATGGAAATGTTAGAACTTAAAAACCCAATAACCAAATTTAAAATGCGATGGATGAGCTGATGAGCTCAAGAGTAGGTGGGAGAAGGAGTCAGTGAGCCTGAAGATGGAGCTGTAGAAATTACCCAGTCTGAAGAACAGAGAGCAGGCCAGTGGGATGGTAATGGAAGATCTAACTTTTGTGTCATCAGAAATCCAGAAGAGACCATAGGAGAAACAGGTGTGGCTGAAAGAATATCTGAAGCTGGGTTGAATCCCAAACAAAATATATCAAAGATGTCCACACCAAGACTCATCATATCAAAACTAAAGACAAAGAAAAAAGTCATGAAAGGAGCCTCACAAGGGGTGAAAAACCATCCAAATGACAGCAGATTTCTTATCACAAACTATGGAGACCGGGAGAAATTGGCATAATGTTCTTCAAGTGGTAAGAGAAATGTCACCCCAGAGTTGTGCATCCAGGGAAAATGGCCTTCAGGAGTCAAAGTGAAATGAAGTGATAGGAAGCGAAGAGACTTAATCACCAACAGACTTACCCTAAAAAATGACCACGAGAAGTTCCCTAAACAGAAAAAGGGGACAAGAGGACAAATATTGGATCATCAAGGAGGAGGAACAAATAATGGGAAGAGTAGAAACATAGGTAAATACAAAAGAGGGTCCTTCTTCTCTTGAGTTTTCTAAATTCTGTGTGACATTTAGAACAAAAATTGCATCACCCTGGCTCTCAAGAAAAAATGCACGTGACGTGTCTTGCCCTATATTTCTTTAGAATAGCAGTGCTCTACATAATAAGAAAATTGTAAAAACAGTAACATTTTTTTTAAGTAGTGGACACAAAGAGAGAGTCCCGAGATGGAGATGCATGTTCCTGGCTGTCTTTGTCTGTTGGTCAGCAGTGATGCGCATATGCTGAGGTGAGCCCTGGTGTGCTTCCCTCCTGGCCTGCCTCCCTGTCCCTCCACAAAGGCCTCACGGAAGAAGCTTCCAGGTGCTTTGACTGCCCGCAATGACACTCCACGCAGTGAGTCCTGCTTCCATCTACCACTCCAAAAAGGAAATGAGAATTTTCAGAATCAGACAGACTCTGATCGCAATACCTAAGTCACCTTCCCTATAATTATTCCCATTGAAATCGTTCCTGGAAAAGCACTGATAACTCAGCAAACCAAAATTTCCAACCATCCATCTGTCAGAGCAAAAGATATGCATGGATAGAGTCTAAAACACAACAGCAGGGCTGGAAGGGAGAAGGACAGGGGGATAGGCACCCATCATCACCGCACCTGCTGCCCCCACACCTGGGCCAGGTCCACGTGGAGCCCTGTGGCCAGTGGTCCCTGCACGTGACACAAGTCCAGAAGAGGCATCGACTTCTCTTCTGCCCTCCCCTCAGCCCCCTTCCTCCCCAACTGCCTCTGAGAGCAAATTTCCAACATCTCACCCAAGTAATGACCCACGGCCTCACGGAGACTCCCGAACTGGATAGCTTTTTAAAAATGTTTTTCACAATAAACTTTACAACTGAGTCTGTATTTAAAAGGAAAGGCAAACGGGCATAAGGAGAAAGAGACGGGGGAGAGACAAAGGATTTTTCACACCGAAGAGCCATAGACTTGTAAAATCTCTATCCCTACATGTTTGCCCCATGTTGAGGTCTTTACGGCAAGTTATAGTCAAACACATCCAGAAATGAGTTTCTTTCTCTGCAGTAAGAACAGGAAAACAAGTTCATTACCAAGGCAGTAAAAATCTGGTTTCTGTGCTTAATGTCAAAAACAAGTTGATGTTGCTTGCTCATTCTGAATATTGAGGAAATGTGAAATCTCTTTACACTTTCATAATGAGATTTCCTATCGCTAATCTATAACTAGTCCAACAGAGCTTTAATTTCCTCCTAATAGGGACATTTAAGAATGTACCAGGTTATGGAGAGTTCAAACATGGTCAGGCTTTCAATCAAGAATTCCTAATTCAAATCCTGTTCTCCATTGACTAACAGGCACTAATGGGAATCATTACATCTTTGCAAACCAGGACAGAACCATGCGGGGTAATCGGCTTATCCATCCACCATCTGGCTGGAAGGCCTGCAGCTGGCTTGGGTCTGCAGACCGGCTTGGCTGGATGGTAAATTGTGCAGGAAAAAGCCCTGGCTGGAGGCTCTGGGTTGGCTTTATGGGGGAGCAGTGGGGTTTTCCAGTAAAAAACTGGTGCCAGAGAGTCTTGCTGGAATTTACCAGCCTCCTCTTCTTCATCCTCCACCCACCCCCACATTTTTGGGTCCCTCCCGCTGCACAGAGAGCCACTAACATCTGTTAGTCACTGGCTCCATGGGGCGTGGCAGGTTCTCTTCTTCATCTCATGAGACCAGTCCTACCTGCGAAGTTGGAAGGGCTGCCTGTTAACGGGCAGGGAAATTGAGGCAGAGAAACGTTAAGGCACACGCCAGAGGATGCCAGATTTTCACCAGTGGGTGATGTGTCTGTGCCTTGACTCTTCTTACTCTACTCTTGGCTGGACCATCTCTCAATGTCAACTGTTGACATAATGACCACATGTAATTCAGTAGTGGTAGATGTCCTCAGAGGGCCCACATTGGGACAGGCTTCCCTCATCTGGCTTAATCCAAACTTGAAAGTTAGACAGTTCAGAAGTGGCACACCTTCACGGAATCCTCCATGAGCCCAAACATGTGAGTGTTCATAGCAGAACTTTTGATGAGCATGGACAACAGGGGCTCCTGGCGCTCATCCTTTGCAGGCAGTATGTTTCGCTGATTGAGGGAAGATTCATGACCAGAGTCATTGTCTAGGAGGTGCCAGGAGAAATGGATTCACTGCAGAATGGAGAGGCTTCCCCTTTCTGCTGAGCGGGTCCAAGGGAGAACCCTTGACCCATCAGGGCTTCTGACAATGATTTGCCGAACGAAAAAATGTCTCTGGGTTTTTTCAGAAAAATAGAACCAATAGGATATAGATATATAGCGACAGAGACAGAGGCAGAGATAAGATATAGATATAAATGGTAGAGCTAGATAGAGTGGGGATGGACATATTCATTTTGGGGAATGTAACTATGGAAGTAGAGGCTGGGAAGTCTAAAACCTGCAGGGCAGGCCAGCAGGCTGGAGACCCAGGGGAGTGTCAACGGTGCAGTTTAGGTGGGAAGGTGCCTGAAAGCAGAATTCCCTTGTGCTCAGGGGAGGTCAGTCTTTTTCTCTTAAGTCCTTCAACTGATTGGATGAGGCCCACCCACATTGTGGAGTGCAGTCTGCTTTACTCAAAAGCCCACAGATGTAAATGTTAATATTATTACAAATACTTTGACAACAACTTTTAGAATAATGTTTGACAAAATACCATGTACCAGGGACCATGAAATTAACAATCACTCTCTCCTGTCAGACACAAACATGTCCCAGCAGTGACATCAAGCGTCAGGCTCTAAGGGATTCAGGGCTTTGGGGTCCTTCAGGGGCAACCCTGTTCTTGAAACTCCTCCTTTTAGGTGCCTTCTTTCAAGTAGGCTGTGGACATTCGCCAGACGTGGGTGGAAAGGTGTGCAGGCAGCATGGGCCTCACAGGGCTTGTCCTGTTCCTGAGGGTGAGCAGCCCAGCATCCCTGAGCACCACAGAGACTGTGAGCATCCCACCTGCCTGCAGATTGCCCTCTCTGCCCCAGGCAGGCTGTCCTCTCCTGCTTCTTCCCAGTGGGAATCCCAGAACCCAAACATCAGATGATGTCAGACCCTAGAGTCACATTCAGGGATCCCCCAGAGCCTTCTGTGGTCGGCCCCAGCCAAGATGGGCCCCCAGACCCTCCTTGCTGACATCGACTCATCTCTTCCTATGCACGTTTCCACTTGGAAGCCAGGCACTACCGCTCCCCCTCACTTCTTCACAGAAGTCATCCAAAGTCATCACGGGGTTGACCAGGGAGCTGAGTCCTGTGGCTTCCATAGGCGAACGCGTCCCTTGCATCCATCACAAGATCAAAGGTAGAGTAGAAAGGAAGGTTTTGCCGGGGGGGGGGGGGTTCTCCATTGGCAGAGACTTGCTTGTGTCAAAGTTCCAGATTACATGCAATCTAAGCTGTCTTGAAAGAATCCTGATGACTTCATCTTTGGATGCTTTGAATAGCGTTCTTTCACAGGATCGAGGTGGGGCCACGCTGGCTCGGGGATTTGCAAGCTTTCTAAACAGCTGGGCTTTGCTGGGATCTTACACTGGACTTGACCAGCTGCATCAGGGACCGAGGCGCGGTGCGTGGTCTGATTGCTCGGAGTTCTTTGTGCTGGAGGCGGGTCATCTCGCACGCACCTGAGCTCGTGCTTACCTGCATGCTGTTCCACTTGCTCTGGGTCTCCCACCCTTCCTCTCCTGACCCCTGAGCAGCGCCAGGCTGTGCCTCAAAGAGCCAGCCCCACACCATGTTGTCAGGAGCACAGCCTTCTCCAGCCCCACTGCTCTGGGTGGATGCACCTTGTCTTGTAGGGATCCAAGTAAGTATCACCTCACCCCTGGACTGCAGAGCCCCTTAGAGCAAGACTGAGAAGCTCGAGTGTCCTCCGTGTTGCTGGCCCGTGGGACCAACAGAAAAGCACCAACAGAGGCCTGCAGGACAAGAGAGTCTCACCCCGGTGAGGGTCTGGCCGTGTCTACGGCTTTCCCGTGCACTGAGCCGTGGGTGGCACGGACAAGGCCACCTGTGCTTGTCCAAGATTCACCAGCCGCAGCCAAGTGCATGGTGTCCGCACACCTGAGGAGTCATGCTGTGGCTTAGAGTCAGGATGCTCCTATGTCTCCAGGGCACAAGGGGACCACAGAGATGACCCACGTGAAGCCCAGTGCTCGGGACGCTGCCAAGCAGCCACACCGCTGAGCAGACACACCGGCAGGTCTTAAGCCTTCGCAGGTGTGACCCCCATCTCCCGCGCTGAACTCTTCTTGCAAGAGCAACAGTGGGGAGGTGAGGGTTGGAGGCAAAACTTCGTGGAACCCCTTAATCCAACCCCGTGTCCAAATTCTGGGGTAAGGATCCTTGTTGCTTTGCAACTGAGGGTCATGTTCCCGAAGCCCCAAGTGTGAGAGGTGAGTGGGTGCAGCCCCCCTCTCCCCAGACCCAGTGTGCACAAGAGGCCAGGAGCAGCGGTGAAGGGCGCGTGGCAGGGGGTGTGGGTGATGGGCTCACTCAGAGTTGCAGGCACTGCAGGTGAGGAAGGGGCACCCAGACCAAGGGATCCAGGAAGTGAGGCCAGGCCAGGCAAGAGAGGCGCAGCCTCGAGCCCTGAGGAAACGTCCCAGGTGCCCGGGAAATGTGACCGTTTCCCTACCATCCTGCTCAAATCGCCGTGACTCAGGAGCATGTCTGATCTAAGGTCAAGTCGGCACAGCACGCACCCTCTGCCTGTCCATCCCGAGTTGCTCCCCAGCCGAACCATGACGATCTGCAGACCAAGACCCTCTCTGTGGCCACTCCGGGGCCCTCTGAGAACAACGGGAATGAAGCTGTGGTGGGAGGGGCGGGGCAGGGAGACACCTGTTGCAGGACACAGGGATCGGTGGGTTCACCCTTTCCTTCTCTCGGTTCCTCTTGCCTTGGG
The DNA here is from genome assembly GCF_002007445.2 of Ailuropoda melanoleuca. Classification (NCBI taxonomy): domain Eukaryota; kingdom Metazoa; phylum Chordata; class Mammalia; order Carnivora; family Ursidae; genus Ailuropoda; species Ailuropoda melanoleuca. The sequence goes on along the minus strand of NC_048218.1, from coordinate 111,109,883 downwards.
GGGGGGGGCAGGGCACAGAAAACCCTCTCTGTGCATAAACATTTTCCGGGACCAGGTGGGCTGCCTCTCGCTCGACCCTACCCCACTTTAGGCCTCACAACGCTCTCATCCATCCATCCATCCATGCATCCATCCATCACCCCAGTCAGTGCTGAGGGCCTCCCATGTGCCAGGCCTGGGAGCAGAACGGGACATGAGTAGGACGCAGTGCTGTGCTTGGTCACTGAGGACACAGACACTCAGTCTTCGTGTATCTCAGCAAGCTGGGTGGTAGTAACTCGAATTGCAGATGGGTAAAGGAGGTTTGGGAACGGTTGAGTAACTTTCTCCCCGACACACAGAGATATAGACCGGTGGTTCTCAGATGGGGACATCTGGCAAGGTTTGGGGTCATTTGGGGCTGTCGGAACCGGGCATGGCTTGGCGTCTCGTGGGGAGAGGCCAGAGATGCTGCTGGTCATCCCACAACGCACAGGACGGTCCCCACAGCAAAGACTTCTCGGGGCCTAGGCCTGGGCAGAGCAGAGGGGGTGACTTCATGGCTCACCCACACCCTGCTGGAGTCGGGGGTGCAGTTTCCTGAGCCTGGAGGAGGCTGAGCCAGGCCCAGGAGCAGGCGCAGGACAGCGGCTCCGGGAAGCTGTGGGACCGCGCAGTTTTGCATGCAAGAGAAATCAAGGTCAGCCTTGTTACAGCCACAGAGCACAGCCTTGCCCCACTGATACACCTGCCAGTGAGGACAGGGGTCATGAATCAGGGGCAGCTCGGAGCCCTGGGGCCCTTACCTCCCAAAGGGAGGCTGGGAAGCTCCATCAGGGTGCTGGGTGGAGAGGCCAGCATGCTGCTAATGGGGGTGGGGGGGTCAGCCACTAGCTCTCTGAAGCCCTGGCCTGAGCTCTGTCTCCAGGCAGCCCCTGGCAGCGTCCACCGGCCAGCATCCCCGCCACCGTGACCATCGAGTGGGGAGCAGGAGACCGTGAGAGCTCATGGTCCAGATGGGGGCCATCTTGTGGGGGACTCACGGGAAGGGGGCCGCCAGCCAAGCCCCGCGCTGGCCCCGGCGCTCGGTGTGGATAAGGAGCCTGGGGTGGGCGGCCATGGTCTTCATCTTCCCATAAACGCTGCATAGAGTGGGAGAAAAGAACTCCAAATCGCTTGGACCCGTATTTAATTATTTTGATTTATTAACACTGAGTACACAGTGCAGTCCCCTGAACGTGACATCCCTCATTCCCCAGCGAGTCTGGGAGTCTGGTTAGCCTCCTGCCGCCGTCCGCACGATCCTTTTCATTCCCGTCATCGTGATTATTTACAGCGGCCAGGCCGGTGGGAGCAGGGCAAGTGCGCAAAGTTCACAGCAAGTTCAAGGGCTGGCCATGAGGCCTTGTGAGCAGCCGCCCAGAATCAGAGGACAGCCTGGGGGCTGGGAAAGGGGGGCCCTGATGGTCTGCGGGTCTCCAGGGGCCTTGGACCATGGGCAGAAGGCATAACATGATGTCGGGGACTGAGGGGGGGTCATTCACAGAAGGGTGGGCTGGTGCAGCTTCTGCACCTCCTTGTCTCCTCCTCACCTCTCCTTCCCCTCCTGCTCCTTCTCTCCTCTCCTCTCCTCCTCCCCTTCCTCCTCCCCTGCCCCTCTTCCTCCTGTTCCTCCTTCCCCAGGACTGGTCCAGATCCGCTTGAAAGCCAGGTGCCCACCTAGACCCCACTTTTGCATGTCCCCAGTGCTTGCATTTCACCCAGGCGAGCTCTGTCTCCTTGTCTTAGAGACGGGAAGCCCAGGGGGTGCATTCCGGCTCCAGTGGGGGTGACCGTGTGGGACGTGAATCTCTGTGGTGTCAGAGGCACTGGGCCCCAGGTTATGACAATCAGACAGAGATGCAGTGGGTGCAGCGTGTAGACGAAGGATATGGATAACGGCACGATCGGGCATGTCAATAATTTCGTAGGCGATTATACCATCAAACACTTTCCAGGGCACCTGGGGTGGCTCAGTGGGTGAAGTGTCTGCCTTTGGCTCAGGTCATGATCTCAGGGTCCTGGGATCAAGCCCCACATTGGGCTCCCTACTCAGCAGGGAGTCTGCCTCTCCCTCTGCCTGCCGCTCCCCCTGCTTGTGCTCTCTCTCTGTCAAATGAATAAGTAAAATCTTAGAAAAACAAAAACAAAGCATTTTTGGACATGCATGACGACCGGGAACATGCCCCGTGCAGCCCCTTTCTGCATGGAAATGGCTACCGTGGGGCTTGGGCAAAGTCACGCTCAGTGACCTGGGGCTACTGGGACAGTTGTCACATGCCCACCAGGGCTTAGGCCATGGCAGTTCCCTAAAGCGAATGCAAAGGACAGGTGGCTCTGTAGCGAGGGGGAGCTTACGGGAACCAACGCCTGGGACTGCGTCTGCTCTCACCATCCTGGAAGTGGGTTGCAGGGCCGTGAGGAAGCCAGGTGAGTGGCCTCTGCTGGAGACTGTGGCGTCCCCCACGGCCACCCCCTATGCCCCCAGAACGGTTGTGCTTTGGGACACAGTGGACATGCCTGGGGAGCTCCTCCTCGTCTTCACCACACCTCTGCAAGACCGGCTTTGTTGCCCATTTCACGGCTGGGAAAACTGAGACTCACGAACCTGCCCTGGCATCACTGAGCTCATGGCGGGCAGCGCGGAAGCCACATCTGTCCCCCACGTTCCCCCGCCTTCTGCACTCCGTGTGGTTCCCTCCTGTTTCAATGGAATCCGGTTTTCTGTTCGGTTAGCTTGGGAAACGTGGGGTCATCAGCCCTGTCATTATGTGCTGGAGAGAAAGAAGTATGTGCCGCAGCCCACGCCCAGTGACCGGGGAGCGGAAAGAAGCCGAAGCTGGACGAGGACTCCTGCCCAGTGCACCGCCCTCCCCACCGTCCTCGGCGTGCACCTGTCTTCGAAGATGGGCTGATGTGGGTCATGGGGGATTTTCTGGCTAGTTGAAGGCTCCTGACTTCTGAGTAACGAGGGGGCGGCCGTTCCAGAGCTGATGGGATGATGCCCGTGAGCACTGCTCACGCCTCACACCGTCCTGGAGGTCGTAGTTTCCAGAACAGTGGAAGCTGGCATTGAAGGGAGGGCACCAAGCATCAGCTTCCTGCCCAGATAATGTGACTGTCTACATGAAACATTTCAGACAGCCAGGTAAAGGTTAATTGACCAAGGAGAATGCAGAGGGGGGTCAGTTATAATATAAATAACCAAAAATCAAAACCTTTTCCAATTTTCAGCCATTATCAGCAAGGGAATGTCATTTTTTTTTAAATATTCTATTCATGGGGCGTCACCCTGGCTCCGAGGTGGAGCACATGACTCTTGATCTCAGGTTCATGAGTTTGAGCCCCACATTGGGACTTAAAAACAAAATTTTAAGGGGCATCTGGGTGGCTCAGTCAGTTAAGCACCTGACTCTTGGTTTCGGCTCAGGTCATGATCTCAAGGTCCTGGGATCGAGCCCCATGCCAGGCTCCGAGCTCAATGGGGAGTCTGCTTCAGGATTCTCTCTCTGCCTCTGCTCCCCCCCATTCCCACTCTCTCTCTCTGAAAATAAATAAATCAATCTAAAAAATTAAAAACAAGTAAAATAAAATCTTTTAAAAAAAGGTATTCTCTTCATAAGAAGAAACAACATATGAAATACCCCTGATTAAGCATAAGCTTTACAGAAGGATGTAAGGAAGGTGAATGATTTCATGAAGAGCGTGACATCGGAACCCAGGATTTTTAGAAGTCAACCCCGCAAAAGAGGCCAGACAGCAAATATTTTCGGCTTTCGGAGCCGCTCCGGTCTGCCTTGACAGCACGCCCACGGGACCACAGTGAGGACACAATGATCAGCAGTGGCCGCGTTCAGGACGATCCTGTTCACTGAAACAGTCCGAGGGACCTCGTTGGCCAACCTCGGCTGTGAATGACACTCTTTCTTCCTCTAGCACAAAATTAACCGCAGGGAGCATTCTACGACTTCTAAACCCTTCCCTCTCTGGAAATACTCCCTGCGGAGAAATTCTTGGAATTTGGGTCCATGGACCAAGAAGGACAAGATGCATTCCGGGTTTGGGCAGCACACCTTGCCACGTTGCACCTGACCAGTTATCCATGCGGGTGACTGGGCCACACTGAAGGTCACCGGCATTAGAGGGATGGTAACAAATTTAAGTTACTCCATCTGCAATAGACTCTCTGCAATAACTGTAGAGGGGAAACGTTTTTTTTTTTTTCTTTTTTGTATTTTTCAGAATTATCAGGGTGGGTGCTCGTTCTCCACCAAAATGAAGTGGAAACCCTCTTAGGGGAAAGTGCGCCCTGGCGGTCCCACTGTGTGTGCCACATCGTCTATTTGGGGGCCCCTTCACTCCAAATATTTGAGTTCCTGTGCTATTTAAAGATGATCTTTTAATGTTTACTTTAAAGGATTGACTTTGAAGATGTTAATTTAGCCAAGATGGGGCAACGTCGTGGTTTCGCGGCTCTAAAGTTTATGAACATAATTGAAGTCAGGCCTCCCGCACGGTGTCTCCTGGCCACTTCCAGGGCGCTGGGTGGGGCTTGGGGGACACAGCCCCTCCTGGCCGTCCTTGTCCTTCTGCCACCACCCCCAAGGCTCTGCTCCCGTGGGGGGACCCAGCCTGTGGGGCTCGCCTGCCATCATGAGGCCGTTCACGGCCACCCACATTTCATAAGGATATTTTGACTGTCAAGCCTACAGTTAAATGTGATTAGTTGCATTTTATATTGATGTAAATCTGGGGGGAGTGAAGGACAGCATTGGTGTCTGACTTGTCTGTGTTAATGGAGCGGCCCCTGGAAAGGCACCATCCCCTAAATAAAGTCATGAAGTGACTTAGAGTTGGAGTCGGGCTGTCTACACGGCCCATGTTTTCCAGAAACAAAAGCAAGCAGGGGCTAGAACTCGGGACTTGTGCAGTAAGCCACCCCTGTGGGTGCCCGTGGGGAGACAGACTCCCTTCAATCACTGAAGGCTGCTGTCAGCAGGCCAAGTGCATGGGGTCCTAGACGCCCCAAGGGGCCTCAAACTGCAGACTCCAACAGGACATGCCGACTACTCACAAAGCCCAGGAGGGAGTCTGCTCCTGATGGGTCCTGCTGCCATGGGGAAACTGAGGCACGGGGCCCCGCTCACTCCGCCAGGGGCTTCCACTAGGCTGGTGAACCAGAATGCAGACCTGTGTTCCCCCACCCCCACCCCGTGCCATGTCCTCCTCCTGACTCCTACCCTTCCCCTCACTTCCAAACCTTGGAGGCCGAAAGGCACGCAATCCAGTCTTCTCTGAATTATGCTTGAAGAAGGCGAAGACATCACCTCCTTGGAAAGGGCCCATGCCATCCGTGGACACGGGGGTGCGTGGGTGCGTGTGGCATCGTTCCGGGTGCTCAGGGGCACTTTGGGCTCAGGCGTCCATGTGTGTGGCTCCTCCCGTGGCCCCAGTCTCCCTCTGTCCTGCATGCCCCCACCATCACTTAGAAACCCGAGTGGGCAACCCCTGGCAGCCCTCCCCAGTCCCAGCGCCTCTTTCCAGAACACCCTCTGCCTGTCTCTCCTGCCCTGGGGTCGGCCCCCCGGCCTTGGGCCCCAGCAGGCCCAGTGCCAGGCACAGCTGTGGTTGAAGGCCCCCTTGGCCTTCCAGGAGCCACCTGGCTCTCATTTCCGGGAATGACTTACCCCCAGGCACCCGAACGACTTGGATGGAGTCCCAGCGTTTTGTCCCTGACACAATGCTCTGGGGGCGGGAGGCTGAGCCCTGGCAGGCAGGCTGCCCACAGAGGCCTGGCCGGGGCCTTCCGATCAGCAGTGAGGGCAGTGGGTGTCCGCCTGCCACACGGAAAACGTCCTGGGGAGACTTTGACACACTGCTGTGAAGTGCATGCCTGCCCCAGCTTCTGGCTTAGCAGTTGTGGCGTGGGGCCCCTCCACACTCAGGCCTCCCCAGCTGGGCCTGGACAGTCAGGCTAGACACCGTCGAGACACCAGCCCCCTCCATCAGCACCGAGACCCAGCTGGGCGGCAAACCCGGGCCCTGAACCCGCACTAGCCTGCTGGTCTGTAGCTCCGTCCCCTCCCAGAAGACCCACGTCCTCCCTCGGAGAAACCCCAAGGGACCTGTCAGCTCTGCCACCTCATAGAGCCTCGACGTCCAGACCGGGCATGGGCTTGGGCCGAAAGCGAGAATACACAGCTGGGGGTCCTGGGTGCGCGCCCACGTGCGGGGGAAGCACTGTGCTCATGGTGGCCTGTGGCCTGGCCTCTCGTCTCTGTGGGCCCAGCACAAATTAGACCCCCTGGACCCCGAATCCCATCCGCTGTGTGCAGCCTGTGTCCAGCTCCCTTCCCTGAGGCTCCCTCTGCAGGCAGCTGCACCTCTCGACCAGGCCTGCTCTCCTGGGGCCCCCAGGCCACCTCTCCGGACCCCGCGGCTTTCACGGGACACTACTGTCTTCTCCCTGGTCACCCCGGAGGACTGCATCGTGTGCCTCTCACAGCTCCTCCTCCGCAAACGGCCTTGAGGGCTACTTTTCCTTGCCTTCTCTGTGCTCCTGGTGACACGGCCAAGGCAGAACCAGGAAGGGGACAGCTGGGAAAGCAGCTCCTGTCCTGGAGTCCCCACCTGGCCACTGCTGTCACTCCTAGCTTCTCAAAGGTTCTGACTTTCCACTGTCCTGGTTCGCTCGGGGGTAAATATTCCAGGAAGCTGAAGATGATGTCCACATGTCATGGGGCCAAGTAATGTCCGCGACGCATTAAAGAAATCGAATTCTATGCAGAAAAAAATGCAGACGCGTCTATGAAACGTTGCTCGGGCGAAGGTGCCTTCTCTCCGCGTCCCACAGCCTCCTTCCTTAGACCTAAATTGACGTCACTGTCACGGCTGCATGTTTCCTGCCCCAGGAGGTCCGGATCCTCTCCCCCACCCCAGCCTGGAAGGAATGTCCAAACCACCGCCCCGGCTTCCTGCTGTCAGCCAGCATCGTTCAGAGGAAAATCTTGAGCTCGGAGGCTGTTTGACTTGAAAGTCTTGAAGCCAGATTGCTGCTAAACTTGACGGAACCGAGCCGGTGCTGGCCTGGTGTGGGCCCCCCTCATTTCCTACCAAGGGGCCTCTTGCTGGCCTACGGCTTTTCCAAGGCCCTTTCCTCCCCGCCGTGGTCAGCCTCCCTTTGAGTGTTCTCCTTCCCCCCCTCCACCCACACCCCTCCTCTTCGACTCCTCATTCATGGGTTCTCCTCCTCCCTCTGTTCCCACTCTGTGCTTTCTTATTCCTCGAGATATAACCGTACCCCAGTTTTATTTTTTTGCCATTTAGATCTATGCCATTTTTCCATAAAATTGAAAAAAAAGCCCACAAAAACAAAAAACAAAACCCACCAATCTTTCCTTAAGTGCTAAACACTGATGACCCACGGCCAGAGTCCCTTTCTGGTAAGGAGCAGGTGAGCCCATGCCTGGGGCTGGGGCCTCTCTCCTGCGCGTGTCGAACATGGAGAGGTCTAGGCTGAGCGTCCAAACCTCATGTCAGAGACGGCCAAAGCGGAAGCAATAATTAATATGGGGAGCGTGTGTCTCTTGATCTCAGCTCGGGTCTTGATTTCAGGGTCTTGAATTCAAACCCCATGTTGGGCTCCATGCTGGTCATGGTGGAGCCTACTTAAAATAAATAATAAATAAAATAAATAAATAAAGCAAAATCTTTTATTTTTTAAAATTTTTCTGTAAAGATTTCAATAATTCATTTGACACAGAGAAAGAGAGAGTGCAAGCCGGGGGAGCAGCAGAGAGAGAGGGAGAAGCAGGCTCTCCGCTGATCAGGGAGCCCCACACGGAACTCAATGCCAGGACCCCGGGATCACAACTTGAGCCGAAGGCAGATGGTCAACTGACTGAGCCACCCAGGTGCCCCAGAATCTTAAAATAAATAAATAAATAAAATAATCAATATGTCCTAGCCGCTTGACCTGTGATGGAGATCATCTCCGTGCTCCTGGATTTTTCCAGGAGAAAAGGCGGATCTCCCCAGTGATGAAAACCAGGAGGTCTGTCGCTGGAGCTCTCCCGCAGGGGGGTCGTCCTGCTGTTCCTGTCTGCAGGGAGCCCCTGATTGTGCTGTTCCCCGCCCCCACCACCTTCAGCCCCCCCCCAGACCCTGCCTCTGAGGTGCCCCTCAGCCTGCAGCTCCCTGACCGGGTCAAGGAGGAGGCAGGGAGGGGTCCCTGACCGGCGGGGGCACGGCGGTCACACAATCTACAGTCCGAAGCCCTGCCATCAGCCACCGTGTCCTCAGGCAAGCAAGGAGCAGCCTGACTTGCTGGCCGCGGTTTCTGAAACCATGAGGTAAGGTTGGTGACCTCGCGTGTGAAGATTTTATACATACTTTATTTAACGGAAGAACATAGACATGGGATGCATAGAGTATACGGCTCTGTACCTAGAAAAAAGTTCAATAAAAGGTAGTGCCTCATTAATTGAGACTTAGTAAAGACGATAAAAAAATTCTTTGAAAAGGACGAGCTGACGTTGCAGAAGGAGCCGTGAATGCACGGCTGTGTCTTTATAAAGCTCTGATTCAGACAGCGCACTTCTTGGGTTGTCCCCGACGCCCGTCTCCTGGAAGGGAGCTGAAGCCCTCAGCCGCTCCAAGGATAGAGACGCTTTTCTCCTGATGTTTTGTTATCTGCGTCTGCCTCTTCCCCTGCGAACCACACCTGTTTGGCAGAAAGTGCTCTTTCCTCTACGGTGGCTCCTGGGTGACTCTGTGTACCCTTGGCTTTCTCGTGCCTGCACCCAATGCTCAGCTGTCCCCACGTTGTCCCTCAACGGACTTCTCCAGCTCTGGCCGTCACTGCCCCTAAGGCGACACCACGCAGAGCCGAGCAGCGCTGCCTCTGAGGTTCCCTCCCCGTGCACAGCCGAGGGACACCGTGTGCAGCCTGTCCACGGCCATCGGTCCCCAGGACACCCCTTCGTCCGGATGCATGAGGCAGTGGGAAGGCGCACAGAGACCCCGGCCCGGGCAGGAAGACGACAGTGTCCTGGCTCAGTGCTGTCTGAAAGCAAGACCTCCCTCACCTAAAGGACATCCCGCGAGGATGCCTGGCCCTTGAGGTTTGGCTGGGGGCTTTGTTCTGTGTCATCTGCACAACAGGCCCCGAACGGAAAGAACAGCCACCAGGGACTCACCGACAGCCATCGTAACAGAGAAAGAGAGGCAAGTCACAACCCCCGCCCTTAAAACTTCTACCCGGAAGTGACTCACCTCATTTCTACCCACATTTGCATGGACAACGTAAGTCACATGGCCATACGAAACCTCCGGTGGCCTGGGGACAGTGCCGCCTTCCTGGTGCCCAGGAGGAGGAAGACGCGTAAACACCCACCGTCTTTGGCCAGATCCTTGTCAGAATGACTTAACTCAGACTCCACATCTAGCCCGTGGAAACCCACACCTTCACCCCTCCGTCCACAGAACATGGCATTCCCCTACAATGGCCCGATCTCCAGCGATCCAGCCAACCTGGCGGCTCTAGCTGTTTCCAGGTGACAGGCAGGAGGCCACCTGCACCACCCCTCACTCAGCGGGCAGGTCGAGAAGGCAGAGAAGTACGTCTCACATCCCCATGGAGGGAGACACACCGGTTCTCTCCCAGATCATTTCTCCTGCCTTCGTCAGATCTGGAGGAAGACGACGGATGAAGCACAAACTGGTTGTGTGACATCCGGCGTCTAATCTACTGTGTCCAGCCTCCGAGGGGGTCTCTATCCGGAAGCCAAGACAACAGGGAAAGTCTCATTTAAAGTCCTCTTCTACTTACAGTCTCAGACACAAGGGACTGCAGTCCCCAACTCCTCTCTTCCCAGAGGTTTCCAGACCACTTGGATACATTTGAATCTTTGAATGCTATCATCACCTCCATCACCTCCGTCACCTCCGTAAGCAAAATCCAGGGTTAATGTACTCGCTCTCTTCCCTGAGTAACACTCAAACTTGCACGCGTAAATAGAATCCCTCCCGCAGCAAACCGCTGACCCACCGCAAGAATTTTAAAGCCATCTCTCTTCTGGTCATTGGGAAGCTGGATTTTGGCACAAGAAAGTCTGGATGAAAAGGGTCTGAAAAGGAAGATTGCGGTCATCCTGCCCAGAAAGTTTGGGGGGTCTAAACAAGATAGAAATAATGGCCAGAGCAGGTCCGGGGGACAGTCGATCAGACAGGATATATTGATCTTTCTCATGTTAAGTGAAAATTGCACGTTTGTAAGCACGTGTGGGTACAAACAAGGAGGTGATCATGAGAGACAAAAGCCGTTCTGCTGAGTGCGGGTGGACCCTGAGGGCTGTTGGAAAGCAGCCAGAAAGCTCGAGAATGCCTGTAGGCAGCTACAGAAAAGAATCCATCTCACGGAAGCAACGGGGTTTGGGGTCTCTGACGGCGGAGCAACGCAGTTTACGGTTCTCAGGTAATGTATCTGGCTCCAAGTTTTCTGGCACAAAAAGCCGAAGGAGGGGCGCCTGGGTGGCACAGCGGTTAAGCGTCTGCCTTCGGCTCAGGGCGTGATCCCGGCGTTGTGGGATCGAGCCCCACATCAGGCTCCTCTGCTGTGAGCCTGCCTCTTCCTCTCTCAGTCCCCGTTTGTGTTCCCTCTCTCCCTGGCTGTCTCTGTCTCTGTCGAATAAAAAAAAAAAAAAAAAGCCGAAGGAGACCCCAGGTTATGCAGATTTAAACTTTGGACAACGCAAAACAGATGCCTCCTATCGTGGAGACTAACTATTTTCTGGAATGGAGCTCATGCAGGGAGTTATCGCCCCTGGTAGTAGGCAGTACATTCCAGCAGGGTTTTACAACAATCATTATTGAACTTCTCGGTGCAGAGCTCCGTATGGGGCAGAGGACGAGCCCACGAGCTCAGGTCTGGGGCTGTCTGTAGTGGTAGACTGAGCCCTGTGTGTTTGGACCCGCAGGGATAAGCCTCAGAGCCAGGAGATGCGGGCGGGTCACCTGCCCTTTCGCCCGGGGCCCCCAGATTCAGCATCAGAGGCCAGCTCCTACCCAGACGAAAAAGACCCAGGTCCGTTCAGGCACTTTTATTGATCATCGTGAGTCTGGGCTCTTCTCAAATGAGCTGCAGTGCTGCTGGATCACTTCCCATAGAGAGGGCACAGGTTGTTAATCAGGGTAAGAGGGAGAGAACCCAGCTACGCGGCTGTTCTCAGGATGAAATCAGAGATGGGGGAGCACAGTCTGGAGCAAGAGTGTTGGCAGAGAAGAGTGCACGGCTTCCAGGGCAATCGGGGCAATAAAATCCGCAGAACGAAACCGGCGACACAGGGGATGAGTCGCCGACAGCACCTCAGAGAGTGTCCTTCAGGGCACCGTGCATGGTCCATCCCACCAGGTGGCCGTGAGGGATCGAGATGCCTCAGGACTGGGCTGGACGCCAATGGGGAGCATGGGAGACAGGTGGGTGACAGTTGCGACCTTGAGAGTTGAGGTCATCATCCTGGCTCAGAGTGAAGAGGGAGAATAGCGGAGTCAGGGGCAGCCAAGCGGTGGCCGGAAAAGCAGGTGGGGCTGGGGTCCGGAACACCAAGCAGACTCGTGTCCTGAGGGAGGAAACACATTCCAGACGGGTCCCCTGAGGACTGGACGTTGGTGGGGTGTCCTCTCCAAGGATGGACGCCCCATGGCTTCCCAATCTATCTGGTGGGACGGATCCGGGTCTCTCGGCTTTCTACCGCTGCTGCCCCTTGCCCCGCCATGGCTTCCACACACTGTGGCCAAACACCACTTCTCTCAACCTGCCGGTTTTCCCAAATGCTAATCCCATTGTAGGAGTAAGAACAGCTCCTTGAAATGGCTTTTTAAAAAGATAGATGACTTCACTTTTCAGTGATTGAAATCAGAAACTGAACACGATACAATGTGCACATCTTCCAAATTTGCAAAGAGAGGTGAAATCATATTCTGAGACGCAAAGACCAAGTTTGGTTTTTCTAATTCCAAGTCTTCTGTAATAAAACACACCAAAGATACCTCAAGAAAAATAGCGATGAAAGATCACTCCATCGACCAACCTTCACCCTGCTGTTTTTCTAAATAAGAACCAGCACTGTGGATTTTCTAAAAGTCATAAATTAGTGTGATATTTTTTAGTAATGCAATAACCACGTGTGTAATATGAGTAAAATATGATGAAAAGTTTATGTGTTGCTCTTGGAAAAAGTCGAATTCTCTTCTTGTATCAAATACAAACCAGTCTATCTTTTTAATAAGATTCCAAGAAGGTCATATTTAGCTGTTCAACACGATCTATCAAAGATAGAAGTAAATTATTATATCATTTGTCTTCAAAATATTTCATGTTCTAATAGGTCTGTATCAAAGAGGACTAGATTCAAGCAAAGCCAGCTAATTTCAAGCATTTTAAGACGGTGCATGAAAGGCAACATCTAGGGTCTTCCATCTGGCCTGCAGGCCTGCAGAACCACTCAGGAAATCCACACACCGGGGGTCTGCCGTCCTGGCTCCTAAGAATGTGATCGGTGGTGTGATCCTGAAATGTTCACACATTTTAAAAATCAGCCTCTCCATGTTCAGTGTGAGGGAGGACAGATGGGTGACTTGGGGCCACACATAAAAGTGGTTTTGAAGGTAGAGGAAGAGAGAGAGGGGTTAAGATCGTTTTCTTAAATAAAACTAGCGTTTTGTTTTATTTATTTATTTTTTTTTTAATTTATTCGACAGAGATAGAGACAGCCAGCGAGAGAGGGAACAGAAGCAGGGGGAGTGGGAGAGGAAGAAGCAGGCTCACAGCGGAAGAGCCTGATGTGGGGCTCGATCCCATAACGCCGGGATCACGCCCTGAGCCGAAGGCAGACGCCTAACCGCTGTGCCACCCAGGCGCGCCCCCTGTTTTATTTTATTTTAAGTCATTTCTACACCCAACACAAAGCTCGAACTCCCAGCCCCGAGATCAAGCATCCCACCCTCTGCCGACTGAGCCTACTGGGCGCCCCTTAAACTAGGATTTTAGGCAGATTATACAATCCCCTAGATTATGGGGTTTCGGAGCACTTGAATAAGAAGAACAGCCCTGCCTACATTTAAGCGATCAGAGCACTGGGACAAGCAGACAAGCCAGCGGTGTTCTTCAATTATTACTGGAGGGGAGGCAGGGGACAGGAGTGAACGATTGCTCAGTGTCACCGTGCATGGGAACCCTCTGGCTGCCCCCTTCATTCTTACAGCTCATTACTGAATTCATTTTATAAGGGAAAAAGTGCTGTCCATACTAAGCTGCTTCAGTTCCCTAAAATAGCTACTTGTATAGCGACTATGTGTAATTGACGTATCAGAAATACACAGGTAATTCACAAATAGAACTATATGTATTTAAGAAAGTTACTAACGTATAGCTAAACTATAACTATGTAACCTATATGTAACATGTATATGTATGTGTGTAAGTTGTTCCATAATTCGTCTCACTCATGGTAAATAGGGCTGCAGAGACCTTGAAGGTCATCTTTCTGCCAACTGCTTTACCACACAGCCACCCTATAAACCCTACATGTCACCCACTAGTTGGGCACGTCTGGGTGTACCACAACGGGGCGCTCTTAGAAACCTGCCGGGTGTCCGACGGCTCCAGGAGCCGATGATGTGAAACAGCCAGAAGCTAGACTGTGCAGCCATCTGAAAAGCAGTTTGGTATCACCTCCATTGGCTACCTCAGGACGCAGCCCTTCCCACCTGAGGCACGCACGGACGGAGCAGGAATTCCAGTCCCACTAGAGAGCTAGCTGCCTGCCAAGCAGTCTAGCATTGCTTCTGGAGGTCCAGCCCTGGAAAGACCCTGAATGTCCTGTAGCAGGAAAATAGGGAAATAAATAGTGGAATATTCGTGCATGAACTACAGTCAACGTTTATCTTCCAAGCGAAACTGAGCAAAAGATGTCAGAAACAAAGGTATATAATTGGAAGTTGTGTTCACATACGGCTCAAAAATAAGCCAGACCAACACCTTCAGGGATACGTATTTAGATAGTAAAGTACAAGAAACAACAAAGAAATGGTGTGCCCAGAAGCGGGACGGGGGCCACGGGCCAGCACAGTGGGTGACCCAGGAGGACCGGCCCTGGGGTCTCCCGTGGCATGGCAGGCCTGTGATGATCGGCGGCCGCACGGCATGCCTTCTGCTTCGTGTACCGTGTGTTATATTCCACAATAAAGGGTGGGCAAACGCTAGCTTCTGTGTATACACACGTGTTCCTATTTATGTATACAGATGCATGTCATAGACATAAATTCACTTTTTGCTTGTGGCTATAGATTTTCTATTTTTAGATTCCCCGATTTTCTGCAGGGAACAATTAATATTACGCTGAATGGAAAAATGTCTCTAAAAATGAAGGCATGTAGACCCAGCTGGGTGGGGGAGGGTCTGTGGGGCACTCAGGCTGGGCTTTGGAGGGAAGGAGAGGTGCAGACAGGCCAGCATCCCAGGGGGTGTGAATGAGTTCGCCTGTGACCTCCCGCAGGCCCAGGGCTAGCCTCTGTGTGCGGTGAGCCAGGACTGCTCCTGTGATTGACAAGCATGAGGGTCCCATGGGCACAGGGGTCCAAGGCCAGAACTTCTCTGTTGGCCCGCCTGGCCCTGGAGTCCCCCTCTCATCTTCTCCCTCCTCTGACTGTGGAATCCCTTCAGGACAGTACTTGGACCTCGACACGGCCTCCTTCCAGCCCTAATAAACCTTTTTTCTCCAAGGGAAGCAAATGACCTGTGTCGGGCCCAGCAGTTCCTTTTTATGTCTGGTAAGCCCTTCAGGCTGTGGTGGCTTTCCACCAGCCCCACCCCCTGGCCACACAGGGGCCACATCCACCTCTCCCTGGAGCAGTGGGCAGGCAGGATGGGAAGCCCCACGCAGCTCAGCCGCTCTTTGGACTCCCCAGCCCAGAGAGAGGGTCCTTGGCAATGGCCTTGACTCCACAGGGAGGGCTGCAGGGTGGTGGGAAGCAGCGGAAGGTCTAGCCTAGTGAGAAGTCACATCCTCAGAAACAGGTTGCCTCCTGGAAACACCTGGAGCCTTCCCGGCCAGCCCGTGATGCCGAGGTGAGGTCCCCAGTGAGGAGGTCAGAATATGGGACGCCCAGACCCCAGCTGCCCTCCACCAAAACCCACATTATCACCAAGAGCACAGCCAGACACCACGATGCTGTCATTAGTGGAGTTTGGGTTTGGTTTGGTTTTAATTTTGAAGCACATGGGTTCTCCGGCGAACATTTCTCAAATCATTCCAATGACGAGCTTAATAAAATTGTCGGAAATTAGCCACAGACCTCGAGTGGAGGTCACCAGTTGAAAACGTGCGGAACAGTGGTCTCTTAAATTCACGTCCTTGTGAGTCAAACACCAAAACAATCCCAAATCAGTGTATCTTTCCAAGACTGTCGTTCGCTTCCATAAATTACACATAAAATGCTGTGATCATTGCATTCTTCTGCCAGTTTGTTTACTTTATTTGTGTTTTACGTATTTTCAGAAATTAAATCTTTAGTCAAAGTTATTTTTTTTCTCTCCAGAAAGAGCAAAGGAAGAGGAAGACGGAGCTCAGATGTATGACAACTTGATGTTGTCAGGATATTAGCTCTTCCCAACTTCATCTGTAGATTCAATGTAGTTCCAGTCAAACTCCCAGCAATTACTTTGTGGATATCGACAAAGTTCATATGGAAAAGGAAAACACCCAGCCAACCCACTGGCCAGCACAAGTGAAGAAGAAAAACAAACCCTGAGGACTGGCATTACTCACCTTGAAGACTTACTCTAGAACCACAGTAATCAATCAGCATGGTATCGGTGGAAGAATGGACAAATAGATCAATGGACCAAGACAGAGAGCCCAGAAGTAGACCCCCACCCACAGAGTCAACGGATCATTGACAAAGGAGCAAGGCAACACAATGGAACAAAAGTGGCTCGTCCAGCCAATGCTGTTGGGACAACTGGAAACAAACGAATCTGGACACAGACCTTACAGCCTTCACAAGAATCAACTGAAAATGGGCCACAGACCTAAATTCGTAACAGAAAACTATACAACTCTTAGAAGATAACATGGATGAAAGTCTAAACAACCTCGGATTTGGCGTGACTCTTTGGCTATAACACCAAAGATATGGCACCACGAAAGAAAAAA
Organism: Ailuropoda melanoleuca; assembly: GCF_002007445.2. Taxonomy (NCBI): domain Eukaryota; kingdom Metazoa; phylum Chordata; class Mammalia; order Carnivora; family Ursidae; genus Ailuropoda; species Ailuropoda melanoleuca. The sequence goes on along the minus strand of NC_048218.1, from coordinate 111,093,651 downwards.
CTAACGAGCGGGACTTCATTAAAATTTGAAACTTGCATTGTGGGAAAGATGTTGTCAGGAGAATGAGAAGATGAGCCACAGACTGGGAGAAAATATTTGCAACACACACATCTGATGATTGTCCCATAGCCAGAAGATACAAAGGACAGCTGAAACTCAACAACAGGAAAACAACAACCCAATTAAAAATGGGCAAGAGATCTGAACAGACACTCACCAAAGAAGACATGCAGAGGGCAGATGAGCTCATGAAAAGATACTCCACACTGTATGTCATCAGGGAGCTGCAAATAAAAACGAGACACCACTACGCCCCTTTTAGAACCACCCAAATCCGAAACACTGACGACACCCAAAGCCGGTGAGGATACAGAGACGCAGGAATGCTCACTCATGGGTGGGGGATGCAGAGTGGTGCGGCCTCTCTGGGAGACAGTTTGGTGGTTTCTTACAAAACGAAGCTTACTCTTACCATACAATCCAGTAATCATGCCCCTAGATGTTTACCAGAACGAGTTGAAAACTTTATGTCCACGCCAAGACCTGCTCATTGCTGTTTACAGCAGCTGTAGTCACAATTGCCAAAGCTTGCAAGCAGCCACACTGTCCTTCATTGGGTGAATGGACACTAAATCGTGGTCCATCCAGACAAGGGAATATTATTCAGTGCTAAAAAGGAAATGACCTAGCATGCCATGAGAAGACCTTGACTGCATATCAGTAAGTGTCCAACTCTGACATTCTGGAAAAGGTATAACTGTGGAGACAGTCATGAGATCAATGGCGGGAGGGGGGAGGGGGACGAACAGGGGGAGCACGGGGCGTTCAGGGCAGTGAAACTACTCTGTGAGGTTCTATCATGATGGATGCACGACGTCACACGTTTGTCCAGACCCAGAGAACGTGCCACAGCAACCCAAGGCATTAGAACAGCAGACGCTGGGGCCCGGGACCAGGGAGGCTATGAGAATTCTACTTTCTGCTCAGTTTTTCTGTGAACCTAAAACTGCTCTAAAATGAAGTGTTTTGATTACTTATATTGCATCTGATTTATATTGTGCTCTTTGTTGTAATTGCGTATATGTCTTAGGGATTCACATCCCCTCACCGCCCTTCCAGCCGTCCTACTGACACAGACTACGCCTCCTGGGGGCGGGGCTGGCCAACTCCGTCCTCTGTACGCATGCGCGGACCTGCCCTTGGACCCTGGTCTTTCCCTCCATCCTACATTCTTCTCTTAGACCCATTCTTGTGCACATAAACCAAGCCAGCATCACGGGGAGACGCATCCAGCCAAAAAACTTCCCTAGAAACACCACAATGACCTGTTAGCAGCCCCTGAGATCACAGAAGTTTCTTGACTCTGGATTCTCCTTGTGCTAATTGGGGCTGGGCTGGCTTGAGGGGGGAATGTCCCGCCAGCATGAGGGCCACTCAGGGCACCTGCAGACAGCACCACACTGACCTGGGGGGGGGGTCTGTTCAAGCAAGCCCCAGTGAGGGAAACCAGCACACGAGTCTCTGTGCTCACGGGGCTCCCCATGAGAGCTCTCTCGTTGGGTCCTGGGTACCACCCCCCTCAAAGCAAATGAGAACCCACTCTGCCCTTTGGACACTGTTGGGCCCTGTCACTGGAGAATGCGCAGAGAAAAAGTATTCAGAGCCCCGAACCTCAGGAGGCCTGGAGTCAACAGGCCCCACTGTCCCCGGTGGGATGGGCGGGGCTAGGGTCACCATGGAGCCCACTCCCCTGGGCAGGAATAGAACTGGTAGAGCGGCCCGTGTGCTTCACCCGCAGGGACATCAGCACCGTGGGGAGGAGCGAGTGGGGTCTCTCAGCATGCTGAACACCCCAGGCCTCAGTTTCTAATCTGTAAAGTGGATCCAGCGACCTTGTGTGGAAGTGTCCAGAAAGTTTTGAAGCAATAGTGAAAGTTACTGTCACTTAACCTTCACCTAAATATCACACAGACCCCGCCCTAGTTTTGTCTTATTCCTTTTCTGGGAAGGCTTTAAATCGACAAACGCTGCCTCTAGGGCATCTGTCCCTAATTTCACCTGCTGGTTTCAGTAACTTGGGGACTTGCTCCCCATTACCCAAACCGCCACAGAAAGAGCAGAGCAGGGTTTGAATCCGGATTCTGCCCCTGATTCAGGCCCTCTGCGGGCCTCAGTTTACCCACCTGTAACTCGGGAAGATGGAGCTTGCTCTGTGCGGTGGCCCTGGGAATCAGCCGGGGCTTATAGTGGGGACTAAGCCCAAACCTGGATGAGGCAAAAAAGCATCCCACCTCCCCCCCCGCCCCACTGACCCCGGCTGCTCTGGTTCAAAATACAAATGACCATGAAGGCAGGAGAAGGGATGTGGACACATTTCAAACAGAAGTCCCTGAGGGTGCAAGGTCTGTTCCTGCAGGTTCAAGGCTCTGAACTTTGGAAACTGAGTCAGACCCATGCAGAGGAACTCCCCAAATCTCAGAGCCAGAAAGACCGAGGCTCTCTGAGCACACAAGTCTCCAGCTTGCACATCTCCTTCCCGGGGACTGAAGCTGATCCGTATCTGCAGCCGAGTGCATCAGTCAGGGCTCTTGGTTGCGAGCAAAACAAATGGACTTTGGTCAACTGGAGCAGAAAAAGTGGTTAGCTGTCAGGTTGTTTGCAGAACTAAAGGGAAGGCGGGAATCTGGGTTCCCCCGTGGTGCAGGATCCAGGGACGACCAGGCAGCACGCAGCCCAGACCCCACACCGCAGGTGGAGAAGGGGTACCCAGGCGTCCTGCTGTCCCCAGCACCCTCTCTAAGGAGCAGAGTGCCTGCGCCCGGCATCGGGCTGCTTTCCTTCCTCTTCTCCATCCCTCCTGCACCCTGCTGGCCTCCGCGGGGAGGTCTCATTAGCTGCATTGGGGCTTTTAACTTGCTGAACTTACCGACTCGAGACTGGAGACCAGAGAAAATTAGTGACACCCCTCAGGAAAGAAGGGAAGTGGGGGAACAGTGCAAAAAGCAGGCAACAAACGCTGTGGGGACTTGCCAGCTATTCAGCTCATACTAGAAAAGCCCCAGGTGGGTGTGGATTTCTTAGATCTCCCCCGAGCCCTGAATTTGCAGTGAGAGTGGGCAGCGGCCATCCCAGGGCCGGAGAGGAAGCAAGCCTCTAGAGGCTCCTCTGAGCTTGTCAGCGTCCCCCCGCCTTGTGCACCCCACACTGCCTCACTCACGATTAGAGGGCTATTCCGCAGAGCCCCCCCTCCCGCCAGGATATCCTTACCCAAGTACCCACCCAAGCCTGGGCTCGCCGACCATAAACACAGAAGTTCAGATCAAACAGGGGCCAGCTCTGCACGTGCGCCCAGAGACATCCGAAGTCCGCCTGAGACTTCCATGGATTTCCTGTGATCCTGGCGCACTCAGGGTGCAGGGAGAGGCACTGGCAATTACCTCAGGCTCTCAGAGCCTATGTCACCTTACGTGCTTCCATGTGTGAAGGGCCTTGTCCCCTGGATGTTTATTTCTGTGTTACATTGCCTTGGCACAGCTCATTCCACCCGTGCACATGTATACACACACAGACACCCAAGCATACGTGAGCACATGCATACGTGAGCATGCACACTCACACACACATATGCATATAGACACATGCACGCACGCTCACGTGCACACATATACATCGAGACACATGCACCTCACACGCGTCACACACATCACACACATGTACATCGAGACACACGCGTGCAGGCACACACACACACCCTGTTCTTACAGACAGGGGACTCCCTGCCAACTCCCACATGGCCGCACAGCCCACCTCAATGCACAGCTGGGGCCTCTTGTAGCCCCCACACATGGCGTCCACGCCTGCTGGCCCCCTTGCCTAGCCCTGCGGGCAGGCCCTCCCTTCCCACCTCTTCCTGGATGGATCTAAACACCCCAAATTCTTTTCAATGCAATGAGCAGTTCACCCTGTTTAGCCCCTCCTCCCAAACTCTTTCCAGAGCCACCTTGTAAACACCAGATGTCCGCCGACTCTGGCTCATACCCTTTTCCTCTCTCAGTGTTTATTAAGACCCCAAAGAGCTCCTGTCCGTGTATTTATACGTGTTAGTATTGTCCGTAGTAGAAAGTAAAATGGAAAAACCAAACACTGACTTATTGAAAACATAAGAATTACACATTAACCTCAATGACGGCTTTTTAAAGAAAAGTAGTGCACATTCCAAAACCAAACAATTTAAGGAGAAGAAGAGCAGGGTTTCGCTTTTGTGCAGATCTGATGTCTGCCCTGGGAGGCGACTGGATTCTCAGTCAGCTCTGGTTTCCATCTCTTGAGATATTATTTTGGTGAAATGTGTAAGGAAAATCGGGCCTCACACAGATAAGCAGTTGGAAAAGGGAGAATACTTCAACAGCGTTTTGGGGATTGTTACAGCTATTTTTCTTTGATAAGATACCAGAGCCAGGCAGTCACGTCTTAAAGTTGAATTGCAGGGGCGCCTGGGTGGCTCAGTCAGTGAAGTGTCTGCCTTCGGCTCAGTTACGGTCTCAGGGTCCTGGGATCGAGTCCCGCACCAGGCTCCCCACTGAAGAAACCTGCTTCTCCCTCTCCCTCTGCCTGCCGCTCCCTCCCGTGTGTGCACGCATGCTCTCGCTCTCATTCAGATAAATAAATAAAATCTTTGAAAAAAATAGAGTTGAATGGCTAGGCAGAATCAAAATCCTACCAATGAATGTGCCCTGGTGGGTTCCGTAAAATCCATCAGCTAGGCGGATCTCTTGCACTTTAAATGGATCCCCCAACCTGTGCCCCACTTGGCCACATCACACATTGGTCATTTGCAAAGCGTCGATTCTACGAGTGAAGGAGATCTCCCACATGATGACTCATTTCATTATGTAATAGCCAAAAAAAAAAAAAAAATCACGTGTTCAGGGCCCCGAAGTTCTCGCCCAGAGAGTTTCTATACGGTAGAAGCTGTTTGGCTCGCGGGGCAATTACAAAGATGTCCAGAGTACTACCCTTTCTCGTAACAGCTAGAATTTTATCCTTGGCCTTGAAATACTTTCAGGTGTTTTCCTTGAAGTGTCAGCCTCACCGGGTTCACTTTTGATAAACCCCCACTGATCTGCCACCAGCATCACCTGTCCCTGGAAGCATCCCCGATGCAAAGACGGAGCTCAAGATGGGGCAGCCTGTTCACCCCCAGGGCAGGTGCTGGGGCTCTGAGTCCTTCCCTTTTGTCATGCAGAGATGTAGAAAGCCTGTTTGGGGGGCGGGCCCACATTTAATTATTAATTTCTACTGCTTCATCAGAGATCCACATTTTTACAGTGGATACGAGGCAGCGAGGAGCTTGTCCATCACCTGTATCCGCGGGGGGGCACCAGCGTCATCCGCCACCCTGGCTTCTGTGTCTTCAGTGAACACGTAAACTCAGCGAAAGAGGCAAAGAACATGTTGCTGGTGACAGGGGGTGGTCTGGTCTCCATGGTCCCCTGAGGAGCTCTCGGGGAGCCTCAGGGGTATGTGGCCCTCACTCTGAGAACCACTGATGTGTGCAGGGCCCCTGGTGGGCGCTAGACCTCCGAGGAGTTGATGCACCGGAATCCTGCTCCGAATGTCTACCTAGACCTCGGCAGGGAGGAGACCGCATCTGATCCCGAAGCTCACACCTGGTAAGTAAGCACTCCATAACTACGGAAAAATCTCACAGTAGGGACGAAAGTCCTCAGGACCCCGTGGACCAGGCGTCTGCAGGGAGACAGCGCCCTGGCCACCTGCTCCGTGGCCCAGAAGGAGAAAGAGCGAGGTGACAGGTGAGTTTGAATAATGCAGAGGTGGGAAGGGTTTAAGGCGTACTGGGGTTTTGAACTGCCTGTCTCGTTGCTGTGAATTCCAGGCATCCACATGCGTCTAACGCCTTTCTTCCTAAAGCACCTGGCACCGTACCTGGCATAGAACTGATACTCAACCCTCACTGATCTCATGGGCTTGCTATCAAATGGAAAAGCGAACATTTTCCAAACATCCGGAGTCAGACTTTGTGCAGGGTCACGAATCCGGGACATACGGCTCTTCAGACCTTGGAAGCACGGGGGGCGACCACCGTCCCTGCTGAGGTCACGGGGACAGCGAGCCTCAGCGAGAACCGGGCTCCAGCCCAAGGCTGCCCGGGAGATGGAGGCCTCGCTCCCCTGCACTCTTCAGACGTGTCAGGGGCGTAAGAGACATCAGTGTGTAAAGCTGGTCAGATTGCCCTTCGACACGCGAGCCAGGGTTTGAATTGCTCCTTTGAGGTAGCAAATGTTTAATAACTGAAGTGTCTGATGACCGCAATCTCGGAGCTCGGACGCTCTCTCCTCCGGGCAATCTATTCACTGCCATGCTATAAAGTAAGCCGCCCGGTCCGTCACTGCGACTGCTCCTGGAGAAAGAGCACACCCAGCTAGCAATTTTCTGTGCATTTAGGAATAACGTTGAGAGGTCGTGTATTGTCTCATCTCTGAACTATTGTCTCCAGTCCTGATTGGTGCCTTTTACACTTCTGAGCAGAAAGACCAGCATGTCGGGGAACACATGATCACCCGACAGCCGTGAGCGATCCGGCTGGCACGCCCCAACGACGGTGCTGTCCCTCCTCCACTTACACCGTGCACAGCACCACCCTGAGTGTTCGCCTCTGCTGTGTGTGTGTGCATTCGTGTGCATGTGCACGGGTGCCAGTGTGAGAGTGCATGCGTGTAAGTGTCCGAGTGGGTGTGAGTGTGCACCCGTGCGCATCGGTGTGTGTGCCGCGCGTGCACGTGCGTGTGTGAGCATGTGTTCCCTGCTCTACCCCTCTGCTCTCTAACTGGTCCCTCTCCTCCCATGCCCGTGGCCCCCAGTCCCTGTCTACACAGTACCAGCTGTTCTATTTTGGAATCCGACCCCATCCTCTTAGTCGCCCACCAGAACTTCTGCTCACCTCCTGGGGGGCCCAGGGGACCCAGCTGGCAAGCCTGGACCTCTCTGCCCTCCTCCTCTGATGCCAGCCCTTGTCCAGCCCAGGACACCATAAGGACGTTATGTCTCCTCTGTGCTGGACTCCCGAACTGTGCTGTCCTGGGCAGGTGCACACGTCGGGAAGAGCCGGCAGCCTCCAGGAATCTCCACGGGCCCCAGACTCTGAGTCTGCATGCAGGCATCGCTTGCCTGGCACTGATGCCCAGCCCTCTCTTGCCTGCCAATGTCCCCCATCCCGATCGCCGTCTCCCCGCTGCTGGAGCGCCAGCTTGTGATGCCACAGCCTGGCGGGTCCTGGTCTGGCCTCCAAATGAGTAAGAGCGGGTCCATGCCTCTGCCCCCGGGGGTCTCTCTGAGCCCCCAGTCACTTTCTGCTCATCCTTCCAGACCCGCTCCTTGGACCAGGCCCCGGGAACACTGTGCAGGGCCAGCCATCGTCATGGCTGGGATCCCAGGCCCCCCGGAGAGCGGCAGGCAGCCGAACCAGGAGGACAGAATTGCGCACTGCGTTAGGAATGCTGTCCATCCCTAGCTTCCAAGGCGCCAGATGAGAAAGCTAAATGTTGGCCCAGCTGATTCCCCACTGCCCGCACTTTTCCTTAGACCCCTCCATGTGTGTGGCTCTGTGTCCCTTTTTACAATGTGTGTCTGTCACCCCAGCTCCTGCATGATGTGAGGGGACATCCACCAGGCCCCCCACCCCCAGCCACGCAGTGGCTTCTCTTCAAGCTGCCTTTCCGCGTGCAGAGAGGCCAACACTAGGTCCCGCTTTCCAGGCTTCCCGGGCTGCCCCGGCTGCCCAAAAGGCCCCTTTGATGTGCCCTGCTCCGTTTGTGCAAACAACACCATGGATTCCTGTGGGCGGCTCTCCAGAGGCCTGCTGGGTGGCCCTGCTTTTTTATGCAGAAGTGTTGAGACACACCTGTCAGACTCAGGGGATAATTAGCCTTTATTGCTTCTCATTAGGACGAGATTGTCACTCATCACAGATGGGCCCAGGGAGGGGCAGGACTGGTGGGCTCCCCGCGGCTTGCGTTTCTCTGATACCTGGGGGTGGGGGGGGTCCTGTGTCCACCCTTGCTCATGCTCCTCTGGGGAAGCCAGCCAGCACGGTGACAGTGGGAGTGGCACCGGACCCGCGGGCCGCTGAGGACAAGGAGGAACCATCCCATCCCTGCTGTGGGGCCGGAAGATGGTGACCTACCGTGGGGCTGACCCTGACTGACAGGCATCTCTGGAACAAGATCTCTTCAAACCAGCCCTGTTGAGGGGCTCAGTTGGCTCAGCCTTAACAGTAAACCTGGGGTCCCACAGAGCCAGGTGCCACCCCTGGCCCCCTGCCCCACATGACGGGGCAGTGTCCTCCACGGACCTGTGTCCACCCCCAGTGCCACGGGCTCTTGCATCCTTTTGTACTGGCATACCCAGAAGCCCCTGGCCCCATTCTGGCAAACTGCAGCTCCCTGGAGGACCCCTCCCCCAGCTACCCCCAGGACGTGCCCCTCCCTCCACCACTGCGCGCTCCATTTTGAATTTTTGTTGCATCTGGAAACCTTTCTCTTCCCTGCCGGCCCCTCAAGGGCAGGGCCCCATCTGATGGCCCCGAGTGCCCAGTCTCTGGGCCACAGACGTGCTCAGTAACATTTGTAAGCTAGGCCCTTAACCGACCTGGTGAGAGAGGCGCTAGTGGGGCCCCACTTTTCAGATGGGGAAGCCAAGGGCTGAAGCCGGCATTCCTCTTGCTCACAGCACGAAGGATTTTTCTCCTCCCAAGGCAATGCCCGCCTGGGGGAAACTCAAAAACAATAGTCATGGAAGTTTTAGAAAATGAACCCCCTATGCAATCCCACGCTCACTGTCTGACAGCGTCAGGGTTGTGACTTTCCAGACATCTGTGGCAGCCCCACATTTGCATGTTGCAGAAAGGAAGTGTCACATTCGGGCTAAGAATAAAATGAACACCGAAAACGAAAGCTGAAAACTAGAAGCTGTAGGCTGGCTGGGCTGGGGGTCCCTGCAGGTGCGTGTCTGCGTCCTGCCTCAGTTTCCCGCGCTGGGGCCTTCAGCACTGGTGTCCGGCAGGAGGCCAGGGCGGCAACCCTGGTCCCCGAAAAACAGGGAAGGCAAAGCTGGGTGCCCCACAGCTGTTCCCAGAGAAAACCCCCCGATGTACTAGACTGGGACGACCAGTCACAGGGACGGGTTCTGTGGGCCCGTTCCTGCCGCCGCCTCTAGCTGGGGGACAGCCCCCCCGAGGAGTCACCTTTCCCCAGCTCCTCCTATACAGTGAAAGGCAGGCTAGGGTCCTCCCTGCATCACTCCCCCGCCACGCTCATTACCTTGAGGGGCTCCCCCTCCCGTTTCCTCATCTGTAAGATCAAGAGGGCCCTCGGGAAAATGGAGTGAGGTAAAAATGTGACCTTAGGACCCTGACGTAGGGATGCGTTCAACAGTACTGTTGGTTATGATTGTTTTTAATAGGAGATTTTTCTTCATTGAGCATCTTGTATGCTCCGGGGACAAAAGACAAGAGGACCCTCCCGTGCATTTGTGCATTTACTCTGAGGAATGGACCTGCCTGCTTCCCCCAGGCTCTGGAAGTGCCTCGAGGCAGGGACCCTGGCTTTCCCCATTGCCACACCCCCAGGGTCTGCGTGGATGCTGGTATACAGTAGGCGCTCAACTCTGCATGCTGAAGGAAAAGACCAAATGTTGCCCCTCGTTGGCTGCGCTCCGCACTGTGGCTTTACGACTGTGGTTCGGGCAGCTGAGCTGCGGCCTGTCGGTCTGGGTGGCTATAACATTGGGATGCTCGCCCTCTCTCTCCCCCTCATCCCCCTCCTCCCTCCC
>NC_048218.1:111068418-111083702 GCF_002007445.2 Ailuropoda melanoleuca | reverse complement strand
TCCCCTCCCCCTCCTCCTCCTCCGTGGTTCCTGGAGCCCCACACCCAGCACCCTCTTCCCCATGCCGGCATCCTGAAAGGCAGCTCAGCTCAGGGTTGCATGGCCCAAAGGAAAAGAACACCATTCCTGGCCCTTTGCTGCATTGATTTACACTTTTGACTTGCTTCCATTTGGGGGAAAAGGGCCCCGTGCCTCATGTATACAAAGATCTTATTCACTCAACATCCTCTCCTGGCGAGCTCCTACAAGCCTGCACACCCAGGGAGCCAGGCAAGGGATAAACTCTACTAGGGCAGAAGCAAAGTCCCGCAGGGATGATGTGGGACCATCTCAGACCTGGTATCAGGAAGACTCAGAGATATCAGAGATGCCCAGAGAGATCTGTCCTTGAAGAGTATACCCGAGTTTGACGGATGGAGGTGGACAATGGGATTCCTCCCAGAGGGACCCCCAAGCAGAGCCAGGAAGCCAAGAAGGCACTGGGTACTCTGGGACAGAGGACCTGACGTGGCCGGAGCCCCACTGGGTTGTGGCCCTGGGTTGAGTGCCTCGCATATTGGAAATATCCTTCCACAGATGACCTAATGCTATTCCAGCCAGGAGGAGAGACTGTCAGTATGTTCAGGCACCCCCACCCCTGCGGGAACAGGGAAGGAGAGCTGAGTGAGGGCCCTGGGGGTTCCTCCGGTACCCTGTGCACCCCAGCAGGGAGGCTGACCCCGGCTCTAACTAGAACGTTCGCCAAAATGTGGCCACAGCTTTGAACGAGCCTTCGTGCGAGGACAGTGCTGTGGTCAGGCCGGCGGGATGGAGCTTGGCCATGGAGACCAGTTTGCTCAGAGTAGAGGTTTGTGTGTGGGGATTCCTAGCCTGGCTCGGAGGGCTGGGCATGCAGGTGGGCGTGGCTGGTGTGGCCTGGGTCCTCGCAGGCCGCTGGGGCAGGGCGGGCCTGGGAGGCCAAGGATAGTTCTCCACCTTCGACCAAGCTGGACCGGGGCGCCAGTTCTAACGACGGGAACCCAGGAGCCAGGGAACCCCAGTGGGGCTCAGTGTGGCTTCACGGTCCCACGTCTGTGATCCCGGCACAGAGCAGACACTGCTCTGTGGTCTAAATGATAGCTGGAGCCACTAACCCCCAGAGTCCCCACTATTTCCAGAAAGGGCTTGTATTTTCCACGGACGTTTTTCTTTCAAGTGTGATTTTTCAAGGTTTGGGTCATTCTCATTTTTGTTGTACCCATGACAAGGACAAAGGAGCAAAAGGAAAAACATTGTGTTCTTTTTTTCCTTTTTCTGGTGAATTCTGCCTTCATTGTACCTTCATGTCACATAAGAGCTGAAGGAAATACTGAATTCTCTGAAAGTAAGAGCCACGTTCAGAGCGTTTGGCCAGAACATGTGATTTGCTCTCAGATGGAGGCCGCGTTCCCTGGCTCTTCCAGGCCGAGTGCTCCGTGCACAGATGTTACGTGGGGCAAGGTCCTGACGGGACGGGCTGAGCCTCTCCGAGTCCTGCACCAGGTCAGGGGAGTGTCCTGGGTTTTCCTGCTGCCAGCCCAGCATTCTACATTCTACAAAAGCATGCAAACTTCCCAGGAAAGCCAGAGAATCAACGCACTAACGGTGTCCTCCGTTTCTTCTTAGGCGATGTCCGGTCCCTTCTGGAACAGGGCAGTTGTGCATTCACAGATGTCCACGGAGCAGGTGAGCTAGAGACGGATTTCGGTGGGTTTCTTTCCCACTTACTTTCCAGCGACCTGAAAGCATTCTCATCCCGTTTGTGACATAAGTCCAGTTAGTGGGACAGGTTTTGGGGCTTTTCTTTTTTTTTTCTTTCCCATTTCGTGAGCAAGTCCTTATAGATGAGCTGGAGAGGAAGATAGGGCAGAGGTGGCCCCAACCACCAACCAGCCCTTCTGCTGGGACCACGCACATCGGCATTTCCCGGGAGCGGGACGTCTTCACCTGGTTCGTGTCTGCACACACCGTCCGTGTCTAGCCCCTAACTGCTGTTCTTACCGTCCACACGTGAACGAAAGCGTTAACCGAGGAATGAACGGAAAACTCCCGACTCTTCAGCACCAGTGAGAGCAGGACCAGAGGCACAGGAAGAGACCCTGAGTGGGGAGCCCGGCCCCTCTCCTGGCTGAGTCCCCCACTCAGAGCTGGCCGAGGCCGGGAGGAGAATTTGATTCTCTCCTTCTTCCCCGAATAAATGCATGTGCAGAGAGAAGCATGGGGCAAGAGAAGTTGGCTTGCACACCGGTCACGTCCCCTGGGTCTCCTGTTGAGACCTCCCCCGGTGCCCAGTCCAGGACCAAAGAGCCCCCATTCACCCCGGCTGCCCCGCCTGCCCTCCTCCTTGCCCCAGCTGTGCTCCAGGTAGGCTCCTGGCAGGTAATGGCCTCATGTTTTTATCCCCAGGGCCTTTGCACATCTGACAGACAGTGAGGGTGTTGTAAGTGATGGTAGGAGGTAGGAGGTAGGATGTGTGGACACTGGCTGGACTGTGTTGGGAAGGGGTCGGGGGTCTCCATTTCCTGTAGACCTGAGACCCGAATCTTAATCATCGGGGCACTCTCAGCACCCGGTAAGCATCCTGGGACGTGTTGTGCAACACGTAGGGGGCTGAATGAACGCATTCAGGCTAATACACACTTTAGAACGCCTTGAAAGTGCAACAAAGTTTGCTATTGAAGCTGTTCCGTGATAGTCTTTCCCCAGAGAGGCAGTGAGAGGGGGACGGGCCTTAGGACCAACACCCCTGGGGTTAACATCTCACCTGGATATGGGGGGCTGGGTCCAGCGCAAGCCTGAGACTCCCCACTCAGCCTCACAGAGACCGGGAAGACGGGGAGGGCCTGTCCTACGTGACGGGGACACTTGAGTATCCCAGGAGTTGGTAAACCCCTGAGCTTCCGTTTACTGCTTGGAAAACAATCCCAGCGACGCTGTGTCCTGGGTCCGTGCACGGAGCCGTGGCTTCACACAGCCAGAGGCAGGCAGAGCGGAAATTCAATCCCTCCTGACTGAGTTCTGTCTCCCGAAACGGAACACAGTCAGTTCAGCCCGCAAGGCCAGCTGGCTACTCCACTCGTAGTTCATGGACTTTGTGAGGTGGGTGGGATTTGGGGCGTCTCTAGCAGGATGGGGGGGCAGAGGGGAGGGCTCTCCAAAACGTCACTTGGGGGAGCCTGTGCCGGGCCCTCCTGCCCCACCCTCTGTCATCCCCCCCCATCCTCGTGGGCGTCCCATTTTACTAGGCTTTTTCTGATCCCAAGCTAGACCCAAGACATGGCTTCGTCACCGTGTCTCCAGAAGCAACACGGTTCACCGGCCACCGGTAGCTTCTGGCAACCCATGTTACAAACGACAGATACAGTTTGAAACCCAGGCAGGAATTTGAAACGTTCGTGGGATAGCCTCACACTCAGGAATGCCAAGAAGCCCTTGAAACTGCATCTTGGAGAGCAGAGGGACCCTCTGTTACCATGGTGGGCCGGGAGGGTGGGGGATGGGCAGCTCATTGTCTAGGAGGCCACTGAGGCAGGACGGCACTGGGCCTGCTGGGAAGGAAGCCCGTGGTCCGGCTTCCCCTTGCCCTCTGACCTGCTACCCGAACCTCGGTTTCCTCACTGTGGACGCGGATCTTGCAGACCTCCCCGTGGAGGACGCCCTGGGGACTGGAAGGAACGTGGGAACCCAGTTCGGCAGCTGATGTGCCCCAGGGGCTGCCTCGGCTTCCTCACTCCGGGGCCCTCTGATCACGACAGTGATTCATGGCCATTACGGAAATTGCAGGAAATAAGTCCCCAAATAAACAAGGACACGATCATTACCATCACAGCAGCATCCGTGTTCCCAGAGGAGGAATATCTTGGTTCACATGCTTTCAGCCCTAACACAGGTTTATAAGACGGTTTGAACGTGTTATATGAATAATCACTTCATTTTCTATTAAGTGAGGAATCCCTGTTCGTGACATTAAGATCATATGACATACGAACATGTCATTTAATGATGGGACCATTCCTATCTTTTCATAGAGAGGGGGAGGGGCAGAGGGAGAGGGAGAGAAAATCTCAAGCATACTCCGTGCTCAGCGCGGAGCCCGATGGGGGTGGGGCTCGATCCCACGACCCTGAGACCATGACCTGAGCTGAAATCAAGAGTCAGATGCTCGACGGCCTGAGCCATCCAGGCCCGCCAACCATTCCTATCATAAAGCAGTTACTTTCCACTTCTTAAAAATCTTGGTTTTTGTAAGTACTTTTACAAGAGCTTCCTTGAACATAAACCTTTGCCCATATTTTTTAAATTATTTCTTTTGTGAAGACGTGCTCGAGGCTAATTATTCTGTCAGACTTAAAGCTCTAGATACCGGTTGTCGTGTTGTTTTCCGGAAATACAAAGTCGGTTTTCTCTCCCTTTAGGGAGGGGTGGCCCATAGCTCAGATGAGCACCATGCTTCCGAAAATCTTAGCTAAAAATTTAGGGCACGAAGATGAAGCTCGGTTGTCCCTTTTAATTGGCCTTTCTTGGAATCCTAGAGAGAAGCCCGTCTCCCTGCCTCCCTGCTGTGTTGAATTGTCCATGTTCCAGCTGGTCCAAGCCACGGTGTGGCCCACACGGGTCGGTCCTCTGCCCAAGGAGGACCTTCCCCAAGAGTTTGTGGGACGACTAAAGGACTCCCCACACACATCACACGGCCTGTTCTGTGCCGCTCGCTTCCTACCCACACTTGGCCCCTTTCTGCGGAGGGAACCCCTGTTTGTATTCCCCTGGCTAAACTCCAGAAGCTGTCCGTCAGCTGAATGGCCATTTGATTGTTCTTTGGATCCGATCTTCATGGCAGCGCGACTCATGGATTTGGCGAGTCTGCGTTTGCAGACACAGCAGGTGCTACCAAGTGCGCAATAGTTATCGGTAGTAGGGATGCCATGTGGGGAGCTACGGGGCTAGGACATCTTGTCTGTTCTGGTGCCTTCCAAATGCAGAAGAGGCTGATTTAAGGCAGAGGACTGGATCAGCTCTGCCCTGGAGATGGTAGTCCCAGCAGGAAAGGGGCCAGTCGTGAGGCGCGTGTAGAAACAGATACAAGAGGTGACAAGGGACCTGAGCTCACACCCAGGTGGAACTCGGTGTAGATTTGACCACTGATCACCAGGGGACAGAACCGGGAGGGTCAGATGGATGGCATAGAAGGGGACAGGGCTCCTGAGTGGTGATGCATTTCCCCCGAAAGGGGTAAAGAGGAGGGACAGTCCCCAAAGGAGGCATTCAAGCCAAAAGGGACCTGAACCCCAATGGCTGTAAAGAAAGCATCCGTAACAGAGAGGGAGGAGAGGAAGGGGAGGAGGGACGAGGGTAAGGGGAAAAAGGAGGAGGAGAAGGGGAGCAAAGAGGAGGGTCCCGGAGCAGGTCCTTGAGAAGGGGAAAAGGGTGGAATCCAAAACCCAGGTCCAGGCTTCCAGGTGGAGAATGGGGGTGAGCTTGCAGGATTCCAGCTGAGAACAAACCAGCCCCCCAGGCCAGGGAGCAAGGGAACAAATGGACAGGGGTGGCGGAGCTCAGGGGACAGCTCTAGATCCCCAACCCCCAAAACTGTGACCCCACATGGTAGCCCACATGGCAAAGGGGCTCTGGATTTTGAGATGGGGAGATGACCCTGGACTATCTTGTAGTCATGAGGTCCTTCTGAGGAAGAAGGAGGCAGGAGGGTCAGAGGAGTGGTGGAGGGGCTGTTGCTGGCTATGGGGGTGGGGGAGCGAGAGCCAGAGCACGCAGGTGCCTCCAGCACCTGGAAGACCTTGATCTCTCTGGTGAACCCAGCAAACATACGAAACATTTGTGAGTCACACCCGAAAATCACCAGGGTTGTAGTAAGAACTCCCATTCTTCAGAGATGCGGCCCAGCTGTGCCACATTCGACAGATGACCTGAGGGCTCTGCTGGGGGCGCTCCCTCCCCTCCAACCCCAGACACCTGCCTCAGGCTAGGTCCTCAGGGAGCGCTGCTCCGTGGGAGGAAAGGACACAGCTTGACAGGGCAGGAAGGGATGTCCTTGCTGCTGGGGACACTGAGGCCCCCACAGGTGAGCAGAGTCCTGCAACATGGTACAGAGACTACTGTCCGCTTCTAAGCTCATTTCTTCATTCATTCAGCAACATGGGGAGCAGACGTCCTGTGCTGGAAAGACACTGAGGCCCCCACAGGTGAGCAGAGTCCTGCAACATGGTACAGAGACTACTGTCCGCTTCTAAGCTCATTTCTTCATTCATTCAGCAACATGGGGAGCAGACGTCCTGTGCTGGAAAGACACTGAGGCCCCCACAGGTGAGCAGAGTCCTGCAACATGGTACAGAGACTACTGTCCGCTTCTAAGCTCATTTCTTCATTCATTCAGCAACATGGGGAGCAGACGTCCTGTGCTGGAAAGACACTGAGGCCCCCACAGGTGAGCAGAGTCCTGCAACATGGTACAGAGACTACTGTCCGCTTCTAAGCTCATTTCTTCATTCATTCAGCAACATGGGGAGCAGACGTCCTGTGCTGGAAAGACACTGAGGCCCCCACAGGTGAGCAGAGTCCTGCAACATGGTACAGAGACTACTGTCCGCTTCTAAGCTCATTTCTTCATTCATTCAGCAACATGGGGAGCAGACGTCCTGTGCTGGAAAGACACTGAGGCCCCCACAGGTGAGCAGAGTCCTGCAACATGGTACAGAGACTACTGTCCGCTTCTAAGCTCATTTCTTCATTCATTCAGCAACATGGGGAGCAGACGTCCTGTGCTGGAAAGACACCTCCCTGGCCGTGCTGGAGACGCCCCTGGGCCCAGCTCCCAGGGATGGCCTCTGCTGTCCCCCTCTGCTCTCTACACCCCAGGGCTTGATGGAAGTTGAGCGCAGAGGAGAAGCCCCCCAGCCCTGCAGGCTCTTGGCACCTCCTTTGCAGCCCCAGCTCCCGGCCCAAAGCTCAGCCAGGTGCAACTGGATTAAGCATTCTGCATTTTAATGCAGACAGACTTCACACGGTGGTTTTAGCTGGAAAGAGTACTGTTTATTGGATGACTGAGTGTGTGGATGTGAGCTCCCCTAGAGTTCCTGCTCACATCTGCTCAGGAGGGAACCACGTAAAAAAAAAAATAATTGCACAGGATCCTGGAAAGATGTCAGGGAGGGAAGGGAAGGGTGGGGCCCAGTCCTGCAGGAGCGGGGCCTGGGACTGGGCCTCAGGGCCCCCACCCCGGGCACCCCAATCCTGAAACCCTTTCTATGGGCCTCAGAAAGTTGCAGTGTCAAGGTGTCACCCTCCCTGAAATGATGTGAGGACTGTTTGTCATTAGCTCTGGGCCGTCTGTGAACCAAGTCTCTCCACAACTGGAATAGCTGGAACAATGACAAGGCCTTTGTAAAAATCTGAAGATGGTGGGAGACACCTTCTCTGTCCTTCTAACTGCAAGGAAGCAAGACGGAAGAACAGACTCGGAATTGAAACCCCTGCTTGCCTCGGTGTACTGGGACAGCCCCCGGCACAGGGGTCACCCCTGAGCCAGGCCCCCGCATGGGCGCATGTGGTCCCTTTTACCACAAGGCATCGATGAATCTGTTTTTGGTGGAGTTGGGAATCTTGCCTGAGGCTCTGCATCTCCCCGAGCTGATTCCTGAGGCTGGGGGCTGCCCCTTCCCTGTGCTCATGGCCCCTCGCTCAGCCACGGAGGCCACCAGCCACCAGCCCGGAAGGCCGTCTTCCTCCAAACAGGCAAGAGTGGGGAGCACAGACATGTCTCCTCCTGAGACTCTTAGAAGGAACTTGAAGACACATGACGTTTGACGCAAACGTCCCAAGTGAGGTCAGCGTCCCTCGGTGCCCAGGGTCCAGGCTGGGCGGCTGTGTCCTGCAGGGAGCACCCCCCCTGGGCAGGGGTCACAGCGGTGCCTTCTCGGTGATGTACTAACAGCAAACAGTCGGAAGCGACCGATGTCAGCAACACGGGGGAGAAATAAGGGAGCGAGTCCCAGGAACTGGACCCAAGGAAAGCTTACGTCTTGACAACACGGGGCCCCGTGTGCTCCGCACGCTGGGGCTGGAGGGGGGGGCAGTGAATGTGTTTGCAGAGCGGCAGCCTGCGGGCAGAGGGGGTGACCCTGCTCCCTGGGCCGCCGTGGGACACAGGGCTCCAGGGAATTTTCTGTTACCCGAATTTCCGGTGGTGCAGTTATGAAACTGTACTTGTACGAAATGCGGGGCAGAACACAGCAGAGACGGGCTTACACAGACACGCAGACCAAGAGCGAACTGCTTTGGATGCATGCTTGAAAAAGATAAAAACGTATTTTTTAAAGTCTGGCCCGAATCGACTGCTCCTGAGTGTTTTCCAGAGTGCATCCCCCCTACCCCCCCCCGTACTCTTTGGGGGCCGAGGCAATTGCCCCCACGTCACAGAGTCCTCTGGAAGGTGCATCCGGGGTGCAGTGAGGACTGCCCCGAGGGACTGAGCGAAAGGACGGACAGCCCCCCTCCCCAAGGCCTCCAGTGCCCAGGATGCACCTGCGGAGGGGAGGCCACAACTGGGGGGAAGAGGCCAGGGGAGAGAACAGGGAGGGTGTAACAGGGGGTATCACGGAAGGGGAGTAGCAGGAAGGCCATGGGGTAGCTTGTACTCCAGAGGTAGTGAAACGGGGTGGGGACTTCCCGGTGGAGCGCACAGGGGAGGCACACGGATCCAGGAGTCCCTAGGGCTGATGCCAGCCTGTTGGGTCTCCCCTACTCCCCAGGCCCAGAGAGCGGAGCCCAGCAGGACCAAGATCCAGGTGAGCAGGAGGCTGGGGGAGGCACCCAGGATGGGAGAGGGGTGCCCTCCTGGGTGCTGTCACCACCCAGGTGCACAGGAACAGTCCCTGCTCGGGGTCCCCTCTGGCTGGTGGAGTTTTAAGGGCCTGAGCAAAAGCAGATGACCAGGGCCAGCTTTGTGGCCTCCTGGGCTTTGGAGGGCAGGTATGCCTGTCAGATGCTCCAGGCTCTCCTCCTCCAGCAAGAGGCTGAGCCAGGGCGCGGGGGGGGGGGGGGGGGGGGGAAGGGGCCTTGAGCACCTGGAGACCCCAGCCCCCACTGGGATCAGAAACCGCAGGCCTGGCAGGGCTGCCTGCTGGGGTCCCTGCCTGGCTTGGCCCCAGCTCGGTCCCCACCCAGAGCAGCGATCAGAAACTCGCACCTGGGAGGCATATGGGGTTTGAGCGCTCATCCTGGGACAGACAGCTAGGCCTCTGCCAGGAGGTGAACGACCTTTGTCCTGATAAAGGACATTCCATCTTCTGAGATCTGGTGGGGACGTGTGGGCGTGGGAACCAAGAGGGTCTGAATGCAGCTTCCCTGGGTCCCGCCACGGACCTCCTCCCCGCCCGCTCAGGGTCTCCCCATGTTTATTTATTCCTGGAGATCAAAGTGCTGCGGCTGGTGTTCTGAGAGCCCCTTGCCCTGAGCATGCCTGAACCCAGGCCACAGGCCTCCTTCGCAGTGACCCCCGTGAATTCTCCCTGCTTCCCCCGCAGGCTCTGAAGGCTTCCGGGCATCTACAAAATGCTGTGCGCATTCCCCTCAAGTATTTCAGTACCCCGCTGTGTGGGAAGGCAAGAGGGGCTTTTGTAAATCCCGAAACACCCCACCACCTGCTCCCAGGACGAGTCCGCCACCCCTCCGGAATTGACAAACAAGTGTATGGCAGATGACGAAAGGACAGAGCGCTGGCACCAGCCCTGGACGCAGACAGCACCTGCTGCTGAATAGCTGTGCGGCCCTGGGCAAGTTGCTTAACTTCTCTGAAGCTGTTTGCTCACCCACAAAATGGACGTGCGAGCAGCGCACAATGTGCTTAGAAGTATGAATGGAGGAACACGATGCAGGGGGCCACCGGGGGGCTCGGGTGGCGGAGCATCCGATTCTTGGTTTCAGCCCAGGTCGTGGGATGGAGCCCCCGCGTCAGCTCTACGCTCACCAGGAAGTCTGCTTGATGGTCGCCCTCTTTCTCTGCCCCACCCCCTGCTCGCGATCTCAAATAAGTCAATAATATCTTTTGTAAGAAAGTGCCTAGTGCCTATTAACTCCCCCCATCCCCCCCACCCCCCAAAAGAGCAGGGGAGCCTCTCTCATAATCTCCAAATGGGGGTATCTGAGCTATCCAGGTGAGGAGCCCTCTTTCCATTAGACCAGGGAGGGAGTGGAGAGACGGCCTGGCACAAGGCTGCCCAGAACCACACCCCCTGATCCCCCACGTTCGAGGAACCTTCCGTGTGCCTTTATACGGCACCAGGGATATGAAAGTGAACGCAGCTCACGGTCTAGGGGCGCCAGGGGCCAGGACGTAAAGTGATAAATGCAGTAACATCTCCCGGTTCTTATCTAGTATTTAGCCCGTGCCGGTTGTTGAGGACCTCCCATATGTCGGCTTCCCTAACTATCACAGTGGCCTTACTGGGAACCCACAATTATTAACTCCAGCACGCAGATAAGGAAAGTGAGGCACAGAGACTTCTAAGGGCAACAGCCAGTGGGCGGCAGAGTCAGGTGCAGACCCAGGCGGTCTTGCACCTCATCCCCGTCCTTAGCCCCTGGTGCTCACTCGACTTCACTGTTCAACAGGCAAGTCCCCAGGCCTCCAGAGGACGAGGGGTTAACTCCACCTGGTCACCAGCAGGCTGGGCTCAGGAGGGTGAATGGGATTTTGTGGGCAGGGAGGCATTGCAGAGAGAAGGCACAGCTGAATCACAAGTGCGCTGGTAAGAGGCTTAAAGGCATAAGGCCGACGGAGGAACCGGTCCAGAGAAGCGTGAAGACAAGTCAGCTTCCGGTGTCCTGCTCACGTCCCCGTAGGAAGAACAAAGAACGTGCACTAGGAGATTTATGTCTCCTGGTTCTCTCGTGCACCAGAGACCCCAACTGAAAATTCAATTTGCTGTTCCAGAGCCAAACTGCCTCTGCTTGCCAAGAATTCCCTTCTCCCAAAACTCATCACAGAGCTCGTGAGCTTTAACCAAGATGCACGAATCATGGCTAGATTCGGTTTAATGTCTGCAGTTGAGAGCACAGGCGTTCAGCAAGTCAGAGATATGGAAGCCCAGAGAAGGAGAGCAGCTCACGCTCCGTCACACAGAAAATTAGTGGGAAGGCCAGAGTGCAAGGGACAGTCGCCACAGGCCTCCCAAGCAGTGATGCAGGCCCGGGGCAGAGGACTAGTGGAAATGTCGGCATACTTTATTTCAGCCCTTCAGATCCGGCTAGTTTCCGCAATCAATAGAGATGCAAATAAATAAAGCATCCAGCACGACTGCTGCTGACCAAACGCACCTCCAGGTGCTTGGCTTTGAAGGCCCGCAGCAGTCCGACCCAGTGGGCGTTGTGACAACAGTTTTGATTGGGGGGATTGGAGCTGAGCGGTGAGGTTAGTTGCCCCCCTGTCAGGTTGCCCTGCTTGCAACCGGGAGCCTGGCGTGAGCCATTCCATAGCCGGGCTGTCACCTGCCACGGGCTGCCTCTTGGAAAGGAGCACATCATCCACTCTTGAGAGATTAAAACCCCTACTCCTGGGCGAGAGCCCACTGGAGGACAGGAGGGTTGGCAGGACTCCTGTAATCAAGTGGTCCTAGGAGGCGTTTCTCCTCACCCTCCTGCACACGCCTCCCTCATCACGCCAGGTGGCCCAAAGCCAGATCCCGGGCCCAGACTCCCTCCTCGTGCTGACATGTATTTCCCATCTCGCTGAGCAACGTGGCTAAAACAGAGCCTCTAAAGTACCTGTGGGGGGAAGATCAATCCCCGTTATAAGTTTTAACCTATCAGATACCAATCAATAAATCATAGAACAAAAATAAAGTTCTAGAATAATGAAATGAATAAAAAGCAAAACTCTGTGAAATACAAGGTCAGATTTTTATATTAAATTTTTACTTTTTCAGGTAATTAGAGATTCAAATTTTTTAAAGATCTATCTATTTGAGAAAGAGAGAGAGAGAGCAGACTTTTCCTCAAGCAGGGGGAGGGGCAAAGGGAGAGGGAGAGAATCTCCAGCAGACTCCCCCCGAGCCCAGTGAAGGGCTGGATCCCATGTCCCTGAGATCATGACCTGAGCCGAAATCAAGAGTCGGATGCCCAAACGACTGAGTCCACCCAGGTGTCTCAAGATAATTATAGATTTATGTGCATTTGTGAGACCCAATACAGAGAGATTCTATGTGCCCTTTATCCACTATCCCTAGGAGCACATGTTACAAAACTCCGTACAATATGTCGTCTGGGATTCTGTCATGATTAATCATGTCAAAACACAGAACATCCCATCAGCACAGGGATGCCTCCTGGGGCTTTTATAGTCACGCCCACCCAGCTCTCCTTCCCCCCTTCCTGAACCCTCCAGAAACCATAAATCTGCTCTCCATTTCTAGCATTTTGTCATTTCAAGACTGTTATTTGCCAGCCATAGCAATTAGGTAAGAAAAAGAAACGCCATTCAAATTAGAAAAGGAAGAAGTGAAAAATTCTGACTGCAGATGACCTAATCTGATCTGTAGAAAGTCCTAAGGATTCCCTCCCATCCCCCACCCTCTGCCACCCCTGCACGCAAACTGTTAGAACTAATGAACAAATCCGGCAAAGTTGCAGGATACAAAATCAACATATAAAAATCGGTTGTGGGGCACCTGGGTGGCCCAGTAGGTTGTTTGCCTTCAGCTGAGGTCATGATCTCCGGGTCCTGGGATCGAGTCCCGTATCAGGCTCCCTGCTCAGCAGGGAGTTTGCTTCTCCCTCTCCCTCTGTCCCTCCCCCTGCTTGTGCTCTCACTCTCCAATAAATAAATAAATAAAATCTTTTTAAAAAATTACATAAATAAAAATAAAAATTGGTTGCATTTCTAGACCCTAACAATGAATAATCCAAAAAAAAAAATGGAGAAAACAATTCCTTTTATAACAGCATCAAGCAGAATAAAATGTTTGGGCATCGACTTAACCAAAGAGGAAAAGGACTTGTGCACTGAGAATTATAAAACATCACTGGAAGAAATTAAAGAAGATACAAATAGGGACACCTGGGTGCTCAGTCAGTTGAGAGTCTGCCTTCGGCTCAGTTCATGATCCGAGGGTCCTGGGATCGAGTCCCACACTGGGCTCCCTGCTCACTGGGGAGCCTGCTTCTCCCTTTGCCAGCTGCTCCCCCAGCTTGTGCTCTCTCTCTCTCTCTGACAAATAAATAAATAAAATCTTTAAAAAAAAGAAGAGAAATTAAAGAAGGTACAAATAAATGGAAAGTCAGCCCATGTTCATGGAATAGAAGGCTTAATACTGCTAAAATGTCCATACTACACAAAGCAGTCTACAGGTGCAATGCAAGCCCTATCAAAATCCCAATGACATTTCATGCAGACATAGAACAATGCATCCTAAAATTCACATGGAACCTTAAAGTACCCCAAATAGCCAAAACAACCTTGAAAAAAGAAGAACAATGTTGGAGGGTTAACCCTTTCTCATCTCAAAACTTAATACAAAGCTAGAGCAATTAAAACAGTGTGGTTTTGACATAAGGAAAGATATTCAGACCAATGGAATAGAATAAAGAGCCCAGAAATAAATCCCCACGTATACGGTCAAAGAATTTTTGACAAATTGCCAAACCATCCAATAGGAAAAGGACAGTCTTTTAACAGATGGTGCCGGGATAAGTAGATATCCACAAGCAAAGAAATGTCGTTGGGACCTTACCTAGCACTGTTACAAAAACTGTCTCAAGATGGGTCAAAGTTAAAAGCTAAAACTCCTGAATGATTAGGAGAAAACATAACAGGGAAACTTCATGACGTTGGATTTGGCAAAGACCACTCAGATGCGACACCAAAGTTGCAGGAAACAAAAGAAAAATAGACAATTTGGACTTGATCAAAATTGAAAATTTCTGTGCATTGAAAGACAATATCAACAGAGGAGGAAAAAGCAACCCCCAACCTGTGAGAAAATATTTGCAAGCCTGTGCTTGCATCTCTGAGGAGGGACCAATACGCAGAATATAAAAAGAACGCTCCACAAAAGCCAAAATACACCCTGATTTAAAAACGGGCAAAGAACTGGAGAAGACGCTTCTCCAAAGAGGACATACAAACGGCCACTAGGACACGACAAGGTGCTTAACACCAAAGCATCAATGCCAGGCCCGAGAACCCTTTGCCTGACCCTCGATCCCAAAGATTTTTTCCATTTTTTAAAATGAAAGTTCTATAGTTTCACTTGTAAGTCCATGACCAATTAGAGTTCGTTCTTGCCCTGGGTGTGCGGCTCTGGTCTAGGTTCAGTTTTTCTCCATGGGTGCCCGACTTGCCCAGCATCCACTTGTTCCCCTCCATGGACACGCTTTTGTACTTTTGTCCAGCGTCTGCTGTGTATGTCCATGCAGCTCTCCCATGTAGGCTGCAGGTGGGGAGGTCTTGGCCATGGCCGGGTCAGCTGGGGTCAGCTGGGGGAAGCGAGGGCGCAGCAAGGGCCTCGCAGGGGTGAGGGGGCTAAACCGCAGGCAGGCAGGCCCACCGATGGTCCTGAATCTCATGGGCAGAGCTGGGATTGGGGCACCCAGGCCGAGCCCCGAGGAGTCTATGGTAACAGGGAGAAGGTCTGCAGGCAGTGGCCCCTGGGACAGGCCAGGCCACACCTGCAGAGCCAGCCCAGAGGACCCGTCAGGATTTCCCTTTCTTCTGTCTCTGACCGGCTATGAAACGGGGAAAAGCAGCCACACAACCCGGGCCAAGTCCCTAACTCCCCTGGATCCTCAGTTTTCCCCATCGGTGAAATGGGGCTCATAAAACATCAAAAAATGGTATATGAATTTTTAAAAACAGTACACCATCATCAGGAAATCTGATGTGTTATAAAGAAAATGACCAAGAAAAAGGGAATCTAATGGGTAGTGAGACTTTTGTCAACGAAGCCAATGATGAACCGAAGCTGTTAACTGCATTACAAACCAACTAAACTAATTTAAAAAAAAAAGAGCTGAAACATCCCAATAAAAACTGTTTAAGGGAGCCAAGAATACTCAGTGGGGAGAAGACAGTCTCTCCAATAAGTGGTGCTGGGAAAACTGGGCATCCACATGCAGAAGAGCGAAACCAGACCCCACTGTACCACTCACAGGAACTAAATGGATTAAGGACTTGCGTGGAAGGCCTGAAACCATAAAATTCTTGGAAGAAAACACAGGGAAAAAAGCTCCTTGACTTGTTGACACGAGAGCAGGAGACC